>NC_072440.2:68333030-68636060 GCF_028878055.3 Symphalangus syndactylus | reverse complement strand
TTCACCTTTTGGCTGGGCGTGGTGGCTCATGCCTGTAATCCTAGCACTTTGGGAGGTGGAGGTGGGCAGATCACTTGATGCCAGGAGTTCAAGACCAGCCTGGCCAACATGGTGAAACCCCATCTCTACTAAAAATACAAAAATTAGTTGGGCGTGGTGGCGGGCACTTGTAATCCCAGCAACTAGGGAGGCTGAGGCACGAGAATCGCTTGAATACGGGAAGTAGAGGTTGCAGTGAGCCCAGATCACACCACTGCACTCCAGCCTAGACGATAGAGTGAGACTCCATCTCAAAAACAAACAAAAAAAACTTTTTCACCTTTCCAATTGGCTTCAATTGCCAAACAAGCGTAGAATGGTCGACATTGAGTTCTTTGGCAATTTCTCGTGTAGTTGTAAGAGGATCAGCTTCGATGATTGCTCTCAAATGGTCATTGCCAACTTCTGGCCGGCCACTACACTCCTCATCTTCAAGGCTCTTGTCTCCTTTGCAACACTTCTTGAACCACCACTGCACAGTTTCTGGGCCAAATGTGTGGTGGTTGTTGTGAGTTGCCTCCACTGCTTTACGACCCATATTGAACTCAAGAAAATCACTTGAATTTGCTTTTTGTCTAACATAATTTCCATAGTCTAAAAAAAAAAAGCAAAAAATACGTTATTAGCAAAAAAGGCAAGAAATATGCATTAAAATGATGTATAACATAACCACATTTATTTAAGAGTGTATTCCAGTATTAAATGGCAAATTTCAACAGTGCAAAAACTGCAATTACATTTGCACCAACCTGATAATATAATTTTTTTTTTAGTTAAAAATTTTATAGTACAGAATAACAGGCTTGTCACACACACACACACACACACACACACACACACACAAATCCCATATAGAATCTACTAAGCCTGTCTGTCTCTGAATCCCACAACCTTGACTTATTTTTTTAAAGTAAAATTTAAATATTTGAAAAATGTAGAAAAATACGGAGAATAACAAACACGATGTACTAATTCAGTAGATTTTTTTTCTTTTTCTTTTTCTTTTTTTTCTTTTTTTTGAGACAGAGTCTCGCTCTGTCGCCAGGCTGGAGTGCAGTGGTGGAATCTTGGCTCACTGCAACCGCCACCTCCTGGGTTCAAGCGATTCTCTACCTCAGCTTCCTGAGTAGTTGGGACTACAGGTGCACGCCACCACACCCAGCTAATTTTTTTTTTTTTTTTTTTTTGAGACGGAGTCTTGCTCTGTCGCCCAGGCTGGAGTGCAGTGGCGCAATCTCGGCTCACTGCAAGCTCCGCCTCCCGGGTTCACGCCATTCTCCTGCCTCAGCCTCTCCGAGTAGCTGGGACTACAGGTGCCCGCCACTACGCCCGGCTAATTTTTTTTTGTATTTTTAGTAGAGACGGGGTTTCACCGTGGTCTCGATCTCCTGACCTTGTGATCCGCCCGCCTCGGCCTCCCAAAGTGCTGGGATTACAAGCGTGAGCCACCGTGCCCGGCCACCCAGCTAATTTTTGTATTTTTAGTAGAGGCAGAGTTTCACCATGTTGGCCAGGATGGTCTTGATCTCTTGACCTTGTGATCGGCCTGCCTCGGCCTCCCCAAGTGCTGGGATTACAGGCGTGAGCCACCGTGTCCAGCCCATTCAGTAGATTTAATAGATGCTGACATCTTGTCAGATTTGCTTCAAAGGTGTATTTAAGTATGTTTTTATTTATTTATTTATTTTTGAGACGGGGTCTCACTCTGTTGCCCAGACTGATGTGCAGTGGTGCAGTCTCTGCTCACTGCACCCTCCATCTCCCAGGTTCAAGTGATTCTTGTGCCTCGGCCTTTTGAGTAGCTGGGATTACAGGAGCTCATCACCATGCCCGGCTAATTTTTGTATTTTCAGTAGAGACGGGGTTTCACTATGTTGGCCAGGCTGGTTTTGAGCTGACCTCAAGTGATCTGCCCGTCTTGGCCCCCCCAAAGTGCTGGGATTACAGGGGTGAGCCACTGTGCCTGGCCTGTATTTGTTTTTAAGAATTAAAATATGCATACGGTTGGAGTCCCTTTTGTCATCCTCTTAGATCCTATTTTCATATGCAGAAGTTATTTATCTTTTTAGCTCATGCACTTATATTCTTCCTACAAATATCTATATCTATTTTATGTAGTATTGTGTTTCAAATTTATGTGATATTTTAGTACATACTTTCTATAATTTGAAAAATGACATGTTGATATATATGTATTATTATTATTATTTTTTGAAACAGAATCTTGCTCTGTCACCCAGGCTGTAGTACAGTGGCACAATCTTGGCTCACTGCAACTTCTGTCTCCCAGGTTCAAGTGATTCTCGAGCCTCAGCCTCTCGAGTAGCTGGGATTACAAGTGTGAGCCACTGCACTTGCCTTACTTCGTTAATTTTAATAGCTGTATAGTACTCAGTCATATGAATGAATAGTACACAATTTTAGTTCTTTATTGATAGTTGTTTTCAACAAATATACAAAGGTAAACTTTTTCCTCAAATTGGGTCAAGCTATATATATTGTTCTAAATTAGCTCTTTTTCTCCCAATCATGATAGTGTGCAGGTTTGTTACATGGGTATATTGCATGAGGTTTGGGGTACAATTGATCCCATCACCCAGGTAGTAAGCATAGCACCCACTAGATAGTTTTAAGTTTTTTGAGACAGGGTAGGTCTCTGTCCCTCAGGCTGGAGTGCAATGTTGCGATCACTGGTCACTGCAGTTTTGACCTGTCAGGCTCAGTCCATTCTCCCAGCTCAGCCTCCTGGGTAGCTGAGACTACAGTGGTGGGCCACCATGCCCTGCTAATTTTTGTATTTTTTGTAGAGACTGGGTTTCGCCCTGTTACCCAGGCTGCCGCTGCCTCGAACTCCTGGACTCAAGCAGTCCACCTACCTTGGCCTCCCAAAGTGCTGGTATTATAGGCGTGGCCACCGTACCCAGCCCTAGTAGGTAGTTTTGAACCTTTACGCCTTCCCATCCTCTCCTCTTTGTTAGTTCCCTGTATCTATTGTTCCCATGTTTACGTCCATGTTTACCCAATGTTTAGTTTAGAATGATGATCTCCAGCTGCATCATGTTGCTGCAAAGGACATGATTTTGTTCTTTTTTTATCGCTGCAGTGAACCTTTGGGTAAAGAAAATTTACAAAAATATCTCACATTGGTTTTTTTTTAATGAAAGTAAGTAGTAGTAATCCATAGTTCAGATCTACTTTATAAGTGAGTCACTGATAAAGACAGTAGTTACACATTTTATAACATTATCTTGATGGGGCAAATTTTTCTTGTTTTGTTTTTGTTTTACTTGAGTTAATTTGGATGAGACTTTCTTGAATTACTTACATTTATAGCATTTACCTCCAGTGGGGTTGAGATGAGGAGCCTTCAATCCAACAAAGTTGTATACATGCATTCATGGAGATGACACTTAGGTTATTTAATCAGGAAACACTCATGCTTGTCCACATGTAGATGCTGTACGTAGAGTGTAGTTAGTCCTATTCTTTGGAAATTTCGCTATGTTGCCCCTGCTGGTCTTGAACTCCTGAGCTCCAGTGATCCTCCCACCTTGGCCTCCCAGAGTGCTGGGATTATAGACGTGAGCCATTGTGCCCAGCCAGAAATACGATTTTAATTCCATAGTATATAGTATATGTTATTGTGAATAGAGTATGTGTTTATTCCATAAGTAGCAAATAGACTCCTTCAACAGTTTTAATAGTTTTCTAGTTGTTTTGTCTTTAGTTTCCCAGGCAAATAATGCTGTTGTCTTCAATCACAGTATTGATTAGTTCATCCCATTCTTCATATTGATCATTGTTTTTTGGATATTAAATAATACTACTGTAATAATTAAGAAAGATGGAAAGCCTCACCAATTTGCATGTCATTCTTGTGCAGGGTCTACGCTCATCTTCTCTGTATTGTTCCAATTTTAGTATATGTGCTGCTGAAGCGAGCACTCCATTTCTGTAAAGCTTAAAAAACGGACAAAACTAACAGATGGGAATGGAAATCAGAATAATGGTTATCTTTGGTGGTGAGGACAGGGGAGATTGTAGGTATGCTGCTAATGTTCTGTGTCTTGATCTGGGTTGTGATTTCATGGTTGTGTTCAGTTTATGAGAATCATCGAGTAGTAGACTTAGGAAGGGTGCACTTCTTCGTATGTATATTATACCTCAGTTAAAAACTTTTGCCTCTCACAAAATTTTAAAGAACATAATCTGCTGAGTTCGTCGTCTTTTAGCTTTTGATGTAACTTTTCCACTACTTCTCTTCATATGTGAATACACTTAATGATAAGCCATTTAACCTTTTTATTATGATACAAAACAGACATACAGAAGAGGGCACAAATCAAATGTATAGCTTAATGAAATTTAAAAATTATTAAATTGGAGGTTTTTTGGGGTGCATTATACCTATGTCTTTGTTAGGAGGGAAGGAGTTGATGGAGGGCTAAAAATTCTGGAGAAGACAAAGTTTTAAGGAATCTCAGAACACCAAAACCTCATCTTGGCTCTGCCTTCACATTACTGTTTCTTTGGGTAAGTCATTTAACTTATTTAGACCTCACTTTTTTTTGTATAAGAGGTATAATACTTAACCTTTCTTTTGCAAACTGAATTAGGTAGGTGAAATTCTGGTAAAATAATAGGAATATAGAGTACTGTTACTAAATAGGTCTTTATGTAGGCCATTGAATTTAGGCCACTTACCTTACAGAGCAGAATTGTGGGATACAAAGACTACACAGCTGGTGATTATTGATATTAGATTCATTTATATTAGGTTAGTATCAGGGCTTAGTTAACTATGCCAGGCACTACCCTGTGATTTATTATGATACATGTATTAACTCATTTAATAGTCTAGGATTATTCCCAGAGGTAGGTAAAATTATCCCAATTTTACTGATGAGACAATTGAGGCAAAATTAAGTTAAATAATTTGCCTAGGTGGGTTGAGTTCTTGAGCCTGTGCTTTAAAAAAAATTTTTTTTGAGAAAGGGTCTCACTCTGTCACCCAGGGTGGAGTGAGTGGCATGACCTTGCTCACTGCAGCCTCTGCCTTCGATGCTCAAGTCATCCTCCTGCCTCATCCCCCTAAGTAGCTGGGACTACAGGTGTGTGTGTGCCACCACACCCAGCTAATTTTTTGTGTGTATTTTATAGAGATGGGGTTTTGCCACTGGACTCAAGTGGTTTGCCTTGGCCTCCCAAAATGCTGGGATTACAGGTGTGAGCCACTGTGTCCAGCCTAAGCCTATGCTCTTTTTTTGTTATACTGCCTAGTTATGTGAAAACACGTAAAGACTTTTAGGCAAATGTTAAGATTTTATAATAATCTGTTAGTTTTTGAAGTAAAAATTTTGGTATTTTGAACCAAAATTAGAAGTCTCATTTGTTTTGACCATGATGATTCTGGAAAAGATTGATGTTAATATTTATTACTTGGACTTTATTCCCTTTTCTCCTAAAATGACTAGGATGTAAGCACTAGGTGGTTTTCTTTAAGAATATATATATATTTTAATCTTAAAGGATTTTGTGACTAATTTACAAATATTGTTTAATTTTTAGGCAAAATGTTAATGGAAGGGAGTTTTCAAACTTGGAGGCAGATAAGACCAAAGTTTAGTGTTCTTGCTTCAGTGGTTTAAGCAGTATCTATTTGGTCTTGGTATTAGAGCAATAATTAAGATTCTATCATATGTATGGTTGAAAATTATTTTTATTAAGGTATATTTGAGTATGGTTCTGTGAGGTTGGGAAACACATCTAGTTTTGCAACCACTGTGATCAAGATACAGGTAGTTCCTCAAAAAATTTCCTCATGACCCTTTCTGTAGTCAGCCCATTTCCTCACCTCTAGTCTCTGGCAACCACTGATCTGTTTTTTCTCTGTTGTATTGTCTTTTTTTCAGAATTTCCATGTAAACAAAATCATGCAGTATTTAGCCTTTTTGTTTTAATTTTTGTTTGTTTAATAGAAATGGGAGGTCTTGTTATATTGCCTATGCTGGCCGCAAGCTCCTGGTCTCAAGGGATCCTCCTGCTTGACTCAGTATGTGGCTTCTTGAGACTGACATCTTTTATTTAACCGAATGTATTTTGAGATTCATCCATGTTTTTATGTATCAGTAATTACTTTCTGTTGGTTAGGAGCATTCCATTGTATGGATGTACAACAGCTTCTGTGTTCATTCCCCAGTTCATTTGGGTTGTTTCCAGTTTTTGGTAATTACAAATAAAACTGCCATAAAAGCATTCATGCATGCATACATACACATGTGCCCATGTATTTTTTTTTATGGTTTAAAAAAATATGGTGCCTAGAACTTTTATAACTTTATTAGAGAACCTGAAAAAGCTGGTGATTTTCACGGAACATTATAAATTGCTTAGTAGGCCAGGCACGGTGGCTCACGCCTGTAATCCCAGCACTTTGGGAGGCCGAGGCAGGTGGATCACGAGGTCAGGAGATCGAGACCATCCTGGCTAACACGGTGAAACCCCGTCTCTACTGAAAATACAAAAAAATTAGCTGGGTGAGGTGGCGGGCACCTGTAGTTCCAGCTGCTTGGGAGCCTGAGGCAGGAGAATGGCGTGAACCTGGGAGGCGGAGTTTTCAGTGAGCCGAGATGGCGCCACTTCCCTCCAGCCTGGGCAATGGAGCGAGAGTCTGTCTCAAAAAAAAAAAAAAAAAAAATTCCTTAGTAAACTTCATCCCTGAAAAAGCCCACTCTGGAATGAGAATAATCTGTTTGTATAAATAATCTTACAGTATAAACTGTAAGTCATTAGAATTTTTTTAAATTAAAGAAGTACACACACATACTTGTTTAATGGGTAAATTTATATATAAAACTCCTTAGTGCATAATTTCATATTTTATATTTTTAGTAGCTTTTAAATTGTAAATCATTGACTTTTTTGTTCCTCTAAGTAGTAGAATGGTTATATAATTGGTTATGAATTTTTTTTTTTTTTTTTGAGACGGAGTCTCACTCTGTCGCCCAGGCTGTAGTGCAGTGGCGCAATCACCTGTCTCAGCCTCCTGAGTACCTGGGAGTACAGGTGCCCACCACCACGCCCAGCTAATTTTTTTGTATTTTTAGTAGAGATGGGGTTTCATGATATTGGCCAGGCTGGTCTTGAACTCCTGACCTTGTCATCCACCTGTCTTGGCCTCCCAAAGTGCTGGGATTACAGGCGTGAGCCACCGTGCCTGTCTGGTTATGAAAGTTTGTAAGTAAAAAATATTTGGGAAAAATTTTAGCACTACGGAATTCCTTTTTCTTCTCCTCTCCTCCCCTCATCTCCCCCAAGATGGCTGGAGGTATTAATATTGATAAGCAGAGTTTCATGTGAATAAGACATAAAACTTAGGTTGATTACCTACGTTAATAAATTATCTTCTTTGTTCCTATGTGGTGAGCTTTCTTTTTGCACCAATCTGAGGCCAAGATAAATAGATGAGACCTTTTTACCTTAGAAAAGAGATTGCAGGCTGGATGTGGTGGCTCACTCCTGTAATCCTAGCACTTTGGGAGGCCGAGGAGGGCAGATCACTTGAGGTCAGGAGTTCGAGGCCAGCGCCTAGGCAACATGGTGAAATCTTGTCTCTACTAAAAACACAAAAATTATCCGGGCGTGATGGCATGTGCCTGTAATCCCAGCTACTTGGAGGCTGAGGCATGAGAATCACTTGAACCCAGGAGGCGGAGACTGTAGTGAGCCGAGACTGTGCCAGTCCACTCCAGCTTGGGTGACAGAATGAGACTCCATCTCAAAAAAATAAAAAAAAGAAAAGCGTTTGCAGGCCATTTTTGCAAGTTAATTTTTTGAGGTTCCAGTTCCAACCCTGGGTCAGACTACAGAGGCCATAGGTGGTTTGACGTTTCAGAGAATAGTAGTGTTTTTGATTTTCTTTTTTTTCTTTTTTCTTTTTTTTTTTTTTGAGACAGGGTCTTATTGTCACTCAGGCTGGAGTGCAGTGGTGCAATCATGGCTCACTGCAGCCTCAACCTCCTGGGCTCAGGTGATCCTCCCAACTTAGCCTCCCGGGTGCTGGGACTGTAGGAACATGCCACCATGCCTGGCTAATTTTTGTGTTTTTTTTTGTATGTATGTAGAGATGGGGTTGCATCATGTTGCCCATCTTGAACTCCTGGGCTCAAGAGATCCGCCTGCCTCAGCCTCTCAATGTGCTGGGATCACAGGTGTGAGCCACCTTGCCCAGCCATTTCTTTTGTGTAATAAGGAATCTTAGTTTAAGCCCTCAGTTTAAATGTATTATATCTCTCCTTCCTTCCTTCCTTCCTTCCTTCCTTCCTTCCTTCCTTCCTTCCTTCCTTCCTTCCTTCTTCCCTCCCTCCCTCCCTCCCTCCCTCCCTCCCTCCCTCCCTCCCTCCCTCCCTCCTTCCTTCCTTCCTTCCTTCCTTCCTTCCTTCCTTCCTTCCTTCCTTCCTTCCTTCCTTCCTTCCTTCCTTCCTTTCGTTCTTTCTCTTTCCCTCTGTGGCCCACACTGCAATCTACTCGGCTCGCTGCTGCCGGCGCCGCGGACTGCCTTGGACTGCCGGCGCCTGCTTTTTCTCCTTTGGCTGCAGGCACGCGTTCGCCATGTTGGCCACGCTGGTCGCCAGCTCCTGACGCCGACTGCTCTGCCCGCCTCAGCCTCCCGAGGTACTGGGACTGCAGACGGAGTCTCGCTCACCCGGTGCTCGCTGTTGCCCGGGCTGGAGTGCGGTGGCGTGGTCTGGCCTCGCGGCAGCCTCCGCCTCCCAGCCGCCTGCCTTGGCCTACCAGGGTGCTGGGATATGCAGCCCCTGCCCGGCCGCCGCCCCGTCTGGGAGGTGGGGAGCGTCTCTGCCCGGCCACCCATCGTCTGGCAAGTGAGGAGCGCCTCTGCCTGGCCGCCCCGTCTGGGAAGTGTGGAGCGCCTATGCCCGGCCGCCCCGTCTGGGAAGTGAGGAGCGCCTCTGCCCGGCCACCCACCGTCTGGGAAGTGAGGAGCGCCTCTGCCCGACCACCTACTGTCTGGGAAATGAGGAGCGCCTCTGCCCGGCCGCCCCGTCCGGGAAGAAGTGAGGACCGCCTCTGCCCGGCCGCCCCGTCTGGGAAGTGAGGAGCGCCTCTGCCCGGCCACCCATCGTCTGGGAAGTGAGGAGCGCCTCTGCCCGGCCGCTCCGTCTGGGAGGTCTACCACGGAGGCCAGAAGCAATGTGGGGGCTGGACGTGGTGGCTCACGCCTGTGGTCCCGGCACTCTGGGGGGCGAGGCGGGTTGATCACTTGGGGCTAGGAGTTCGAGACCAGTCTGGCCAACTTGGCGAAACATGAAAAATACAACAGACAAACCAACCAACCAACTCAGTGACAACAAAACAGGTCTACCCTGGAGTCATACTCTAATTTTTTCTATTTTCCTCCCTTTCTGATCCTTTATCCCACTTTCTTTTTCTTCCTCTTCCTTCTCCCTCTTCTTTGTCAAATAGAGGATTGAGTTATTATCACTGATCCATATAAAGTCCCTCTCTCATTTATTTTAACTCCCCCCATTTCTATTCCCCGACTTCCCATGTGCAACCTTCCTAGTATGTTTGATACGCATCTTTTTGTTTGTATGTATTTTTAGAAAATGTTTATTGTTTTTGTGTGCAAAAAAAATTAATAAAAAAATGTATTATATAATTGAGGTGCTAGGTGTACAGAGGTACTAGAACTACAGAGCTTTTCTCATTAATGTACGTTCCTTCTGATGTTCAATATTTAGAAAACTGAATATTGTGTTTGGAACCAAGGGATATTACACTTGAAATATGGTCATTTGGTGAACAGGTATCTCATTTGTGGGCTATCATTATTTTTGGCCATTTGACATTAAAATACCTGCCTGGAAATACCTGCCCAGTTTTGCCAGTAATGTGGATAGCAGGTTAACAGTTGGTCTTCTATATGTGGCTGTCTGATGTGGACAAGACTTGCAGCTCTTTACTTTAACTGAGACAATGTTGGTGATCCAAGTCTAGAATTCCAGGATAGGGTTGCCAAAATTAACACCATGGGAGTATGGAGGTAGCAACTGTGGGATTAGTAATACAAATAGAATTTTAATTAGCTTTATCAGTTGCCCACTTAATCTTCATTGCTACCTTGTGAAGTAGGCACGGCAGGCTATATATTGTTAAGTAAATTGTGTTTCATAGCTGTCAGGACTTACCTGAGGTTGCACTGCTAGTGAGTAGCTGAAATAGTACTTGAGTCCAGACATCAAGTTGGATGCTGTTTCCACTTTTGCAGTTTACTGTTGTGAATAAGAGCTCAGGCTTGGGTTTGAATTGTGGTTCTACCACTTACCTCTTTGTGATCTTAGGGAGGTTCTTTAACTTCTCTGAGTCTCCGGTTTAAAATGGGGATAACAATAATACCTCTTAGGGCTCTTGTGAGAATTCAGCAGGTGCTTATAATATTAGATAACCAATAGTAAGCACTCAGTATTTGCTAATTGTGGTTTTTTCTACTATTATTACAGTGATAACACAACAGTTACACATCCTCTTTCCCCTAAGGATCTGTGTTGAGTTGAAAGACAAATGTAAGAAGCAAAAATATTCAGATGATAGAATAAGTAGCAAGGGGAGTTGATTTTAGCAGGAAGATGGACAATGTTCAGGGGGTATGTGTGTGTGTTGTGTGTATGTGTGTGTCTTGGTTTTAAACATGGTAGCAGTTAGACAATTAAGTTACAAGTGTGTTAGACAGTTGGAGCTTTAGGACAGGGTTGAGTAGGAGGACCAGTATTGGAGGAAAACTTTTTGATCACCATCACAGATGGCATATGGAAATTTACATTTCTACCAAGATTTAAACATACCAATTTGCTATCCTCTGTTATGATTCTTAGAGCTATTGTTACATCAGAATAGAGTAAGAAGCTTATCATACCTTTTTCATTTTTAGTGGTTACACAGAAAATAATACAGAAAGTCAGCATATATCCTACTACAGTATATCCTTGGTATACTTGGGGGATGGGTTCCAGGACCCCCACATACACCAAAATCTGGACAAACTTAAGTCCCCCAGTTGCGCCTTTGGAACCTGCCTATATGAAAAGCTAGCCCTCGGCCTGCTGTATATATAGGTTTCACATCCCGAGAATACTTTTTCCATCCACATTTGGTTAAAAGAAATCCACACGAGTGGACCTGTGCAGTTCAAACCCCTGTTGTTCAAAGGACAACCGTGTAAATAAAAGGGTGGTCCCTCTCCTTAAAATTTCAGTTGATATTTGTATCATAGTTGATATATAGTAGTTGATGCTACGAACATTTCGATAAAGTTTCATAGTTGAGCCCTTTTACCGTGTGTTAGTCTTAAAGGCTAGGGAATTCAGAAGTATAAGTTACAGGGTTGTATCCTTTGGTGCCTGAGTCCTTTCCTTTGGATAAGGTACTTCGTTGATGTAATGTTCTTTCAAGCATTTTAAATTAAATGAAGTTGTTTGAATTTACTTGTTGGGGAATATCTTGCCTTTAATATAATAGCTGCTATGTGGAATTATGTATTTTATGTATTCGGTGTTTTTGAACTTGCATCTTTTATTACTGTAGTTTTCCAGCTTTCCCCGTTTTGGATATTAAAACAATTTTATGGGGTTTTGGTGCATATTTTAAATTTGTGCACTAAACACTTGCAAAAGCATATTTTAAGTTATGGCAAGTTTCCTAAACCTGTTAACCTTTTATATATTAGCTGTTATATATTAACTTTTTTCAAAGTCATTATATATCCTTTTACTGACAAATGTCAAACAAGTTCTGAGCATCTGAAAGTCTAGATTCATCCAGAGCATTTGCTCAGGGTGGCATTTTTTTTTGTTTTTCTTTTGAGATGGGGTTCTCACTATGTTTTCTATGCTGGCCTTTAACTCCTTGGATCAAGCAGTCCTCCTGTCTCAGCCTCCCAGGTAACCGGGACTAGGTGTGTACCACTGTGCCAGGCTTGTTTTCAAAGTTTATAGGAAAAACTTTGGTGTCTTCTAAAGAGACCAGTACCATACACGAATATATTTGTCTCACATTTATCTATCCATCTGTCTGTCTGTCTGTCTGTCTGTCTATCTATCTATCTAATCTATCTGTCTATGACGGAGTCTCGCTTTGTTGCCCAGGCTGGAGTGCAGTGGTGCCATCTTGGCTCACTGCAATCTCCATCTCCCGGGTTCAAGCAGTTCTCCTGCCTCAACCTCCCTAGTAGCTGGGATTACAGGCGTGTGCCACCACACCCAGCTAATTTTTTTGTATTTTTAATAGAGACGGAGTTTCACCATGTTGGCCAGGCTGGTCTCCAACTCCTGACCTCAAGTGATCCGTCTCCCTCGTCCTCCTGAAGTGCTGGGATTATAGGGGTGAACCACCGTGCCCGGCCTGTCTCACTTTTTATACCCTGAAAGCATTATTACTATCCATTATTTTATTCAGAGCTAGGAGCTTTTTCATTCCTGTACTGTGGAACTACTTGAGTTGCCCTATATCCACTCCCCCTTTCCCCATTCTGAACATCGTTTCACTTTATAAAAATTAAAAATTTAGCTGGTGTGGTGGCTCATGCCTGTATCCCAGCACTTTGGGAGACAGAGGCAGATGGATCACTTGAGGCCAGGAGTTCGAGAGCAGCCTGGCCAACATGGTGAAACCCCGTCTCTACTAAAAACACAAAAATTAGCTGGGCATGGTGGTGTGCATCTGTAATCCCAGCTACTTGGGAGGCTGAGGCAGGAGAATTGCTTAAACCAGGAGGCGGAGGTTGCAGTGAGCTGAGATTGCACCACTGCATTCCAGCCCAGGTGACAGAGTGAGACTTGGTCTCAAACAAACAAACAAAATCCAAAAACCCCCTAAAAATTACAAAATTTGGCTGGGTGCGGTGGCTCACACCTGTAATCCCAGCACTTTGGGAGGCTGAGGCGGGTGCATCACGAGGTCAGGAGATCGATACCATCCTGGCTAACAGAATGAAACCTTGTCTCTACTAAAAAAATACAAGAAATTAGCCGGGCGTGGTGGTGGGCGCCTGTAGTCCCAGCTACTCGGGAGGCTGAGGCAGGAGAATGGCGTGAACCCGGGAGGCAGAGCTTGCAGTGAGCCGAGATAGCACCACTGCACACCACTGCACTCCAGCCTGGGCGACAGAGCGAGACTCCGTCTCAAAAAAAAAAAAAAAAAAAAAAAATTACAAACTTTTTTATTGATGGGTTCCTCTAAAACCCATTCCTAAGCTACTTAGTAATGAGTAGATGTTTTCACCCTTCACCGATAGTTGATGGACCGTCAGAGAATCCTTGAGTATCTCAAGCTTTTACTTAACTTCAGAGTTCTTACCTGAGACAGAAAAGTTGAGTTTTCTTTCCTCAAGGGCATAGAAAATTTTAAATGTACCTATTTGCATAAAATCTACTCAAAATTATCAAGTGATTTTACAGGATATTTTTGGATACTTGCAAATAAGAGAATCTTTTAACAAAACTATTTAACCTCCTTTGTATAATTCATTCCCTCTCTTACTGAAACAAGTGAATGGCTTGCTTGGATGTGTATCTGTATCTTTTTTTTTGATACACACTTTGAAGGAGTCTTTTGAAATGCAGTGTTTTGGCCACCTTTCCAGCTCTACAGGAATATGGTTTCATGATAAAGCCAACAAAGAGCACACTGGCAGCAGTCCAGCAGCTGACTCACCAAGGAGTAATGATAGACACTTTGAAAGGAGTGACCTGTCTCAGGATCTCACATTTCAAAGCTTCATGCTATGATTACATTGGTAAAAGGCAGCCAAGAAATCTAGATAAGATCTTGCTTGTACCTCCTAAGAGTAATGGTATATAGGTAGGAAGGACTTCCACAGTCGGGTGCAAGTAAGATTGTTTTTCCTAACAACCTTGTAAAACCTGGGGGTGGGAAACAAGTTGAGGATTCAGAATGGGAGTAATGGTGGTGGAAGCTTTCCTTCTACGGACCTGGATGAGAACAGCCTTATAGTGCCTGAGGGTAACTCAAGAAGCTCAATGCCGTATTAGTTTTCTAGAGCTAAGGGAATATACATAGTTTAGTAGTAAGCACGAGTATCATGTTCATGTCAGACATTGTAGCTACTGCTTCCTACTAGAACAGACCAGAAGAAACCAAAGCAAGACCAGAATCATTTCAGTTTTGAGGAACAGACCCTTTGCTTACTAGCATTGCACACTTTAGGAGTAAAAATAGAATGAAAGTGGATTTGCTTCAGTACTGTGAAATAGATAGTAACTGTTGATTGTTTTGGTGGATTAGAGTGATTGCAGCTCTGTTTCTAAATTGAATTTCATGGCTGTACGTTGTTCTAGGTGGCAAATTAATCTTCTTTTATCAGTACCACAAATTGATTGTTGACCCTTGGCAGAAATAGCAGGAATATGTCTTTTTCATTTTGTTGAAGGTTATCTCGAGATAAAACATTTACATAATCTGAAAATATTTTTCAGAGATAAGACTAAGTGACTATGTATACCACAGTGATAGATTGATCCACTTTGATTATTGTAGAACTTTCTGTTTCTCAGTAAAAAGTGCTAAACATGATAAAATTATGAAGGATTGCTTTTAGCTATTTGCTGTATTCTTTAAAGCATATTTAGGAATGAAAAGTTAGTTTCCAAAGTGCTGTCATTTATTTAATACACATTTTCTCCAGAATGTGCTTCCCAAAAGTTGAGTGCTTTTATTTAAGAAATCTGTTAATTTTTCTTTTCTTTTCTTTTTTTTTTATGAGACAAATTCTCACCCTGTTTCCCAGGCTGGAGTGCAGTGGCACAGTCTACTGCAGCCTCGACCTTCCAGGCTCCCACGACCCTCCCAGGCCCAAGCCATCCTCCCAGTTTAGCCTCCGCCATGCTCAGCTGAATTTTTATTTCTTGTAGAGACTGGGTATTGCCGTATTGCCCAGACTGGTCTCAAACTCCTGGGCTTACTGTGCCCGGCCCACAAGAAATATTTTACTTTTTTTGAGATTTTTGTATAATTTGAGAACACAGATTATTTTCCCTACTCCCCCAACCCCCAGTGATACAGACCTGGTTTCATTGCACTGAGAGAAAAAAATTAGTTTCTTAATTTATGTTGCGTTTCTGCCTTTTTGAGATTGACTGCTTTGACTTTTCTCTTGTTTTTGTATTTGCTGTATATGTGTTGTTCCTACTTAATTTCTTATATGGTTTAAACTTGCATCTGTAAATTATTTATTAGCTAGCTTTATGACTTGGGCAAGTTACCTTATCTCTCTGCTCCTTAGTTTCCCTCTGTATAAAATGAGGATAATAATATTACCTACTTTGTAGAGTTGAGTAAGATTAATGACTAATAAATGGTGAAGCACTTAAAAGAGTGCTCTATACATATTGGCTGTTAAAATTATAAGCAAGGACCTGGACTTCTCCCCTCCGTTAATTGTAACTCTTCATTTTTATAATTTTTTCATAAATAGTATGTCTCTCAGCATATAACAGAACTTTGTATTAAGGAATAATAAATATCACCATGTATGTAATTCTTTATTATAAACATAAATTTGCTTCTTGTTAAAAACAGAGTATCGTTTTCTTGCCTCAGATTGAGCTTGAAAGAAATCAGTAGAAAGTGGGCCCTTTTGGCCGGGTGCAGTGGCTCACGCCTGTAATCCCAGCACTTTGGGAGGCCGAGGCGGGCGGATCATGAGGTCAGGAGATCGAGACCATCCTGGCTAACACAGTGAAACCCCGTCTCTACTAAAAAATACAAAAAAATTAGCCGGGCGCTGTGTGCCTGTAGTCCCCGCTACTCACTACTCAGGAGGCTGAGGCAGGAGAATGTCGTGAACCCAGGAGGCAGAGCTTTCAGTGAGCTGAGATTGTGCCACTGCACTCCAGCCTGGGCGACAGAGCGAGACTCCATCTCAAAACAACAACAACAACAACAAAAAAAAACAACAACAAAAAAGAAAGTGGGCCCTTTTCTGTGTTTTATAGGTACCCACACACCACTGAATGTAGGTCATCGTTTAAATTCTGAGTGTACGTCCAAATCTAGTGCAGTTATGTAGAACAAAACAGTTTGTATGGAACTAGAAGTGTTACTGGAAAGGTAAATACTGTAGTTGGTAGCAAACTGATCAGTTAAAGTGATGGATCAGCAAAGATTTGGGGGTTGCTGGTTTTTATTTAACACTCAGTTGTTTCAGAGTGATTACTCCTGAAACAAAGTTATTTAGAATATAGATGTGTTAAGAAATTTCGTATTCCTTTCCACTTAAACCTCTTGAGAAAGGAAGCATTTCTTCAGGGATAGTTAGCTATGTTGAGTGCTATATGAATTTTAGTCATTACTGTGACGACTATATGATAACCAAAAGTAGGAGTCTCACACTTTAGTTTCAGATTTGTGCCGTTATTGAGTAAATTTTTAAAATGAGATTGCCCTCTGTCTTGCTAAACTGTCATATATATAAGCCCATTAAATTGACTTTTATGCCTCTTTTCCTTTTTTTTTTTTTTTAACCTGTTAAGACTTTTTTTCTTTCTCATATTTACCCCTGCCTAAGCAAGGCCTCAACTCTACATGGAAATCTTTAGTAAAAGGCAAAAAGATTTATTCATTATGAAGAGAAACTAGACCATGTGTGACAGGACTTTCTGTAATTATAAATTAGTGGTTCAGTGCCAGGGGTTAGATTTTCTTAACTTTTACGTTTAGTAGGATTATTGATAATTCCTAAGTTGTATCCTTAAATCATATTTTTTGAACATTAGGGATCTGCTTCCAACACTTAATTATACTAGTAAAAGGAATAGAACATTCACTGGATTTCTTGTTTTTGAGATTCTTTCATTCCTGCCCTACCCCAGGCAGGAGGTCTGTCTGCAGTGGAAGAGAATGAAACCAGAATGAGGCCAAACAAGTAAAGAGGAGCATGAGATAGAGATGGATCCCATGGCACTGTGCCTTTGAGGCCCTGGTCCTGAAGTTTTTTTCCTTGTTTCTATGCAGCATCTCATTATCCTGTGAGCCATCAAATTCTGATTTTGGGCTGGGTGCGGTGGCTCGCCCCCGTAATCACAGCACTTTGGGAGGCTGAGGCAAGACGATTGCTTGAGCCCAGGAGTTGGAGACCAGCCTGGGCAACGCAAGGAGACTTGTCTCTACAAAAAATAAAAAAATTAGCCAGGTATGGTAGCACACGCCTGTGGTCCCAGCTACTTGGGATGCTGACATGGGAGGGTCCCTTGAGTTTGGAAGGTCAAGGTTGCAGTGAGCCATGATCACGATACTGCGCTCTAGCCTGGGTGACAGAGTGAGACCGTGTCTCAAAAAAATTTTTTTTAATTTTGTGTAAATTAGCTTGATTTGGTTTTTTTTTTACTTACAACTGAGAATTTTGACCAGTATATTTAATGTTAGTCTGACCATTTCTCCAGTGGGCTTTCTACATATTTAAAAATAGTTTGGACTTTAATCTCAGGGTAAACATTAATATACATAGGTACACTCAGTTTTTATATGAGATAATATTCAGAATCAGTGGAGTGAAAATAGTAAAGTATCTTCTATTTTTCAATGGCTTAGAGGGAAAAGTGTTCATAATGGGTATAGAATAAATCAGTATTCCTTTCCCATTATTTATGCTTATACAGTGTAGAAGTTTCCCTTAAAGAGCTTATCACCATAATAAGTACAATAGCAAAGATATAAAGTCAGTACTTTTCACTGATTAGGCATAAATATCCTCTTTATTGTTTTCTTACAAAGTAGCTATGATAACCATATAAAAGGGTCAGAAAGAGGGGGGAGAAAAACTCGGTGAAAAGTCAGACAAGAGAAAATGAAGAGGTGAGGTATGTATAGTAAGCATTGGTGAACTTGTGGTAATTGCTTTAGGTTCCATGGATTGCCCACTTGTGGATTAAATGTTAGACTTCTGCAAAATGAGTTGATGATAGAGATGAAGAAAAGTCTGAATTTGTTTTCTTTATGCTAAGGTTAAAGTTGGTGTGGTTAATTAGGTATTAAGAGCAGTTTTCCTGTCTATTATTTATTTATGTTTATGAATGAATGAATGAAGAAATGAATGACAAAGTCTCGCTTTGTCACCCAGGCTGGAGTGTAGTGGCATGATCGTAGCACACTGCCGCCTCAAACTCCTGGGCTCAAAGGATCCTCCTGCCTCATCCTCCCAAGTAGCTGGGATTATAGGTGTGCGCCACCATGCCTGGCTAATTTTAAAATTTTTAGTAGAGATGGGTTCTTGCTATGTTGGCCAGGCTGATCTAGAACTCAAGCGATCCTCCTGTGTCAGCCTCCCAAAGTGCTAGGAGGATTGCAGGCATGAGCCACCAAGCCTGGCCTTGTCTTGCTTTTTAATAAGCTGTTGTCATTATGTTGCCTTTCAAAATCCAGTTCTTCTTTACCACCCCATTTGCCTGGAGGTAATGCATTAGGTGAGAATGAAAGGTGAGTACCTAAAAGATTCAGAATTGGAAGCCTTTAATAGGATCAATGTGTAGGGGCTGCAGAGAACATGAAGGACTTTTAAATATTCCAGTCCCAAAATAAACTTGACCATTGGCCAAGATTGTGGTAAGCTAAGTATTTGAGATGTCTGTGCTACATCATCCAACTCTTGGCCTGAACTGTTTTAGCTGGCTTGCCTATGTAAATTGAAACTTCCTTTAATACTTGAGTTAAACGTAGTTCTGGAGCTCCATCGAAAGGGTCTTAGTCGGCCAGGCACAGTGGCTTACACCTGTAATCCCAGCATTCTGGGAAGCCAAGGCGAGAGAATCACTTGAGACCTGGAGTTTGAGACCAGCCTGGGCAACATTGCAAGACCCCCTCTACAAAATAATAATAATAATAATTATCCAGCTGTGGTGGTGCTCACCTGTAGTCCCAGCTACTCAGGAAGCTGAGGTAGGAGAGTTGCTTGAGCCCAGGACATCAAGACAGCAGTGAGCCATGATTGCACCACTGCACTGTAGCCTGGGTAACAGCGAGACCCCCGTCTCAAAACAAAAACAACAACAAAGGGTCTTAGTTATACAGATCTTAATCATTGCTAAAGCGTACATTCCAAGTTTATGTTTACAGTAAAGTGATCTATATCCCAAAACATGTTTCCACTGGTTACTAATTTGGGGCAAGTCATTAACTTCTCAGAGCCGTTCTGTAACTAAGATTTAGGGAAAATACTTGTCTTAACCAGAGCACATATGTATGTATACCTTTGATTTTTTTTGCTGCCACATGGTTAAAAAATCAGCCTTAGAGAGGTATAATTTGCACAAATTTTACCTTTTTTCTAGGATGTAATATAAATGAAATCATATAGGATATACTATTTTGTGCCTGTCCTCTTTCATTTTAGCATAATGCTTTGAGAATCATTCATATTGTTAAAAGTAGTAGTTATTCCATTTAATTGCTAAGTAGTAGTCCATTGTATGGATATTCCACAATTCCTTTATTTACTAGTTAATGGATATTGGGTTTTTTTCCAGGTTTTGGGTTTATTTATTTATTTGAGACGGAGTCTCGCTCTGTCGCCCAGGCTGGAGTGCGGTGGCGAGATCTTGGCTAACTGCAACCTCCGCCTCCTGGGTTAAAGCTATTCTCCTGCCTCAGCCTGCTGAGTAGCTGGGACTACAGGCTCATGCCACCACACTCGACTAATTTTTTGTATTTTTAGTAGAGATGGAGTTTCACCATGTTAGCCGGACTGGTCTCAATCTCTTGAGCTCGTGATCCGCCCACCTCAACCTCCCACGCCCACCCCGGTTTTTGGCTATTATGAATAAAGCTCCTCTGAATATTTGCAACATAGATCTTTGTATGGACATATATTTTCATTTCTCTTGGTTAAAAGTCCAGGAGTAGAAATTGCAGGATTGTAGGGTAAGTGTGTTTATAGTTTTTAAAGTAACGGCCTATTTTGCATTCCCACTGGCAATGCATGAGAATTCCAGGGCTCCAAATCCTTGTTGATGCTTGGTATTGTCATTCTTACTAACTTAAGTCATACTAGTGGGTCTGTAGTAATACATCATCATGGTTTTAGTTTGTAATTTCCAGATGACTAATGATGAGCTTATTTGCCATTTATATATCTTTGGTGAAGTGTCTGTTCAAATCTTTTGCTCATTAAAAAAAGTAGGTTGTTTTTTGTTTATTGTGAGTTCATAAAGTGTTCTGAATATGAGTCCTTTATAACAGGTTTTGCAAATTACTTGTTTTGCAAATATGTTCTTGTAATTTGTGGCTTGCCTTTTCATTCTTAACAGTGTCTTTCAGAGAGCAAAAACTTAATCTTTATGTAGTTTTTTTTTCTTTTTGAGTTAATGACCTTTATAGCCTATCTAAGGAATTGTCTCTAAACCTAAGGTCACTAATATTTTCTTAAATTTTATTCTGGAAGTTTATAGCTTTGTTTGACATTTAGGTCTGTGAAACACTTCAAATTAATACTGAGAGAGGTAAGTGTAGGCTTGCCTTTTTGTATATACTGTGAATATCTCTATATACTGTGAATATCTGAGTTTTCCTCTGAGCAGTGCTTCAGTTGCAGCTCACAAAATGACATATTGTTTACAGTTTGAATATTTTCTAATTTCTCTTTTAATGTCTTTTTTTGGCCTATGAATTATAAAAGTGTGATGTTTAACTTCCTGTAGATATTTTATTGTTACTAATTTAATTCTATTGTGGTCAGAGAACATACTCTATAGGATTTCAGTTTTTTTCAGGATTTCAGAATTTGAGATTTGTTTTGTGGTAAGGCATATGGTCTATTGTGGTGAATGTTTTGTGTCTTTGAAAAGACAAATATTTGGTTCTACCAGTTTTGTCTCATATATTTTGAAGTTCTGTTTTTAGGTACATACATATTTAGGATTGTTATGTCTTCTCAGTAAATTCGTTCTTTTATAATGACTTGTCCCACTTTATTTTGATAATATTTGCCATCCCCTAGGCTACTTTAACATGAATATAACTCTTGTAGCTTTATTACCACAGTATTTGCATAATTTTTTTCCATCCTTTTACTTTTAGTCTGTGTATATATTTGCAGTGCATTTCTTGTAATTAGCACATAGTTAGGTCTTGCTTTTTTATTTAGGCTGACAGCCTCCTTCATTCACTCATTTGTTCATTCATTGAGATGGAGTCTCGCTCTGCCACCCAGGCTGGAGTGCAGTGGTGCGATCTTGGCTCACTGCAACCTCTGCCTCCCAGGTTCAAGTGATTCTCCTGCCTCAGCCTCCTGATGATTCTCCTGCCTCAGCCTCCTGATGATTCTCCTGCCTCAGCCTCCTGAGGAGCTGGGATTACAGGCGCCTGCCACCATGCCCGGCTAATTTTTGTATATTTTGTGTTTTGTATATTTACCCCATGTTGGCAAAGCTGGTCTCGAACTCCTGACTTTAGGTGATCCACCCGCCTTGGCCTCCCAAAAGTGCTGGGATTACAGGTGTGAGCCACTGTGCCCGGCTGACAGTCTCCTTTTAATTGTTGTTATTAAATGGTGCGTTTACTCTGAGTTTGAGTATCCATATGGTTAGGTTTCAGTCTACCATTTTGCCATTTGTTTTCTATTCATCCCATCTATTCTTTTCTGTCATTTTTTGAATGAAAGATTTTGTAATATTTCATCTTATCCCCTCTTTTAGTGGAGATATACTTGTTTTATTTTTTCTGTGGCTGCTCTAGAGTAGATACCTTTAACTTATGACGTTCTGCCTTCAAATTATATACCACTGAATGTATAAGAATCCTATGGTGTTATGTCTCCATTTTCCTATCTTTTGTTCTTTTTGCTATTGTCATACATTTTACTTTTGGATATGTTAGAAAATCCATAATTCAACGTTAGGCTTGTTTTTATTTAAAGCTTTGTTCAGCTGGGCCTGGAGAGGAGCCTTTGCCCTAGGGCTAGTTTAGCCGTGTTTATAAAGGTTTCAGCTGAATGGCCTGAGTTTAGTAAGGTCTCTTTAATCAGTCAGAAGGAGAATGCCTGTGTAAACTCTGGTAGTTGTGTTTATAGTTCCCAAGTAGTTGCTTGTTACCCAGTGGTTGTTCTTTGCCCACCCTCGTGAAATCTCACCTAATACATGTGCAGCTAATTTAGTAAAGATGTAATAGTGCCTCACAAATTACAGCTGCTTCAGCCTTCTGAAACACATTTAAGTTTCTAATTGGGTTTCCAACCCTCTGTAGATTCTCAGTTTCTCCCTGTCTGGCTGGGGTCTGGAAGCTGCCTCAAAATATAAAGCTTGGACAATCATAGGGCACAGGTAATTTGCTTGTCTTCTCTCAGGGATCACAGTTCGGTGCTGTCTATTGTCCAGCATCCAAGAATAGCTGTTTCATGTATCTTGTCCAGTTTTTTAGTAGTTTTGGTGGAAGGGCTAGTCTCAAGTTACTCCATCATGGTCAGACTAATTTAACTTTTTATAAATAAATATAAGGTTTGCATGATAAAGGCTATTATAGCCTACTTCATAAATTAATACATTGCATTCTGCGGGCAGTTTTGCACCATTTGTCCTGGCTTAGCTGATATTCATGTTCTAATTGTTCATTACAGGATTTTATGTAAATAAATAAATGTTTAGTCTTCGTAATGGGATTGTTAACAGTACCCTGGATCTGCTACTTCACCAATTGCTCCCTAATGCCTACAGTTGATTGCCAGCACTGTCTCACTGCCCCCTGTAACTGCAGTAGTTTGAGCTTTAAGATATAATGTCACTAATTATGGATTATTCTGTTCTTGTTCTATAATATCCCAATATCTTCAGCAAAAGATTCTGTATTGGCTCCCACCAGCTGGTATTTACTAGAATGTGGAAATAATTCAAACAGGAGGACTGTGCTTTTAAAAACCTGCTTTAACATTAGAAGAGGAAAAGTGGTTGTAAATGGTTATTTTTCATGTAAAGGAGGGATTAAATTTTCATATCTATTGTTTAAAGAAATCTGTAGCCAAAGATGTCTGTTTTTAGTTGGGTCATTGTTTAGGACTATAGACTTCAGTTTTGTATTCTTAGTAATATTACCCCCTTCACCTCCCCTGATCACCCAAGAAAAGATCCTTCGTATAAGATTTTAAAAATTGCACTGAAGGAGCCAGGTGGCTCATGCCTGTAGTCCCAGCTACTCACTACTCGGGAGGCTGAGGTGGGAGTATTGCTTCACCCCAGGAGTTCAAGGCCCAAGGCCGGCCTGGGCAACATAGGGAGAACTCGTCTCTTTAAAAAAAAAAAAATTGCACTGGGATTTGCATTAAAAGTTGCAATACATACCTAGTATGTTTTCTAATCATAATGTGCAATTTTAAAAAAATGTGTAATTTTTACCTGCCTTATAATTTGAGCCTTTATTGTTCACCAGTAGGTTTATTTCACTGGAACAAGTCTTTGTGCCATATTTGGCATCACCAAAGGAATAGTGCCAGTATTTATTGACAAATGAGGACAAATAGTTTTTCCACATTTTATTGCCATCATTGTTACTAGGTAAACAATAGAAGCTTATAAAAATATTGTGCATTTAATACCTTTTTGGTTTCCTTTTATACTTGTTAAAAGTCATTTATACGTAAATTGACATACTGTGTCCATGATATGTATGGATAAGTAAGATCTTTGTGTAGCTTGAAGATCTTATGAGTAAATAGCATTTCTTAACTATTAAATGGGATTTGAATAGCTGTCAAAGGATTACTTGGTACAGAGAAGTTGCTAATTTATTTTGAAATTGTTTTCTCCTCTGAAATCACGAAATGCCTCATATTGCTAATGCGGTGAGTTTAAGTGTTTAATTTAGAAAAGATTAGTAACCGCTGGTGTTATTTGGCATGAGATGAACCTGGAAGGGAAGTGTTGAGGGGCATCATCTGTACTTGGCACTGTTTAGAACTTTCTTTAGAGGTATATAGTGCTTTCTTACACTAATATTCCAGTGTATGCCTGAATAGCACTTTTCTTCTTGTACTGAAAAATAAGTCCATGATGTTAAGCAGGCATCTCTAAAGTGGCCATCTGATTTAAAATGGCTTCCATAAGTTTTAATTAATTTTGCATGTTTTAGTTTCTCTTTTTGATAGCAGGTAGTAGCTCTCTGAAGCATTCCTTCTGCCTTTAAACATCTTTTTCATATATTTGCCGTTTTCCTTTGTGAGACTTAGGCTTATAATACAATAAATATTTAAGTCACCTATTTACTAGGCACTGTTAGGTTATAGGCTCTGTAGATGTAGTGGTGAACAAGATCTCCATTGTTACTCAGTTTATAGACTATGAAGGAAAAGGAATAAGGGTTGGAGAATTACTCATGTATTAAATATATGTTGCTTTTTGGAGGCAAATGGATAAAATATTTAGAATGGTTAAGATAGTCTTCTGCTTTCTTTGGATTCACTGGAGGTTTTATCATAATCTGTCTCATATCATTTCATATGTTAAGAGTAAAGGGAATTTTAATGAAATACGTTACTACTGGTTGTGGATTCTAAAAGGTAGAAGGACAAAATATTGTTTGCCTTTAAGAATACAAAGAAAGGATTGTCCGTTTGTATGGTTAGTTGAATTGTCTTATTTACTATTTATTTATTTTTTTTATTGCTGAGGTCTCACTTTGTTGCCCAGGGTGATTTTTAACTCATGGCCTCAAGTGATCTCCTGCCTCGGCCTCCCAAAATGCTGGAATTACAGGCCTGAGCCATTTCGCCCCAGCCTATTTCTTATTCTCCCTACAAGGGACATTTTAGTGTAAGGCAAAAATATAAAATTATCACTCATAATGTTTTTTCGGAAAACATTGACTGCATGGTTTTGTAGTTTTCTGAGCAGTCACTGGGTCATTAAGTTACCTCATTTTTTGCTGCTTGTTCTTCCTTTTTTCTGGGGGAAAAAGTTTTCTCTAGGTCTCATTTCTTAATTCTTTAGCAAGGCATATTTTTATTCATCATACCATAACTGTATATATACTTAAAAGTAAATGACATTTTGTCTTACCGTGGATTTCTCACATATCTGATGAAGTGGTTTAAACTGTCCAATTTTATGTACATTGAAAGCAAAAGCTAGCTGAGAAAGTTTTTTCTCATCAAGAGGTTGAAATTACTGTCATAAAACAGTGATAAACACCAGATAAGATATGTGATCCTTGAAGTTTAATAAATATTTTTGGACTATTAATTTATATTCACTTTTGGGCATGCTTTTTTTTTTGATACATGGTCTCTCTAGCCCAGGATGGAGTGCAGTCATGTAATCATGGCTCATTGCAGCCTCAGCCTCCTGGGCTCAAGCGATCTTCCAACCTCAGCCTCCTCAGACTACAGGCATGTGCCACCATGCCTAGCTAATTAAAAAAAAAAAATGTTTTGTAGAGATGGAGTCTCACTGTATTGTTCAGGCTAGTCTGGAACTCCTGAGCTCAAGCAGTCCTCCTGCCTCACCCTCCCATAGTATTGGGATTACAGGCTTGAGCCACTGCACCCAGCCTGATTTTAATCTTTAGGAAATATTTTTCTAGGTTAAACTCAACACAGTATAAGTATTTTTACATGTATTTCAGAATCTAAATTTATTAGGATACTGGCTGATGACTTACTTGCTTTTATTATTAAGATTTAGGCTCCTGGCACTTTGGGAGGCCGAGGCGGGCAGATCATGAGGTCAAGAGATCAAGACCATCCTGGCCAACATGGTGAAACCCTGTCTTTACTAAAAATAGGAAAATTAGCTGGGCATGGTGGCACGTGCCTGTAGTCCCAGCTACTCAGGAGGATGAGGCGGGAGAATCGCTTGAACCTGGGAGGCAGAGGTTGCAGTTAGCTGAGATTGTGCCATTGCACTGCAGCCTGGGCAACAGAGCAAGACTCTGTCTCAAAAAAAACCAAAAAAATAAAAAATAAAAAGAATTAGGCAATTTGCTTTAAAAATTAGATAACTCATGAACCCATTGATTATTCCTTATTAGCTAAAAAAATTTAGACCACTGTATATTATGCTAATTAAATGACTCATTTCTGCTAGTTAAACCATCTATAATAGGCTACAGAACACATTTTGCTGGAGTATGTAAAACTAAGCCCACCAGGAAACTTATGGCTAAAATTAAACAGAATCTCGCTAACCTTGTGTGTGTATTCAATTTTGGTACCTGAAAGAATTTGTGGTATTTAGAATATTTGAATGTTATGTTATATTTGTTTGGATGTTTATATTTTATATTTACATGACAAAAAGGATATGGTTGCTATTTAAACTTTTTGAATGGTAGGAAAATAATCTTAGGCACAGGAAATCATGACAAGACCAGTGTTGTAGAACTATTATGGATAAAGCTTTTTTTTTTTAACTTTATGTATAAGTAATTCTCTAGAGCAGAAATTACTCAAGCTTTCAGTGGTATGAATTGCATTTGGCCTAAAGATTGATACTGACCAAATACAAAAGATTTTGCTGCTTCTCCTAATTTTCTTGTACCTTTTGATATTCTTTGAAGATACCTAATGGTTAATTTCTTCAGGTTTTACTAAACTTTGTTCATTGTAAAGACGTTTAAAAAGCTTACACATCTAATATGTCAGAGCTATGACAAAAATGCCAGGTTTTTTTAGGGGGTAGTGGGGGTGGCAGGGGTGGTCCTGTAATAATGCTACAGTATCTTGATGGACATCCTGTTAATACTTTGGGGAGTGTGTTAGTTTGTTTTGTATTGCTGTGAAGGAATACCCAAGGCTGGGTAGTTTATAAAGAAAAGAGTTTTATTTGGTTCAAAGTTCTGCAGGCTGTACAAGAAGCATGGCACCAGTATCTGCTTCTAGTGAGGCCTCAGGAAGCTTCCAATCATGTTGGAAGGCGAAGGGGGAACAGGCATGTCATGTGGCGAGAGGGAGCAAAAGAGAGCGGAGGAGGTGCCAGGCTCTTTTTAAACAATCAGTTCTCACGGGAACTAATAGAGCGAGACCTTGCTTATTACCAAGGGGAGGGCACCAAGCCATATTAGGGATCTGCCTTCATAACCAGATACCTTCCACTAGGCGCCACCTCCAATGTTTGAGATCACATTTCACGATGAGATTTGGAGGGGACAAATACCTAAACCACGTCAGGGAGTTTCTTTTGGGAGAGCTTAGGATCTTATTTTATTACTTTTTAATGGATGATTCATTTATTTTCTGAAATTCCTATTTTACTGTGTCTTTTTGAATTGTACAGTTCTCTGGCCTTTAAATACTTTCATATTGTTGTGCAATGGTTACCACCATCCTTCTCTAGAACTTTTTCATCTTTCTCAACTGAAACTCTACTTATTAAACACTAACTCCCCGTTCAATCCTCTTCCTAGTCCTTGGCAATTACCATTCTACTTTCTATCTTTGTGAATTTAACTACTGTACATACCTCCATATAAGTGGAATAATATAATATTTGACCTTCTGTGACTGGCTTATTTCACTTAACATAATGTCTTCAAGGTACATTCATGTCTTTTTTTTTTTTTTTTTTTTTTTTTTTTTTTTTTTTGAGACAGAGTGTCACTCTGTTGCCCAGGCTGGAGTACAGTGGTGCCATCTCGGCTTGCTGCAACCTCCACCTCTTGGATTGAAGCAAATTCTTGTGCCTCAGCCTCCCAAGCTGCTGGGACTACAAGTATGCGGCACCACACCAGCTAATTTTTGTATCATGTCTTTTTATTTATTCATTTTTTTTGAGATGGAGTTTCGCCTTTGTCACCCAGGCTGCAGTGCAGTGTTGCCATCTATGCTCACTGCTACCTCTGCCTCCTGGGTTCAAGTGATTCTCCTGCCTCAGCCTCGCGAGTAGCTGGGGTTACAGGCACCCGCCACCTTGCCCAGCTAATTTTTAGTAGAGACGGAGTTTTGCCATGTTGGCCAGGCTGGTCTCAAACTCCTGACCTCAGGTGATCCTCCCGCCTTGACCTCCCAAAGTGCTGGGATTACAGCTGTGAGCCACCGCGCCCGGCCTGTATCATGTCTTTTAAGGACTGAAAAATACTCCATTGTGTGTAGACTCTACATTTTGTTTATCCATTTATCTATTGATGGACAGTTGAGTTGCTTCTGCTTTTTGGCTGTTGTGAATAATTCTCCTATGAATGTTGGTGTACAAATATCTGTTTAAGTACCCGCTTTTACTTCTTGTGGGTATATACCCAGAATTGGAATTATTTTTGTTTACCCATTTATCCATTGATGGACAGTTGGGTTGCTTCTACTTTTTAGCTATTGTGAGGAATTCTCCTATGAACATTGATATACACATATCTGTTCGAGTCTCTGCTTTTACTCCTTTTGGGTATATACTGAGAAGTGGAATTACTGGATCATATGGTCATTCTATATGTTCATTTTTTGAGAAATCTCTATTTTCTACAGTAGCTGTACCATTTTACATTCCTACCAGCAATGCACAAGGATCCACACACCCCAGCCAACACTTAAAAAATTTAAAATACACATCATAATGGGTGTGAAGTAGTATCTAATTGTAGTTTTGACTCACATTTCCCTAATGACTAGGTTTTTTTTTTTTTTTTTTTTTTTTGAGACTGGGTCTTACTTTGTCACCCGGACTGGAGGACTGGAGTGCGGTGGGGTGATCAGGGCTCATTGCAGCCTCAACTTTCTGGGCTCAATCGGTTCTCCCACCTTAGCCTCCAGAGTGGCTGAGACCACAGGTGCACACTACCACATCCAGCTAATTTTTTTTTTTTTTTTTTTTTTTTGAGATGGAGTCTTGCTCTGTTGCCCAGGCTGGAGTGCAGTGGCGCCATCTTGGCTCACTGCAAGCTCCGCCTCCTGGGTTCACGCCATTCTCCTGCCTCAGCCTCCTGAGTAGCTGGGACTACAGGTGTGTGTCACCACTCCCAGCTAATTTTTTGTAGTTTTTTTTTTTTTTTTTTTTTAGTGGAGACGGGGTTTCACCGTGTTAGCCAGGATGGTCTCAATCACCTGGCCTCGTGATCCACCCTCCTCTGCCTCTCAAAGTGCTGGGATTACAGGCGTGAGCCACCGTGCCCAGCTTGTATTTTTTTTAATGTAGACATAGGGTTTTGCCATGTTTCCCAGGCTGGTCCCAAACTCCTGGGCTTAAGTGATCTGCCCACCTTGGCCTCCCAAAGTGCTGGGACTACAGGGGTGAGCCATTGCGCCTGGCCGACTAGGGATGTTAGCATATCTTTTCTTGTATGTATTGGCCTTTTGTGCTTGTTTGGAACAATGTCTGTTCAAGTCTTTATTAGTTTTCTTAGGCTACCATAACAAAATATCACAGTCTGGGTGGCTTAAACAACAGAAATAAGTCTGGCAGGGTTTAATTTTTGGTGATGGCTCTCTTCCTAGAGTGAGCTCTTTGATGTCTTGTCTTTTAAGCACACTAATCCTATTGGATCAAGGATCCATCTGCATGACCTTATTTAACCTTAATTACATCTTACAGGTGTAATTAAGGCCCTATCTTCAAATAGAGTCATATTAGGGATTATGGTTTCAACATTTCAATTTCAAGGGGCCAAAAAGCCCATATCAAAGCCCTTTGCCTACTTGTACGTTGGATTGGTTTTTGTTCTTGAGTTGTAAAAATATATTCTAAACATTCCTTAACAGATAGGTGATTTGCAGATACTTTCTCCATTCTGTGAGTTGCGTTTTGTGCTCTGTTGATAGTGCCCTTTGGTGCACAAAAGGTTTTCATTTGGATAAAGTTAGTTTTTTCTTTTTTAGCCTGTGCTTTTGGTGTCTTATCCAAGAAATCATTGCCAAATGCTATGTCATGAAGCTTTTCCCCTGTTTTCTTCAAAGAGTCTTACAGTTTTAGCTCTTATAGTTAGGTCTTTGATCCATTTGAGTTAATTTTTAAATTAACTCATGTTAATTAAAAACAGTTAATTACATATGATCTAAAATAAAGGTCCAACTTCATTAGTTTGCATATGGATATCCAGTTTTCTGAATACCATTCATTGAAAAGACTGTCCTTTTCCCATTGCATGGTCTTGGTATCCTTGTTGAAAATCATTTGACCATATATGTAAGTGTTTATTTCTGGGCTGTCTGCTTTATTCTGTTGGCCTATATGTCTATTTTTATGCCAGTTTCTTCACTGTTTACTGCAGCTTTGTAGTAAGTTTTGCAATCAGTTAGTGTGAGTTCTTCAACATTGTTCAAGTTCACTTTGGCTATTCGGGGTTCTTTGAAATTCCGTGTGAATTTTAGACTGAATTTTTCTACTTCTGTATAAAATGTCATTGAGATTTTAATAGGGATTGCATTAAATCTGTAGATCACTTTGGGTAGTATTGACATCTTCACAATATAGTCTTCCAATCCATGAACACATGATATTTTTTCATTTATTTGTGTATTCTTTAATTTATTTTAGTAGTGATTTGTAGTTTTCAGTATAATAGTCTTTTGCTTCCTTGGTTAAGTTTATTTCTAAGTAATTATTTTTTATGCTATTGTAAATGGAATTCGTTAATTTCTTTTTTTGGCTTGTTCATTGTTAGTATGTGTGTATATTTTTTGTATCTTGAACCAAGAATAGAATTGCTGGATTTGACAGTTTATAATTAATTTGGCTGTCCGTACTAATATTGATAATAGATATAATTGTCTAATAGGCTTTTAAAATGTTTGGCATGACATAATTTGAGAAGCATTTCCCCTTTAAATTTATTTTATTTTTTGGAAGACAGAGCAAACTCTGTCACCAGGCTAGAGTGCAGTAGCACAATTACTGCTCACTGTAGCTGGCTCCTCCCAGGCTCAAGGGATCCTCCCACTTTATCCTCCCCAGTAGCTGGGACCAGAGGTGTGCATCACTATGCCTGGCTAATTTTATTGTTTTTTTGTAGAGATGAAGTCTGACTATGTTACTCAGGTCGGTCTTACACTCCTAGGCTCAAGCAGTCCTCCTGCCTCAGCCTCCCAAAGTGTTGAGATTACAGGTGTGAGCTACTGCTCCCAGCCTGAGTTTTTTGACGTCAGTGTTAATTTGCGTGTGCTATGTTCTGTCTGGATATATTGGACTGGTAGCTTGCAAACAGCCTAACCCTTGGAGATAAGTTGATTTAAAATTAAGAGTAGTTGTAGTGGATAATTGCAGAGGCTCTCAAAAGAGTAAATTGCATTTTAAAAAGAAGGAACCAGGAGTAAGAATGTAAAAATATTACCTACCTTTTTATTTGTTTTCCTTAAAAAAAAAAAAAAAAACAGCTTTGTTGAACTATAATTCATAGGCCATAAAACTCAGTCTTGTAAAGTATACAATTAGGGCCGGGCATGGTGGCTCATGCCTGTAATCCCAGCAATTTGGGAGGCTGAGATGGGTGGATCACTTGAGATCAGGAGTTTGAGATCAGCCTGGCCAACAAGACAAAACCCTGTCTCTATTAAAATCACAAAAAAATAGCTGGGTGTGATGGCGGGCACCTGTGGTCCCAGCTTTTTGGGAGGCTGAGGCATGAGAATCACTTGAACTCAAGATGCGGAGGTTGCAATGAGCTGAGATCAAGCCACTGCACTCCAGCCTGAGCCACAGAACAAGACTCGGTCTCAAAAAATAAAATAAAAATAAGGTATACAATGTAATGATTTTGGGCATGTTCAGAATTGCACGGTCATAACTGCTATTTAATTTCAGAATCCCTAACAGAGACCTCATGCCCTGTAGCAGTTAATCCACTTTCCCACCCCTCTTTAGTCCTTCACAACTGCAAGTTGATTTTCTCTTTCAATGCATTTACCTATTTTTGATATTTTATTTAAATAGAACCGTACATGTGGCCTTTTGTGCTGGCTGCTTTCATTTAGCATGAAAGCATTTTCATTTTCATCCGTGTTGTAGCAGATTATCAGTACTTAATTCCTTTTAATGGCTCAGTAATACTCCATTGTATGTATGGATATACCACATTTTGTTCATCCATCAGTGATCATTTGGGTTTTTATTATTTTACTATCGTGAATACTGGTGCTTTTAGTCTTTATGTACAGATTTTTGTGGGGACACACGTTTTCAGTTTTCTTGGGTATATACCTAGGAGTGAAATGGCTGAATCATTTGGTAACTGTATGTTTAACTTTTTGGAGAACTATCACACTGTTTCCCACAGTGGAGCTATACCATGTCACATTCCTATCAGCCATTATTAGGATTTTAATTTCCCCACATTCTTGATTATATTTGTTATTATCTGCCCTTTTGATTTTAGTCATGCTAGTGAGTTTAAAGTGGTATCTCATTGTGGCTTTGATTTGTAATTCCTTAATAACTAATGATGCTGGGCATCTTTCGTGTACTTATTGGTCATTTGTGTATCTTCTTTGGAAAAATGTTTATTTAGATTCTTTGCCTATTTTTAATTTGGAACTTAAAACAAATTGTTGTCATGGGAGTTCTTTATGTATTCTGGATACAAGTTCCTTATCCTTGGGTTGTCCTGATTGTGCCCTTTAAGGCACAGAAATGTTTAATTTTGATGAAATCCCATTTATTTCATTTTTCTTTAGCCACTAAATGCTTTTGGTTTTAGATCTCAGAAACCATTGCCTAATCTAAGGTTATGAAGATTTACTCCTGTATTTTCATATAGAAGTTTAATAGTTTTTGTGCTTACATTTAGGTCTGAGGTCTATTTTGAGTTAATTTTTGTATATGGTTGTGAGGCAGAGTTCTTATTTAATTCTTTGGTAGATGGATATTCAGTTGTCCCACCACCGTTTGTTGAAAACTGTTCTTTCCTCGTTGAGTTGTTCTAGCATCTTTGTTAAATAACATAGATGTTAAATAAATCAACCATCTATGTAAGAGTTTATTTCTGGAGTTTAAATTCTATTCCATTGATCTGTGTGTCTTTATGCTAGTACCACATTTTCTTGATAATTTCAAAGCTTACTACAAAGATACACTTGAGAAGTGTGAGTTATTCAGCTTTGTCCTTTTTTCGTGGTTGTTTTGGTTATTCTGGGGCCCTTGTATTTCCACATGAATTTTAGGATCAGCTTGTTGATGTATGCAAAAAAAGCTCACTGATAGAAAGATTGCATTGAATCTGTAGATCATTTTGTCAGTTTGTTGTCATCTTAAAAAGTTATCTTTAGATCAGTGAACAAGAGATGTTTCTGTTTAGGTGGTCTTTATTTTTTTTCAATAATGTTTTGTAGTTTTAAAACATTTTTGTTTTAAATTCTTGTTTTTTTATTTTAATTTCGAGGTGTTTAGCCGGTACTTCTGTTCTTACTGGTAGTGGTGGAGGTTTATCAGAAAGAGAACTCAAATACTGATGGGCTTTCTAAAGCTGTGTGCGTGCAATAAGGTGCATGCATTGGGCACAGCAACACTTGTGAGAAATGATAGTAACATTCCTTGGATGAGACTCTTTAAGGGAGGAAAATGTATTATATTAGTTTCTTGTTTGCATCAGCACCTCCCGGAATTAATTTTCAGTATACAAGTAGGTGAAGAAATGTTCCTTTTAAAATACTTTTTTCTTTTTTTTAATTTTTTACCACAATCATGACTACATATCCTTGTAAAATATTAAAATGTAATACTAAAATCTCTAGCCTTTTTTTTTTTTTTTTTGAGATGAAGTCTTGCTTTGTCGCCCCCACAGGAGTACAGTGGCATGATCTCGGCTCACTGCAAACCCCATATCCTGGGTTCAAGCGATTCTCCTGCCTCAGCCACCCAAGTAGCTGGGACTACAGGCGCAAACCACCATGCCTGTCTAGCCATCATTTTTAATCCTGTTCTTTTCTCATCCTCTGTACGGGTAATCACTACATTTTTTTTTTCTTTTTTCTTTTTTTAGACAAAGTCTTGCTCTTGTTCCCCAGGCTGGAGTGCGGTGGCACGATCTCTGGTCACTGCAGCCTCCGCCTCCCGAGTAGCAATTCTCCTGCCTCAGCCTCCCTAGTAGCTGGGATTACAGGCGCCTGCCACCACGTCCAGCTAATTTTTGTATTTTTAATAGAGACGGGGGTTTCATCATGTTGGCCAGGTTGGTCTCGAACTCCTGACCTCAGGTGATCCGCTGGCCTTGGCCTCCCAAAGTGCTGGGATTACAGGCATGAGCCACTGTGCCTGGCCACATTTTTTTTCTTTTAGGCTTTCCCCCCAGTGCCCTTATGTATGTATGTACCACCAAATAATATGTAGGTTTCTTTTTTTCTCTTTCTTCTTTTTAAATATGCTGTACATTTACTCTATATATTTTTCCCCAATTGATGGATATTTAGGCTGTTTCTAGTTTTTTGTTTTTACAACCTGTTGGTATGAAGTTTTAAAAAAAATTTTTTTTTAAGTTTTTTTAAAATAGAGACGAAGTCTCGGCATGTTGCCTAGGCTGATCCTGAACTCTCCTGGGCTCAAGTGATCTACCCTCCTTGGCCACCCAAAGTGCTAGGATTACAGGTGTGAGCCACCACTTCTGGCTCAAAGTTTTTAAAACATGCCTCAGGGAATATGTGTGCCGACTTTGTTGAAATATATCAAGAGAAGTAGAGTTACTTGGGTATATGGAATACATAGTAGTCATAGTATATTGTCAAGGTACTCTTCAAAGTAGCTTTAGCAGTTTTACCATTATCAAAAGTGTGTCTAATTGCTCACTTTTGGCTGGGCACGGTGGCTCATGCCTGTAATCCCAGCACTTTGGGAGGCCAAGGTAGGTGGATCACCTGAGGTCAGGAGTTCAAGACCAGTCTGGGCAACATGGTGAAACCCTGTTTCTACTAAAAAATACAAAAATTAGCTGGGCGGGGTGGCGTGTGCCTGTAATCCCAGCTACTCGGGAGTCTAAAGCAGGAGAATCGCTTGAGCCTGGGAGGTGGAGGTTGCAGTGAGCCGAGATTGTGCCATTACACTCCAGCCTGGGCGATAGAGCAAGACTCCATCTCAAAAACAAACAAACAAAAAACACTCATTTTTCCACCAGTGCCAGTACTTGAAATTAAGCAACATCTTACTTTTCTGCCAATCTTTTTGATGGAAAACAGTTTCTTTATTGTTTTAATTTTCATTTTTTCTGATTATTTATGAAGTTGAGTTGTTTTCATATGTATGTTGAACATTTGCATTTCTTCTGTAATTTTTTTTTGGTCTGTTTTTCAGGTTTTTTCTCATGGATTTTTATTTTTATTTTTTAGACAGAGTCTCGTTCTGTCACCCAGGCTGGAGTGCAGTGGCACAATCTCGGCTCACTGCAACCTCCGCCTCCTGGGTTCAAGCGATTCTCCTGCCTCAGCCTCCCGAGTAGCTGGGACTACAGTTGTGTGCCACCATGCCTGGCTAACTTTTTTTGTGTTTTTAGTAGAGACGGGGTTTCACCGTGTTAGCCAGGCTAGTCTCGATCTCCCGACCTCTTAATCCGCCCATCTTGGCCTCCAAAAGTGGTGGAATTACAGGCGTGAGCCACCGTGCCCAGCCTCATAGAAGGTTTTTTAAATGGAAATGCTCAACTCTTTTTAGATTATTATTCTAACACTTACTGGGAAGGTGTGAAGTTTGACTGAACTGTTTATAGCATTGGACAAGTGTTTGAGAGGTGTGAGTGGTGTATGGAGAGTACAGCAGGTAAGAAGAGCCCTAGTAACTGTGGACAGTGCATAGATTGGGTTCCATACACATAGTCTTTCAATTTTTGTCTTTCAGTTGAATCAATTCAATGAATTCCTTTCATACTATTTGATTTCCAGATAATTTTTTAAAGCCTTAGGAGTGTGTTTGTATAATATTTTTGCTTTTGAAAGTCAATTTATTAAGGTAAATTATTCACTTCGTATATTTTGGAAAATATATACAGTTATAAAATCACCACCTGATTAAGGTGTAGAATATTTCCATTACTACAAAAAGAATTCCAGGTGCCCTTTGGCCATTAATTCTCTCTACTGCTCAGTGAACCACTGATCATATCTCCATCACTATAGGTTAGTTTTGCCTCTTGTAGAATTTAATATAAATGGTCATCCCAGATCTTTTATGTAGACTTCCAAACCTAACATTATATTCACATTAAGAATATGAACTTGGCCAGGTGCAGTAGCTCATGCCTGTAATCTTAGCACTTTGAGAGGCTGAAGTGGGAGGATTGCCCAGGAGTTCGAGACCAGCCTGGGCAACATGGCGAAACCCTGTCTCTACAAAAAGTTAGGTGAGCGTGGTGGCACGTGTGTGTAGTCCCAGCTACCTGGGAGGCTGAGGCGGGAGGATAACTTGAGCCAGGGAGGTCAAGGCTGCAGTGAGCTGTGATTGCGCCACTGCACTCCAGCCTGGGCTTCAGAGTGAGACCCTGTCTTGGAAGAGAAAAAAGAATATGAATTTTTGACTGGGTACAGTGGCTCACGCTTGTAATCCCAGCACTTTGGGAAGCTGGGGCAAGAGGATTGCTTGAGCCCAGGAGTTTGAGACCAGCATGGGCAACATAGTGAGACCTGTCTCTACAAAAATATAAAAATACAAAAAATTAGCTGGTCATGCTGGTACATGTGAATAGTGCCAGCTACTCAGGAGGCAGAGTTGGGTGGATCACTTGATCCTGGGAGGTGGAGGCTGCAGTGAGCCATGATCACACCACTGCACTCCAGCCTGGGCATCAGAGTGTGAGACCCTGTCTCAAAAGAAAAAAAAAAAAAAAAAAATGACCTAACTTTGAGAGTGGTTGGTTTAAAAAATCTTGAATTTCTCTATAGTTGAGGGTTGTTTCTGAATCGATTTGGCAACTTAATGTCACTATTTAATAAGTAAAATTTTTTGTGTTAAATTCTACAGTGGAAATACTGACACAACAAGGTTAACAGTACTTGAATCTCTGAAATGAGATATAGTCAGTGGAAGGAAGATAGCAGTTTAATCTACCCCTATCTTTTTCCATACTTGCCTCTTAAATGTTAGTTTCATGGTACTGTTAATCATTATATACAATGGTTTTTGGTTGTTCTGTACATACATATATTGCTTTGAACAAAGGAGGACAACATCCAAAGTGATAATAGTATTTAGTTTTTGCCAAAGCTGTTTTTTTGTTTTGTTTTGTTTTGTTTTTGAGACAGAGTCTCGCTCTGTTGCCCAGGCTGGAGTGCAGTGGCGTGATGACTGCAACTTCTGCCTCCCGGGTTCAAGCGATTCTTCTGCTTCAGCCTCCCAAGTAGCTGGGACTATGGGCGTATGCCACTATGCCCAGCCAACTTTTGTATTTTTAGTAGAGACGGGGTTCCACCATATTGACCAGGCTGGTCTTGAACTCCTGACCTTGTGATCTGCCCGCCTTGGCCTCCCAAAGTGTTGGTTTTACAGGCATGAGCCACCACACCTGGCTGTCAAAGCTATGTTTTAAAAATAATTTTCTATTTCCGTAGTCCTCCTAGAAGGGGAGAGATAATCTTTTTTTTTTTTTTTTAAGAAGCAGATTAAGACCATTGGAGGGAAGGAGTATGTCTAACCTGATTTTTAGCCCTTTTTTGTAAGACAGCAATGTTACAAACTTATCAAGATTTCATGTTATTTGGTAGGAACTCCTGACAGCCAGCTCTTTATTCTTCTTTGCGCATGTGCATTGATCTCACTGTACACCTTCTCAAAATTCTGGAAGGGTTTATTCTTTTGAAAAAATTCCCATCTCAGAGATACACTAATGTTGATCAGGATTATAAGGAATGGTTATAAATCTGAATGCCATTGTAATCTGTTTCAGTCTATTACATTGTAGATTTTTGACTTGAACCACTAAGTTCTCTGTTCTCTAAGTGCTTCTCTTTTGTTCTCTTAATTAAAAAAATTGAGATGTAATATACATATAAGGTATAGTAACCCTAAATTAAAGCCTGGCAGCTTTTTACATATGTATAGACCCATGTAACTACACCCATATTAATATACAGAACATTTATAGCTCTCTCCCTACTAAGGTTCCCTTCCATCCTTTCTTAGGCACTAGATACTCTGAGATAATCACTGTCTTGTTGTCTGTCGCCAGAGTGCTTTCATTTTTGTTTTTGGTTTCATAGTTAAAGTTCTTTTCAAAATGTTCCTTTTTTTGGTGGAAATTTAACAGAGCACTAAATTGGTATAACTAACTTATTAGTAAATTTATAATCAAAGGTTGCTGGGAAGGCACGGAAGTGATCAAGACTAATTATGATTCAGATGATTAATAGTTTCATTCAAAGATAGTCTTACGCAGCATTCCTCATGGTCAGAGTACTTTACCTGGGACTAGAGTACAACTTTGTTTTTTTAAATTTGTATTTTGCCGTAAGGAAAATAATGACAAAGCAAAAGAATAATAAAGTGATGTGATGAATGTTCATGTACTTACAACCTAATTTAACAAATATTTATCCCTGTCATAGTTCAGATTTTAAAAACTAACTTTGCTATGTTATAATATGAAAATAATAAGTTATAGAAATAATATAAGGAACTCTCAATGTTCTTCACCAATTGTTTACATTTTGCTTCATGTGCTTTATTATTTCTCCCTTTCTCCATATTTTTTCCCTGAATCATTTTAGAGTAAGTTGGAAGCACTGTGCCCCTTTGCCTCTAAATACTTGAGTTTATTTCTTTTTATAAAATTTCAAAATTTTTATTTTTTGAGATGGCGTCTTGCTCTGTTGCCCAGGCTGGAGTGCAGTGGTGCGATCTCAGTTCACTGCCACCTCTGCCTCCTGGGTTCAAGCGATTCTCCTACTTCAGCCTCCCGAGTAGCTGGGACCACAGGTGCATGCCACCATGTCTGGCTAATTTTTTGTATTTTTAGTAGAGATGGGGTTTCACTATGTTAGCCTGGATGGTCTTGATCTTCTGACCTCATGATCCACCTGCCTCGGCCTCCCAAAGTGCTGGGATTACAGGTGGAGAGTTTATTTCTTGAGAATAAGGACATTATCTTTTTTTTTTCTTTTTATTATCAAGGCAAAAAAAACTGTGAAGAATGTTATTTTATATAACCACAGACAATCCTTCATGGGTTTTTATAGATTAATTTTGAGGATGCTTTTATATCCAAGTTCTTGGATACACATCACAGTTGGCAAAATATTTCTCGTACTATCTTGGATTTGTATACCATCAGAATTTTAGTATATTTTTAATCTTCTTAACTAAATGCAAATGTAGCTTATTTTACTACCGGTCAAGTTATTTTAAAATTTGAGAATTAAAATGCATCTTGCTGGCTTCATTTGTATTTCACTGGGTGGTTGTCACCAGGTATGCTCTCTTCCATTATCTTCACATAATTTTTGAACTGAGAGGTACTAATCAGACTTTAGTCATCAGTGGTAGTCTTGTTCTTTGCACGTAAAGATGATAGTGTAAACCCAACAGAGCAGTTCTGTTTTTTTTTTTTTTTTTTTTTTTTTTGAGACTGGGTCTCACTGTGTTGCCCAGTCTAGACTTGTACTCCTGGACTCAAGCCATCCTTCTGCCTCAGCCTCCCAAGTAGCTGGGACCACAGGTGTGCACCATTGTGCCTGGCTAAAGTAGGCATTTTTAGTTTTGCTTTCTTACCAACTCTCAATGAGATGATGCACTTGTGGTTGTCCAGCCATACATATTCTTCTCCTTATTTCCCTATAATAGTACATGTTTTTAGGGTAGTTGATTTATGGATAAAAACATGTTTATATTATGTATAATATCTATGGAAGTGAATAAATTTGCTTATGAAAATTAAACTCTAGCTGGGCACGGTGGCTCATGCCTGTAATTCCAGCACTTTGGGAGGTAGAGGTGAGTGGATCACAAGGTCAGGAGATTGAGACCATCCTGGCTGACATGGTGAAACCCCATCTCTACTAAAAATACAAAAAATTAGTCGGGCATGGTAGCGGGCGCCTGTAGTCTCAGCTACTTGGGAGGCTGAGGCAGGAGAATGGCGTGAACCCGGGAGGCGGGGCTTGTAGTGAGCTGAGATCGCGCCACTGCACTCCAGCCTGGGCAGTAGGTAGAGTGAGACTCTGTCTCAAAGAGAAAAAAAAAATTAAGCTCTGGACATTAAAGTTGTTAGCACACATCTAATCAAATGAGCAACTGTGTGTTAGATTACTTGAAGAACGTGGTATCCCATTTGGCTATTCTAGAGCCCAATTTTTCTTTTGTATGTGTAATTTCTGGAGTTTTCTCTTGCCATACTTGCATTTTAATATAAAAATCTACACTAATGTGGTCTCTTTTCCTTAGTATCTAAGTTTTTAATGTCATTATAGATTGTAATATTTGGAGACTTTGAAAAGATTCTATTTTAGGGGAAAACTAGGGCATGCAGGTTGATCTTGTCCCATTATGGTGAGTTGTTTGTCCTACCCTGTTATATTAGAATCTAGAAACATACTAGCTTTGACCTTGGGCAAGTTATTGAATCCTTGGGAACCTTGAAGTCCTCACTGTTAAGGGGGTTCAGTGGCACCTCCTTCAACAACTATGAAGATTGAATGAGATAATGCATAAAAAGTACATAGGCCAGTGATTGGCACGTAGTTCAGTAAATAATAGCTTTAAAGTATGAAAATAATGGTATTCAGAGTTTGGTTTTGTTTAACAAAGTAATTTATCCATTTAGACTACTTTTATTAAGCATATATTTTTCTGTTATCGTATTTAAGCAGAGCTTTGTGTGTAATATATTTTAACTATAGGTGTCTTGTGAATTAAGAAATGGATACTTCTGTAATGAAGACGTTTTAAGAGCTTTTAAGTTGTATATTAGTTTGTTCTTTGATAAACCCATGAGATTGTTTTGTCAGGGGAGAGAATTCTATTTCTTTTGAGAGGTAAAAACAGCTTGTACTATAGTATTTGATCAATTTACAACAGGACATTAATGGTAGAGCTAATATGTATGTGATTACTAAATGGCATGTACAGTTCGAAGTGTTTCTGTTTATTAGCTCACTTAATTCTCACAGTAACACCATAAGATACCATTGGGAGTGGAAGCAGGAGAAAGAAAAAGTGACTTGCTCAAGGTTACAGAACTACTAGATGCCTGAATTGGGTTTTGAGGCAAGGTCAGGCTGACTTTAAAGCTGTGTAAGAATGTGTTAAAAACTAACATTTTAAAAAGTGCTAGTGTATGTTTTCAGTTCTTACCTTACACACTACTAGTATTCCTTTTGAAAGCCTTGTTTAAAACAGCAGAAGCTGAAATGATACGGCAGAGTAAAACGAGACGTCATATTACTCCACTAGGTCAAAGAGGTAAAGAATAGAAGTAACACTGCCACAAATTGTGGGGAATAGAATAAAAGAAGGAAAGCAGGAGATCTATTCCTCAGTTCTGACTTTTACAAAATAATTTCCATATCTGATGCGGTTTACTGTCTGGTTGAATGATCTCTTCTCTCCATGCCCACTTTTTTTTTTTTTTTTTTTGAGATGGAGTCATGCTGTGTCTCACTCTGTCGCCCAGGCTGGAGTGCAGTGGTGCAATCTTGGCTAACTGCAGGCTCCGCCTCCCGGGTTCAAGCCATTCTCCTGCCTCAGCCTCCCGAGTAGCTGGGACTACAGGCGCCCGCCACCACGCCTGGCTAATTTTTTGTATTTTTAGTAGAGACGGGGTTTCACCGTATTAGCCAGGGTGGTCTCGATCTCCTGACCTCGTGATCCGCCCTCTTTGGCCTCCCAAAGTGCTGGGTTTACAGGCGTGAGTCACTGTGCCCGGCCTCCATGCCCACTTTCAGGGGAAAAGTTTAGAAGATGGAGACAAAACCAACTATCCATTCTGCTATCTCTTAGATTTTCATCTCTTTCTATTCTGTAGCCTACAATCGTAATGTAGACCAAGATTAGGCTGAAGAATAAAATATTCCTTAATGTATCTAATATTTTTATAATACTGAACTGTAACCCCATAATAAATATTTTTGGGGAAAGTCAGATTATTTGGTTATGCTTGGGAACTTTTAGGTAGTTGCAGCCTCATTAATAAACTGATCACATGGACCAGATTGTCTTATCCGGTCAGCTTTTTGCTTCCTTGTTCTTATATTTGCTCTATTGTGCTGGTGCCCATAACAACATAAACTTACCGCCCAGTAATGCAGGGCAAGTAGACTTCCTTCCTGCCCTGGAGCTTTTTCCTGTACTAGATGCCAGTTCTGAGGATGGTGAGCCTGAGAGTTTAATGGAAAACCTGATTTCTTGATTCTCTGTGGTTAGATTAGATTTGTTTCAATGCTGAAGTAAACTCTAAGAGAGTAGGTAGAAAGCAGTGCTTAGCTGGAGGATATTTAATAAGTGTTCAGCTTTAGAATGAATGGGTTTCTTGCTTTGTTAACTTCTTGAAAATGCCAGTGTCTTTAATGATACCATTTAATAGAGGTAATCTGTAGTAGAACATTATTTAGTGACACCACGTTTTCAATTCAATAGCCATTTATTTGCTTTTGTAAATTCTCTGTATTTTCTCATATTCCCAAAGACTTTTTTCAGTTTTCTAAGTGAATTAATTTCTTTGAGTAGAATATAAAATAGTAATATTAAAAAATATGGCCCCTTGTGGTATCCACTTGAGTTTTAAGTTGGTTAGGTTTTTTCATATTACTGACTGGCTAAAAGAATTTGATCCTGGATAATTTGATTTGAGTTTTAGATTTAAAGGCTTATATTTTACCCCCCCTTTTCTTAAATTTTTTGTCAAGCACCCCCCTTCTACAGCTGACAAAACTAAGATACTTCTTAATACTGGATTAAGCTTTTGTTATTATATATTAGTTTTCTGTGTTATCTTTCTAGTCGTATCTAGTAATGCTAAGCTTCATTTTGTCTTGTACTTACTTGGATTTGCAGCTTTAAGATGCTTATCAGCAGGGCTGACTCTTATTTCTCTGGAGGATACTGACTCTTTAAATGGCTGTAAAAATCATTGACCGCCTACTCGATACCAAGACATTCTCTTCTAAGAAGAGACTTCTTTCTTTACCATACACTGTCTACCTTTGGTCACAGAAGTTTTGAGGCTTGGGAGCTATTTGTTCTATTCCTTTTTTTGTGCTTGTTCACTTTTTTCTTTCAAAAAACTTTACAGATTTTTTTTTTTTTTTTTTTTTTTGAGTCAGGATCTTGCTCTGTTGCCCAGGATGGAGTGCAAGCAGCACAATCATAGCTTACTGCAGGCTTGAGCTCCTGGGGTTAAGCAATCCTCCTGCCTCATCCTCCCGAGTAACGGGGACTATAGGCTACAGGCATGTGTCGCCGCACCCAAACTTGATTTGTTTTATAAAACACTAGTTTGTAGAATATAAAACTTGGTGAATAGTATCGCTATGTATAATTCTTGAGTCTCAAGTAAACACATCAAAATGCATTTCGTGGGGAGTATATATTCAGGGCAACTTGAATCTATGCTCCTGAGAAAAATAAATTTAGAAAACTGACAAAAACCCAAAATGCATTTCATAAATTGTGTAGGAAGATTTGAAGTAATTAAAAAATGATGGAACAAACTTTCACAAGCCTGTTTTTTTAGTTGTTGGCTCCTAATTTGGCATCAGTCTGTACTGAGTTGATGCTTCAGTAGGTTTGAGACAGGAATAATACAGGGTGGTCACAGGAGAACAGAAAATTCCAGGCAGCAGTTTTACATGACTAGCATAGACTGTTGAAATAGCTGCATAAACTAGGGGCGCTGACAAGACCTTAAAAAACCAGGGTGTGGGCCAAGCTGGCTAAGACTGACCCAGCATGGCACTGGATTTGACCTAGGTTTCACCTATGACCTCATTATATGCTCATTAACATACTAAATCACATACCCACCAGGACCATGCAGTTCCAGGAACACCCATATCTGGTGTAGAAATGGGTGGCACTACAGTTCTGAGAAATCGTCACTGTTTTCCTGGAATCTTCCTGAATATTCCACGCTTTGGGTAAAGAAACCCATAAAGATAGAAGCACCAACCCGCTTGGTACAACCTTCTCTTGAGTATACCCACACTCCCCTTTCTTTCTTTTTTTTTTTTTTTTTTTTTTTTTTTTGGAGACGGAGTCTCGCTGTCGCCCAGGCTGGAGTGCAGTGGCGCGATTTCGGCTCACTGCAGGCTCCGCCCCCCGGGGTTCAAGCCATTCTCCTGCCTCAGCTTTCCAAGTAGCTGGGACTACAGGCGCCCGCCACCTTGCCCGGCTAATTTTTTGTATTTTTAGTAGAGACGGGGTTTCACCGTGTTAGCCAGGATGGTCTCGATCTCCTGACCTCGTGATCCGCCCGCCTTGGCCTCCCAAAGTGCTGGGATTACAGGCGTGAGCCACCGCGCCCGGCCTCACTCCCCTTTCTTGAGTTTATAATTTTCGCCTTGTCATAAATCTCCGTACTTTCACGGTTTCTGACTCATTCTTGAATTTCTCCTTGTGATAGTGTCAAGAGAGAGCCTGGACACCCGCTGAGGGAGAGGTCTCACTGCTGTTTGGGGACTTCCCCCAGCCCGCTGGTATTCAGACCTTTCCGAAATCTGAGTGTCTGTTGTGGAACCATATAGAGATAAATTTTTCTTGGTCATTAGAGTAAAGGTATATGCAAATTATTTTCTTCTTTTCCATAGAATGTTTGCTCAGGACCAGCTGTATAATTTACAGGACCTCTTCAAGAGGTGATTTAGAAACTATACATTTTCTTTACTTTTATTTTATTTTAGTATTTTTTTTTGAGACAGAGTCTCACTCTGACGCCCAGGCTAGAGTGCAGTGTTGTGATCTCAGCTCACTACAACCTCCGCCTCCTGGGTTCAACCGATTTCCTGCCTCAGCCTCCCAAGTAGCTGGGCCTGCAGGCACCCGCCACCACGCCTGGCTAATTTCTGTATTTTTAGTAGAGGCGGGGTTTCACCATATTGGCCAGGCTGGTCTCGAACTCCTGACCTCAAATGATACACCCGCCTTGGCCTCCCAAAGTGCTGGGATTACAGGAGTCACTGTGCCTAGCCGAAAACTATACATTTTCTAATTGTGCTGCATAATTGTATATTTTGTGATTTTTATTTGATGAAAATATGTCCACGCTGGAATTTAAAATAAACTGTTTTACAATGATATTTTTGTTTCCTAACTTAAGATCTGGTTAAGGAGTGTCATGGTTCAAACTATTTCTATTATAGGTTTAAATAAAATAAAAACATAAAACACTGTGGGTCCAAAAGATGGGAAAGGGACTTTGTTGGAGCTGATAGTTTTATTATTTTCAGACATTGAAATCTTGTAGAGATAGACTTTTCCAATTAATCCTGAGTTGTTAATTTTAAGCTTTGTGATTATCTCACTCTTAAGATAATGCTATAAACCTTTTCAGACATAATCGTTTGAGGTTAGCTAAAACTGCTTTTAGCAAAAGCCATATGCTTGTTTTCCCAGTGGGTGAAATTGAGCACTGACTTTTGGAGTCACTAATGTTTTAGTGAAACTGCTTAAATTTCAAGGTAGACCTTAGTGGCTTTCTATATGTATGAAGGTATTACTTGACTATTTTATAAAATAAGAACAATAATTGGTGTAGACTTCAGATGAGATTGGGAACGTTCAGGGTAGTATGGCCGTAGGCAGTATGGACTTTCAGATAGCAGCTATAACTGTTAATGAGTAGGACTGTCAGGCCTCTCTGCCCAGGCTAAGCCGTCATATCCCCTGTGACCTGCCCGTATACATCCAGATGGCCTGAAGCAACTGAAGAACCGCAAAAGATGACATTCAACCATTGTAATCTGTTCCTGCCCCACCCTAACTGATCAATTAACCTTATGACAATACACTCTCCCCGCCCTTGCGATCATGTACTTTGTGATATTTCCCCACCCTTAAGAAGGTACTTTGGGCCTGTAATCCCAGCACTTTGGGAGGTCGAGGCGGGCGGATCACGAGGTCAGGAGATTGAGACCATCCTGGCTAACACAGTGAAGCCCCGTCTCTACTAAAAATACAAAAAAATTAGCCGGGCGTGGTGCCGGGCGACTGTAGTCCCAGCTACTCTGGAGGCTGAGGCAGGAGAATGGCGTGAACCCGGAAGGCGGAACTTGCAGTGAGCCGAGATCCTGCCACTGTACTGCAGCCTGGGGGACAGAGCGAGACTCCGTCTCAAAAAAAAAAAAAAAAAAAAAAAAAAAAGGTACTTTGTAATATTCTCCCTGCGCTTGAGAATGTACTTTGTGAGATCCACCCCCTGCCCACAAAAAATTGTTCCTAACTCCACTGCCTATCCCAAACCTGTAAGAACTAATGATAATCCTACCACCCTTTGCTGACTCCTTTCTTGGACTCAGCCCGCCTGCACCCAGGTGAAATAAACAGCCTTGTTGCTCACACAAAGCCTGTTTGGTGGACTCTCTTCACACGGATACACGTGACAATGACTGTACTTTTAACAGATGAGAAGTTTGATGGGAGTTGAAACTAGAACTTTTTTTTTTCTTCCCGAGTAGGAAAAATTGGAACAGTCTTTAAGGTCCAGCTTTTCTCCCCCCGGCCCCCACCTTTTTAAAAAAATTGTTGCTTATTGCCAATAGACTAGCAAGTGGTTGAACAGTTTCCTTGGCAAGAGGTGCCAGGTGACTGACTAATGCCATCATAAAGCACATGCCCTTGATCACATCATACGGACTTGATTTCCTTGGAGACTAATTATATTTAGGGACATTTTAGTACTTTCGAGGAACCTCAGACTTTGCTGAGGTTGAAAACACTGGTAACCTCCCTTTGGTTATAAGAGAGACCAGGAGTTCATATGCATTCCTTCAGAAAAATATTTGAAAAATATTAACACCTTGGGAGATTAGTGCATATGATCTTGATTTTATGATCTTTTCTAGAGACACTGCACCACTGCTTTTGGATCAGTGTTAGAACCTCTTTGGGATACTATTCTAGGATTTTAAAAGTTAAAATAGAATTTACATGGTGAAATGCACAGATGCAAGTGTGCAGTTTGAGTTTCAATAAATGTTTACAGCAGTGCAGCCACCACCTCAATCATGATACAGAACTTTTACATCATATGAAAAAGTTCCTTTATGCACCGCTTCTGGTTAGTCTTTCTCTGCCCTAACCCAAACTACTATTCTCTTTCCTATGTCGTCCTTGAACTTCATGTAAGTGGAATCATACAGTATTCTTTTCTAACTTGTTGCTTTGAGTCAACATCATGCTTTTGAGACTTATCCAGGTTGTATCAGTAAGTAGTTTGTTCATTTTTATTGCTGAGTATGGCAATCCATTATAGAAATATACCACAATTTGTTTATCCGATCACTTATTGGATATTTGGGGTTGTTTCCAGTTTGGGGCTATTATGAGTAAATTTGCTGTGAACATTTGTGTCCATACCTTTTTGTGATAATGTGCTTTCGTTTCTCTTGGGTAATACCCAGGAGTAGAATTGTTGGATCATAGGATAAATGTATGCTTAACCTCATAAGCAATTGCCAAACTGTCCTCCAAAGTGGTAATGCCATTTCACACTTTACGAGCCATGTATGAATTCCAGTTACTCGATGTCCTCACCAACATTTGCTCTTGCCAGTTTCTTTAATTTTAGTTAGTCCAGTGGATGTAAAAGGGTATCTCATTGTGGTTTTCATTTTTTGTCTCCCTAATGACTGATTTGAGAATACTTCTCCTACGTGACTTTCCTTTTCATTTTCTTAATGGTGTCTTTTGATAAGTAGAGATTTTTTAAATAAACAAAATTTTAATTGTGGGAAAATACGTATAACATTTATTACCATCTTAACCATTTTAAAATGTACAATTCGGTGGCATCTCTACAAAAAAATAAAAAAAATTAGCCAGACATGGTGGTGAGTGCCTGTAATCCTAGCCACTTGGGAGGCCAGGGTAGGAGGATCCCTTGAGTCCCAGGAGTCTGAAGTTGCAGTGAGCTACGATTGTGCCACTGCACCCCAGTGTAGGCAACAGTGCTTAAAAAGAAAAAACAAAAACAACGGTATTTTCTATCCTGAATGCCTTTAGTTCTTGGATATGTTGACCCTTCTGTGACACCTTGGTCCACATGATGTATTGGGCGAAATTCACCGCCGATATTTCACGTAGGTTCTTTTCTATTTTCCCCAAGTGTCAGCCAGTCTGAGAAATAAGGGGAAAGAGTACCAAAGAGGGAAATTTTAAAGCTGGGTGTCTAGGGGAGACGTCACATGTCAGCAGGTTCCATGATGCCCCCCAAGCTGTAAAACCAGCAAATTTTTATTAGCGATTTTCAAAAGGGGAGGGAGTGTACGAATAGGGTGTGGGTCACAGAGATCACATGCTTCACAAGGTAATAAAATATCACAAGGCAAATGGAGGCTGGGCGAGATCACAGGACTGGGGCGAAATTAAAATTGCTAATGAAGTTAGCAATTGTCATTGATAACATCTTATCAGGAGACAGGGTTTGAGAGCAGATAACCGGTCTGAGCAAAATTTATTAGGCAGGAATTTCCTCTTCCTAATAAGCCTGGGAGCGCTACGGGAGACTAGGGCATATTTCTTCCCTCCGCTATGACCGTAAAAGACAGCTGTCCCCAAAGCGGCCATTTCAGAGGCCTCCCCTCAGGGATGCATTCTCTTTCTCAGGGATGTTCCTTGCTGAGAAAAAGAATTCAGCCATATTTCTCCCATTTGCTTTTGAAAGAAGAGAAATATGGCTCTGTTCCGCCTGGCTCACCAGCAGTCAGAGTTTAAGGTTATCTCTCTCGTTCCCTGAACATTGCTGTTATCTTGTTCTTTTTTCAAGGTGCCCAGATTTCATATTGTTCAAACACACATGCTCTACAAACAACTTGTGCAGTTAACGCAATCATCACAGGGTCCTCAGGTGACTTACATCCTCCTCAGCTTACGAAGATGACAGGATTAAGAGATTAAAGTAAAGACAGGCATAGGAAATCACAAGGGTATTGATTGGGGAAGTAATAAGCCCATGAAATCTTCACAATTTATGTTCAGAGATTGCAGTAAAGACAGGCGTAAGAAATTATAAAAGTATTAATTTGGGGAACTATTAAATGTCCATGAAATCTTCACAATTTATGTTCTTCTGTCATGGCTTCAGACATGTCCCCCTGTTTGGAGTCCCTGACGTCCCGCAACGATGATGTGTGTATTTTTCTTTCTTTCTTTTTTTTTTTTTTTGGAGACCGAGTCTCACTCTGTCACCCAGGCTGGAGTGCGGTGGCGCCATCTCGGCTCACTGCAAGCTTCGCCTCCCAAGTTCATGCCATTCTCCTGCCTCAGCCTCCTGAGTAGCTAGGACTACAGGCACCTGTTACCACACCCGGCTAATTTTTTCGTATTTTTAGTAGAGACAGGGTTTCACCGTGTTAGCCAGGATGATCTCGATCTGACCTTGTGATCCGCCCATCTCAGCCTCCCAAAGTGCTGGGATTACAGGCATGAGCCACCGCGCCCGGCCTTGATGTGTGTATTTTTCTTGTCTATGTTTGCCACTCTTTTAGTATATAAGTTTGTAAGTTCATTTTGGAGGAAGTGTGTTGGGTAAGGTGAGCTTGTCAGGGAAGGAAGGAATTGGTATGTTATGACTATTCCAGATCTACTTTGAATCTGTATCCTATGACTTAAAGGATTATTTTGCTATGTCTCATATAGCAAAATGAGGCTCTTATAGTCTTAGAACATGATAGACTTTTAGTTTAGGCATTTTGCTTCCCCTTCCCCACCCCCAAACCCGACCCCCAACGCCAGCTCCTTCATGTGGACAACTTTTTTTTTTTTTTTTCTTGAGACAAGGTCTGGCTCGATTGCCCAGGCTGGAGTGTAGTAGCACGATCTTGACTCGTTGCAAACTATGCCATTCTCCCACCTCAGCTGCCCGAGTAGCTGGGACTACAGGTATGCACCACCATGACTGGCTAATATTTTTTTGTAGAGACAGGATTTTGCCATGTTGCCCAGGCTGGTCTCGAACTTGTGAGCTCAGGTGATCCTCCCGCCTTGGCCTTCCAAAGTGGTGGGATTACAGGCGTGAGCCACTGCGTCCATCCTCCATGTGGACAACTTAAGGCAAGAGCTAGAGGGGTCTTAAAGCCCAGAAGAGCGAGAACAGTGTTTGATGGTTCCTTTTGAGATACTAATATCTTTTAGGTTGGTACAAAAGTAATTGTGGTTTTTGCCATTAAAAGTGATGGCAAAAACCACTATTACTTTTGCACCAATCTAATACTTATCTCCACTACTTTTATCTACCCCAAGAACTTGTCATTGTCCTAGGGGAGAATTAACTTTTACTTTTTTCTGACTTACCTGTTAATTTTGTGATGTTTTATTCTAGATTAAGTATCCTCACTTGAAGTCATGTTTTTGATAATAGGGGAAAAAGTCAGACTTTTACTTTTGTCTTTTCTTCCTACCCCCACAAGAAGACAGGAAGTAGATAGAGATCAAATTGAGTTGGAGGAGGATAGTATCTGTGGGCTTCCAAACAAATTCTGTTATCCTCAGGACATATGTAGCTTGGCATGCAGAGGCAGCATGACTTTTGGAAATTAGGTGCTGTTCTTTTTCTTATTTCTGTTGCATTTTAAAGTTTTGCAAGCTACTTTGCTCGGTTATCTTTAATGTTGTATGTTAGCCAGTTGATTAGTGACTTTTTATTGTGATAAAACTTTATTTGCAGTAGATCTTTACAAACTCTGAGATCACAGAACATGTAAACTCATTAGAATTGTTATTTTCAATTGGTGTATTTCTGATTTAAGCTTTTCTTATTTTTAGAAATGTTTACTTTTATATTTGCTAAATATTTCAGTCATTGATTACAATGAACTATATAAATAGGTTCATTGCTGAAATTGCTGCTGTGTGTGATTTATAATAATAGTAGATTTCTCCGTAATTAAAGTAAATACAATATCCACATTTTATTTCTGGAAATGAATTGTTTAAATATTATTTTTTAGACAGGGTCTCCTCTGTCGCCCAGGCTGGAGTGCAGAGGGATGATCACCACTCACTGCATCCTCAGCCTCCTGGACTCGAGTGATTCTCTAGCCTCAGCCTTCTAAGTAGCTGGGACCATAGGCACGTGCCATGAGGCCTGGCAAATTTTTCGTGGAGGTGGGATTTTGCCATGTTGCCCAGGCTGGTCTCGAACTCCTAGTCTCCAGCAGCTCTCCTGCCTCACCCTCCTAAAGTGTTGAAATTACAGTTGTGAGCCACTGCGCCCGGCCTAGAAATGTAAATAATTATAATGACATGTAGTAAGCGTTATAAGTAAGAATAACTATATTGAAATGGCACAGTGAGCTCTGCAGGGAAGCTTTTGCAGTAAAAATGTTTTCAAGCTGGCCAGCTGCGGTGGCTTACATCTGTAAACCCAACACTTTGGGAGGCCAAGGTGGGAGGATAACTTGAAGCTAGTTTGATGCCAGCCTGGGTAAAGCGAGATCCCTGTCTCTACAAAAAAAAAAAAAAAAAAAAAAAAAAATGTAGCCAGGCATGGTGGTACATGTCTGTGGTCCCAGCTACTTGGGAGGCTGAGACAGTGGGATTGCTTGAGCCTAGGATCCTGAGGCTGCAGTAAGCCGTGATCGTGCCACTGCATTCCGGCCTGGGCAACAGAGTGAGACTCCAATCTTTAAAAAAAATAAATAAAATAAAAAATTCGAGCCAAGAATTGAAGGACACATGGGCCTTGTCCAGATGGATAAAGTGGGATGAGGGAATCAGGCAAAGATAATAGCAGTTAAAAAAAATTCATGGATGAAAAAATATTAAAAGCAGTCCCAACTTGTTTAATTTGGACATGTAATGTCAGAGGGTTTATTTTTTGGAGAGAAATTTTAGGAAAACTTCTATTGAAGGACTACGACAGGGAGTGTTAAAAGATTTGACCAGAGTAGTTCTGTTATAAATTCAATTGTAAAACTTGTGTGTGTGTGTGTGTGTGTGTGTGTGTGTGTGTTTGTGTGTGTGTATGTGTAAGGTAATCAAGGTCTAATTAAATTTAAGCAAATGTTTGAGAGTCAATTTGATAGAAAAAGTGGAGGTGATACTGATAACATGCAATGGAAGGATAAGAATTAGGCATTTCAAAGAAAGCAGTGAAAATTGGTGTCAGATTTTGTCATTGGAAATAGAGTCAAATGGTTTCTAGACTGGAATACCTAGAACAACTGTGATTCCCAAAGGAGTATTAAGGAGCTGTAGTGGGGAGAAGAGAGAGGAGAGGGAGGCAGATGATGGATTCTGTTTAGGATAGAGGTAAAGGTGCTAGATTGACAACCCAGAGGAGATCTGGTAATCTGTGGTCATGTGCTAGCAATAGCAGTCAGGGTTGAGGATTATTTGGGGAGCTCTGCTGGTAGCTGAGGGCTGGAGAGAAAGGCTTATTTCTGTGGGAAGGACTGAATCCTGTTGCATGTGCACCAGGTCAGGCCTGTTCATAAATGGTTTCAGACTGTTAATGGATTAGAAAAATGTCTTATGAAGAAAAATGAGGGAACAAAGAATCCTGAGGAAATGATTTTTGTAGCAGTTTCTCTACATGAAGAATTTGTATTAGTATTAGGGCAGTATCATTCAAACCTCTCATTAGTGTACTACCTGCATATTTTTTTTTTTTTTCTGTATCTGTATACCAAATGGGAGTGCATCTTAAAGACAATGGCATGTTATAGTTGAATTGGAAAAGTTTTTTTTTTTCCTAGTGGTATGTAAATTAATAGTGTGTCTTGAATTTGATGGCATCTCAGATTGAATAAAAGGTAAAATTTTAAAAATGCTCAGTAGCGCAAATATAGTTCTTAAAAAGATACTTGTTTATGTTCTGTTTAATCTCAGATATCACCAATGATAATATATACCACAGCATGGAAATACTGGTAATAGAGTACTCCCATTGAAAAAATAACTATATGCTTTAGAATATAGAGTTTAGGTTAGATGTAAGGAAACTATTGAAGATGTAAATCATTAGAAAAGAAAAAGTGTAAGTTCTTTCCAAGGTTTTTATGTTTCCAGCATTTTAACATATATACCTGTTCTGACTGAACACACTAGTAGTGCAGAATCTGTTATCCAATTACAGGTCTGATTTTACCAGAGAACTTGGATAAACATATTATTTCTTTCTCCTCTTTTGGACATAGCTCCTTTGACAAATGATTTTTATGTTGGAAAATGCAAGAAAAATAAGTAGCTCAGATTGACTTTGGAAATGTAATATTATTATTAATTCACAGGCTTGTTGGCAACTTGAGAATTCCAATTACTTGTCTGTGTGGATTGGTTTTTTTAAATGCTGAATTGTATAGTACTTAAGTTTTTGATGTATAAACAATATACTTAATATACTCCATAATGTATGAGGATAGGTTTCTATTAGGCTGTATGTTTGAGAAAGTTTTCCTCTTATGAGAAAAGTAATTTAGCCAGTATGCTAAATTTAAAAAAAACAAAAAACCCTGCCTCCCAGTTTTCTGGGTTAAGTAAAATGATAGTGTAAGAATTTTTTAAATTCAGGTTTGTTCTGTCTGAATTTTTCTGAGTCATTGATTTAAATGCAGTTACTTAAAAGCATACAGGGAGAAATTCCTTTTACTACTTGTTAGCTCTGATTTAACTTGGTACTTTTGCCTTCCTTAAGTAAAGCATGTTGATGAATTCTACTTTTTGGCTTTAGCTGAAAAAGTTCATTTTCTTCCTGTATGTATTTGGATGGCAGTCACATGTATTCCTCTAGTTTACATGAGATAAATATTACTAATTTTAAAAAGGTGGGTCTTTTCTGGGGATACGTTGAAGATGGTGTTCAGGTCAAGACAGTTTCTGGTCTTTTGGCCATTTAATAATCTGAGAATTGCTTTGAAAGGGTGGATATTTGAGCTCATCCTTTAAACAGAGCCTGCATTGTGGTGTGTGGTTATTGGAGGTTGTTGGGATTTTTATTATTGGCGTGTTTTCAAAAATATGAGTAGCCCCCTACCTAAATGCCAGAATACAAATTTTAACTAGGCCAGTAGAAGAGGGGATTATTTTCATTTCACATAGCCTCTACTATTTGAATTTTGTCTGTCTTTGAATGTACCTCTTGGCTAGCTAGAGTTGGACAGTTTTCAATTGTGATGACAGCAGTTAAAAATTCAAATCTGTTCCTTTTCATTGTTGAGTTGTATGCTTAAAGGTTGGGTCTGCATTTTCATTCAGCTTTCTGGTCCTTGTCGATTTTTGATGCCTGTTATTCTGCATAAAACTGTGTGGCAGGAGCCAGAACTTTTAAGAATCTTTTTGTTTACAGATGGGGAGACAATAACATTAACATTCATTAACATTCAAAATAAAACATTCTTATACTGATAAGCAGTATGCAGGTTAGCTAGGTTTGGGATACTGATAGATATTTTTTGAGTGTAGTTTACTTCCAAATGTCTTCTAGAATTTATGTTTAATATCTCAAATACCTACACAGAATAGGAAGGGCATGCTTATTTATACATGGGCATACTCTTGAGTTCTAATGGCAAGCCAGCCTTCAAATTAAGTTGTCTTCCTGGAAAAGAAACCTCTTAGGCAACTGTGAAGGGAGAGGGATAATATAAAAAGGATGGAGTTTAGAAATTTGTGTTTTTATGGTAAGATCTAGAAACAAAGCATATTAGAACAAGCAGTGTAGATTTTGTACCTTTCAAAAAGATACTGATATGTTTTTATCATGAAATGATAAAAACATATTGTAGTCTTAAAAAAAAAAAAGCCAAAAAACCCGGCCAGGTGCTATGACTCATGCCTGTAATTCCAACACTTTGGGAGGCTGAGGCGGGAGGATTGCTTGAGCCTAGGAGTTCGAGACCAATGAGACCCCATCTCTACAAAAAACCACAACAGTAAAAATGAGCTGGGCATGGTGGCATGTGTCTGTAGTCCCAACTTCTCAGGAGGCTGAAGTGAGAGGATCGTTTGAGCCTGAAAGGTTGATGCTGCAGTGAGCCATGATCATGTCACTGCTCTCTAGCCTGGGCAACAGCGAGACCCTGTCTTAAAACACACACACACACACACACACACACACACACACACACACACACACACACACACACACACACACAGGCCGGGTGTGGTGGCTCATGCCTGTAATCCCAACACTTTAGGATGCCGAGGTAGGCAGATCACCTGAGGTCAGGAGTTCGAGACCAGCCTGGCCAACATGGTGAAACACCCCATCTGTACTAAAAGTACAAAAATTAGCCCAGTGTGGTGGCGGGCGCATGTAGTCCCAGCTCTTCAGGAGGCTGAGGCAGGAGAATCGCTGGAACCCAGGAGGCAGAGATTGCAGTGAGCTGAGATCGTGCCACTGCACTCCAGCCCCCCCCCCCCACAAAAAAAATCACACATACAAACCCACAAAAAACACACACACATTCCACATTTCTGGTCTTTGCTGCCTATCTCATTGATTAGTTTTCTGTTGAGTACGTAAGAATAGGAGCTCTTAATTTAAACCTTATTAAAAAAAAACTTTTCGATAACCTGTGTTTAAAACTACTCCTCTTCGTGGAGATTGATTATTTTGGGTCTTTTTGTCCAAGAAAATGAAATTAAGATTTTATTCTTTGATTGGTGTGAGGGAGGAAGGAGAGTCATCGGTCTATTGTTAAAGATATAATTATGTATATTTAAGAGGGGCAGAAGTCATTACAAGATTATAATTAGGAAAATTTAAGTTTCCATAAGGAAGTATGAATTTCTAGAATATCTTTTATTTCCATTTGATTTAGGCATTGCTGTTGAAGACACTGATTTGGAGCAAGGTGTCGGGGAGAACAGGAGGAATTGTAGTTAACTTCTTTCCTCTTCACCAGAGGTTAACTGAGAGCAAGAAGCAGGACATGAATGGGTGTCTAAGAATTTGCCTTCTGTTAATTTCCCAAAGGTAGACAGACCTTGGAAATAGTCAAAAGAGCAAGAGTCAGGAAACCTTTTTCCGAGGCTGGAGCTAGTCTTTCTGATCTTTCCAAAGCAATTATAAATATTGAAGTACCTCTGGCACTTAGATAGAATGATTCTGCATGGCTTTCAACTCAGTTAATTTCTAATGCTTGAATGCCTGGATTTTCTATGATTTCTGAACAACTCAGATTTAAGTATGTCTTTTGTTTTCTGTGAAATTAAAAGGGTTTTTTTCTTAGGAGTTAGAGAGCATTTCTGTTTTTTATTTTTTTTTATTTTTTGAGATGGAGTCTTGCTCTGTCGCTCAGGCTGGAGTGCAGTGGCGGGATCTTAGCTCACTGCAACCTCCACCTCCTGGGTTCAAGCAATTCTGCTGCCTCAGCCTCCTGAGTAGCTGGGATTACAGATGCACACCACCATGCCCAGATAATTTTTGTATTTTTAGTAGAGACGGGGTTTCACCGTGTTGGTTAGGCCGGTCTCAAACTCCTCACCGCCTGATCTGCCCATCTCAGCCTCCCAGAGTGCTGGGATTATAGGCATGAGCCACCACCACGCCTGGCTGGGAACATTTCTTTCAGATGGTAAACCTGAATGCTGCCTTATAAAATTAGATTTTAAACTCTTAATTTCTATAGTAAAATAATGCCTACCTTGTGATGTTTCATAGAGAACATAGATTCAGAAAATAACTTTACAGATTACTTACAGAACTTCCTTACCATCATGTTAATGATATATCAGTATATCTGAGTTAAAAGTATAAAGTGGGCCGGGCGTGGTGGCTTACGCCTGTAATCCTAGCACGTTGGGAGGCCGAGGCAGGTAGATCACGAGGTCAAGAGATCGAGACCATCCTGGCCAACTTGGTGAAACCCCCATCTCTACTGAAAATACAAAAATTAGCTGGGCGTGGTGGCGTGAGCTTGTAATCTCAGCTACTTGGGAGGCTGAGGCAGGAGAATTGCTTGAACCCAGGAGGCAGAGGTTGCAGTGAGCCAAGATCGTGCCACTGCACTCCAGCCTGGCGATAGAGTGAGACTCCGTCTCAGAAAAAAAAAAAAAAAAGTATAAAGTGAATGTGTTCCGCATGTAGAAGGGAATATAAAGAGCAAATCAGAACATACACTTTTTTTTTTTTTTTTTTTGAGACGGAGTCTTGCTGTGTCACCCAGGCTGGAGTGCAGTGGCGCGATCTCGGCTCACTGCAAGCTCCGCCTCCCGGGTTCAGGCCATTCTCCTGCCTCAGCCTCCCGAGGAGCTGGGACTACAGGCGCCCGCCAACACGCCCGGCTAGTTTTTTGTATTTTTAGTAGAGACAGGGTTTCACCGTGTTAGCCAGGATGGTCTCGATCTCCTGACCTCGTGATCTGCCCGCCTTGGCCTCCCAAAGTGCTGGGATTACAGGCTTGAGCCACCGTGCCCGGCCCAGAACATACACTTTTATATTCATTCTTAAAAATTTAATTTTTACCGTTTTTAGCAGATTATGTGATCTTTGGTTTTAATCTCTTCTGGTGCTAAAGATATTATATATGGCTGATATTCCCCTACTCCCATCTCTTGTATAAGGGTTAAGTTTAAAAGGAAAATGCTTGTAAAATAAGTTATTTAGAAGGGTACCAATGAAATTTGTTAAGGTTGGTTTACTTGCAGTTAATCTTTTCTGAGAACATGGTCAGGGCTGCCTCCTCTTCCCTGTTGAGATGTGTAAAGCAATAAGGTGCATGTGAAATGCAACCAGCCTAATGTCTAAAAATGTTAGTGTGTAATTACTTTGCTTTTGATTTCTCACATTTTTGGGTTTACATCTGGAAAAGCCACTAAATGAAGACGAGTGATTTTTAAGCATTAATCACTAACCTACTATTTCAGATTCTGTCTATTGCAGAACTTCTTTTGAAGAATGTATTTAGAACCTTTCCCACATTAAAAAGGTCAATTTGTGTAAATGAAGAATAAACAACATATTCTGTACTTCATATGTAGTTACGTAATTATACATGATTGATCTTTTGGTCATTATCTATTGAAACAGAGTTTCCACTTGTTAATAGTGGAAATTATCTTAAGTGTTGCTGGTTCAAGTGATTTATTAGAAGTAAAGGTTTTTTTTTGAGACAGAGTCTCTCAGTCTATCAAGTGGAGTGTTGTGTAGTGGCTCAATCATGGCTCACTGCAACCTCTGCCTCCTGGGCTCAAGTAATCCTCCCACCTCAGCCTCCTAGTAGCTGGGACTACAGGCATGCGCCACCATGCCCAGCTAATTTTTGTGGGTTTTTTTGTAGAGATGATGGTTTTATCATGTTGCCGAGGCTGGTCTGGAACTCCTAGGCTGAGCCATCTACACGCCTTGAGTAAAGGTTTTTTGATACAGAAATGATTATAACTTGGAGTTCAGCTTGGATTCTGACAACTTACTAGATTTTTTTCACCCTCAGGAGAGGATGGTTGTTTCTTGCTTAGGAAATGATAATATTTTAGCTGCTTATCTGTGCCCCACAGCTGGCAGAGAAATGCAGTACACTGATCATGAAGTTGCATCTGGAACCCTGAAAACTCCCAGACCTTAATGTTTCCAAAGACATAGAAAAGACACGTAGCTTCTGGTGTTTTTTTTTTTTTTTTTTTTTTTTTTTTTTTTTTTTTAAATCATGTTAGTTGGAGGTCTCATTGAACCAGGACAGTGACAGAATTTTATATTTACATTTGTTTTATGTTTTTCAATGCATGGTCATCAATAGGGAAAAGGTCACACTAGGAGCATTGAGCCCTGTGAGAATATTGCAGCTGACACTGGAATGGCAGTTGTGTAAGGGTAGGAACTTCGTTTCGTTCATTGCTGTATTTCTAGTTCCTAGAATAGTGCCCATCACTCAGAAAAACATGTTGAATGAACATCTACCACTTACCACAGTAGCTGAATGTAGCCATGCTTTTAACTCTCCTTGTCTATTTTCATTTATAGTTGACTTCAACAACAAAGGTTTTAGAAAACTTGAGCAGGGAGTAAGACTAAGCTATGGTAGTTTTACACAGTGGGTTTTGGTTAATGCTTGTGATTAATTTATCTTCCCACCATAGAATGGTCTTACCCAACATGCTACAGAATTCTAGTTTCTGATATGTGAAAAGTTAATAGACATAAGAAAGGAAACACTAACAAGCTGAAAAAAATCACCTAAAATTATGGCAGTTGTAAATCTACTTCTTAAAATTTTGCACCTCTTGAGTTTTTAAAATACTGCCTCTACACTCAAATTTTTCTCTGGATCTGTTTCTTAATATTAAATGCATGTGTAAAAAAAATCTATTTTAACATCAGCGAAAGTGAAAAGATTGTTTTAAAATTATTCAGTGTTGCCTTCTTAAGGTTTTGACTCTTAATTATCCTTCATTTGAAAGACAGGACTATGTAGAAAGTATTCTGTTGTTCTTTGGAAGTTAAACTGTATCTCAGCCAAAAAAGTGCTGCTTTAGTCCCCAGTACCCCTCAACATTTTAGGAGGCCTGACCAGAGCCTCTTAGTTTTTTCTCATGAATTTGGTTCAGATTTACTAGTTTTTGTAGCTGGGGTTCTTTTATTATATAAACGGTACAAATTGGTTTGCCTCTTTGCCCTTGTTGAAGCTGATGTGCTAGGTGGCACATCGATCACAAACAGTTCTGTGTAGGTGCTAAATATGTACATTCCTTTTTGGCCTTCTTAGGGCCTCTGTGCCCTTCCTTTTAGTCATTACGTCGTTATTTTACAGAAAGGGACTTAGAGTATATTGTGTTAGGTCCCCCTCTCCAGTGAAAACTGCATGGCGATATCCAATACTGTAGTATTTAATAATTTAGTATATTTTTACTCCCTTTAGGGTTATCTTTTACAATGGACAAAATCCTATCCATATGGGACAATATGTGTACCAATATGTGATGGTGAAAGTTTTACCCTCTTATTTCAGATAACTTCCAGAAAGGTGTATTTATTTATACCCCTCTTGGAGATGGAACCTAACAACCCTGCCCACCCCTCTTCCCTGTTTGTCTGTTCATTAGTGCTTAATGTGTTTAAGCATCCCTTATTACTTTTAGGTAATTGCTTAGATTTAATGCAGCCACATTACATTCTACTACCTCTACAAATACGTGAATGTTCAAGGTTACCCAAACATAACTACTCTTATTCCTTGAGGTATGTACATGGCTGGTATCATGGGAAGGTACCTTATGGTACCAGAGAGCTTCTTTCAGACTCACCTCTACCTGGCCCTTTTTTTTTCTTTCAAATGAGTCTTTTTTTTTTTTTGTCTCTTAAGTTTAAAAGAGACGGGGTCTCACTGTCACCCAGGCTGAGAGTACAGCATTGTAATCATAGCTCACTGCAACCTCGGACTCCTGGGCTCAAGCAACCCTCCTGCCTCAGCCCCCCGAGTACCTGGGACTACAAGTGTGTGCCACCATGGCTGGCTAATTTAAAATTTTTTTTTTATTTTAATTTTTTTTTTTTTTTTGGTAGAGATGGGGGTATTTCTTTGTTGCATAGGCTGGTCTCAAACTTCTGGCTTCAAGCAATCCTCCCACTTTGGCCTCCCAGAGTGCTAAGATTATAGGCATGAGCCACCACGCCCTGTCTACATGGCTCTTATCTGACAAATAGTCCTAAGAGGCATGAGCAGTTTCTAATTTTGCTCACAATGTTGCACAATGACACACTGTTTCTAACCAAGCAGATGTTTGATTGTGGTTATTGGGAAGAACAGTCTTTGCCAGCATTAAGCCCACCTACCCGAACCTTTTTTGTTGAATCTCCCTTGTTGTTTGATCCATCTCTTGGAAGTTAATCAGCACCTGTGGAAACTTTACACAAACATTTCTGTATTACTGAAGATACCTCATCTTTTTGACAGAATAAATTATCACGTAATTTTTAGAACATGTCAGATAGCTTTTACAGTAGATATAGTGATTTTCCTGAATTAAATCTGGCACCATCAGTTCATTCTTACTCTTCTTCGACTTGACCTGTCTCTTGAACTATTTCTCCCCCAATTTAACTGTTGGACGTGCATCTACTTGGGAGGTCACTGTTAAAGCCAGCATATCATAGCTCAATAATTTTGTTGGGATCTACCCTTCATTTCTTAACGATAATATCCTTTTTCTAGTTAACATAGGCCTTACAATTTTTCAGTTATTTTTGACAACTTGCTCTGCTTCCTTTTTTTCCATTATTTTGTTGTTTGTTGTTGTTGTTGTTGTTGAGACAATCTAGGGTCTTACTTTCTTGGCCAGGCTGGAGTGCAGTGGCACCATTGTGGCTCACTGCAGCCTTGACCTCACGGGCCCAAGCCATCCTCTCATCTCAGCCTTCTGAGTAGCTAGGACCACAGGCGTGCACTGCTATGCCCAGCTTTTTAAATTTTTATAGAGATGAGGTTTCCCCATGTTGCCTGGACTGGTCTTGAACTCCTGGCTCCAGTGATCCTCCTGCCTCAGCCTCCCAAAGTGTTAGGATTAGAGGTATGAGTCATTGCACCCGGCCAGACATAATTTTTCAAAAGCAATATAATGTCCTTGCTCTAATACAAAGGAAAAATAAAAAGGAAAATAATTTGTAATAGTATGTATTTCATGCAAATACTCAGGTAGAATTATACTCTTGCAGGAAAAGTTTCTACAGATTTACAAATCCCTCAACTTTCCTGCTGTACTGTATTGTATTTAATACTTAGTTAAGCAACTTAATAGCAAGACTGGTCTTCATACTAAATACAGTTCGTCTCTGAAGTTGCAAATTATGAGTAGCTATTTTCATTGTCATATAGTGTGTGTGAATAATATGGCCTGAGTTATAAAACTTAAAAGTTATTGGGGAGACAAAAATATTATGTTTAAAATGGTTAAGACACTTCATTGTTGCATATTTAGCTTTCCTTTATGGTTCTTAGTTAATAATGTACCGTATTTTACTGACCTTTTTTTTTCTTTTCTTTTTTGAGACGGAATCTCGCACTGTCGCCAAGGCTGGAGTGCAGTGGCGCAATCTCAGCTCACCGCAACCTCCGCCTCCCGGGTTCGAGTGCTTCTCGTGCCTCAGCCTCCTGAGTAGCTGGGACTACAGATGTGCCCGACCACACCCAGCTAATTTTTGTATTTTTAGTAGAGCTGTGGTTTCGCTCTGTTGGCCAGGCTGGTCTTGAACTCTTGACCTCAGGTGATCCACCCACCTTGGCCTCCCAAAGTGTTGGGATTACAGGTGTGAGCCACCGCGCCTGGCCTTGACTTAATTTCAGAGTTTTGATATTCTGAGCAATCTTGTTCATTTATGTGACTCCATGTCATTTAAACACCTCAAATGGATGAGTCGTGTTTGCACAACTTTAGAGAAATTGTCACAAAGGAACAGGTCGATTAGATGTTTTGTCTCTGTAAAGTTCAGATTGTTGCCTAGTGGTGACAAGAATTCTTTGTTTTTGTTTGTTTTGTTTTTTTGAGACATAGTCTCACTCTATTGCCCAGGCTGGTGTGCAGTGGCGCGATCTCAGCTCACTGAAACCTCCACATCTCATGTTCAAGTGATTGTCCTGCCTCAGCCTCCTGAATAGCTGGGATCACAGGCGCATGCCACCACACCAGCTAATTTTTTTGTATTTTTAGTAGAGATGGGGTTTTGCCATGTTCACCAGGCTGATCTCTAACTCCTGACCTCAAGTGATCCGCCTGCCTCGGCCTCCCAAAGTGCTGGGATTACAGGTGTGAGCTACCGCGCCTGGCTGAATTCTTTGTTTTTCTACCATATTCTCCTTACTCTTTTTCTTAAACAAAAGGACAGATCCCTTGATAGAAGCCAATTATGTGTACAAAACACCTTAAACTAAGTCCAAGCCTAGAGTGTCTGTGATCTTTTTAGTTTTGTAAAGTACCTGTTCCTGTATTGGCAACGATTTACTCAAGAAGCCATCAGAAATGATGCTTGCTTGACAGAAAAACTTAAATAAGCCTGTCTCTGGGGTTTGGAAAGCTCTGTTCTGTACAGTTCTGCAATTTCTGAAGGCATGCTAAGGCTTGACTGGGTCCGTTCTGTGCAATTAAACATTCTAAAATCTGTGGTTGACTAAATACTCCATGTTGCACCAATTTAAAAATCTTATTGTCATAGCATTATGACTGGTAGAGAAAGGTCTTGTGGGGAGATCTAAGTGGCTTAACTTGATTCTTAGGATATTTGTCATTATAAAATAACTGGTTTTTCTTTTGCAGACTTCCTTGTGAAACCTCCTAGTAGAAAAAGTTCTTGGGACAAACTTCATTTGGTAAGTTTGCTTCTCCCCTCCTGCCACCCCCGCCCCGCTCCAATACTCTGTGCTGTTTCGAGGCAAGGAAAAATTAATCTACAGGTTGATTTTTGGGGATCTGTTTGTCAATGTCCATGATTATTTAGATGAGTTTTTCTATGTTCACTTTAATGTCCTTACATGTGATTTTTTTTTTTTTTTTTCACTAGGACTCATACCAGGTCACTTTTTCTATATATAATTGCACTATAATAGTGTACTGGAAAACTTGTATTTAAGTTGAGATTTTGAGTTGCAGTGCTAATCATTTGTTTAAAATAAATAGTTGTTATCAATCTCCAGTATGTATTTATTTATTTATTTATTTATTTATTTATTTATTTATATATTTTATGAGACAGTCTTGCTGTATTTAGTTAGGTGATTATAGCTCACTGCAGCCTTGAACCCCTGGGCTACAGCAACCCTCCTGCCTCAGCCTCCCAGTTGCTGGGACTACAGGTGTGTGCCATCAGGCCTGGCTAGTTTGGAAACTTTTTTTGTAGAGACAGGATCTCGTTCTGTTGCCCAGGCTGATACAGTTCTTTTAAATTCAAACTTGCTTCTTGTTTCGAGTTTTCTTAAATTGGTATATATCTACATGAAAAATAAGGCCTCTTATTACTAGAGTTAGTTCAGCAGTTCCCCCTTACCTTCTTTCGCTTTCCAAGGTTCAGTTATCCAAGGTCCAAAAGTACTAAAATATCAAGAGAGCGAGAAAGAGAGACACTACACATTCATATGATTTTCGTTACAGTGTACTGTTGCTTGTTCTATTTTGTTATTAGTTGTTGTTAATCTCTCACTTATTCTAATTTATAAAGTAAACTTTATCACAGGTATATATGTAGAGGAAAAACTATATATATATAGTTTTATATATATATTTATATGTATTTTGTTATATATATAGTTTTCAGTACTACTTGTAGTTTCAGGGATCCACAGGGGGTCTTGGAACATATTCCTTGAGGATAAGGCAGGGGATTACTGTAGTGCAAATACGAATTTTAATGAGAAAAACACGTTCTGAAAAATTTGTGAGTTCTTTCTCCAGTGTGGCTGCTAAACCTTGTCCTTTTTCATAAAATGTCCTTTTCATAGACCTTTGTGTGTCTCTTACTAGGTAAATCTTTATTAGTGCCTCTTGTTTCTGCCACCTGTTTAGGGAACTATAGTACAGTTTTATTAGAAGACAAGTTATTGCCTTGGTTTTAAGTTCCTAAATCCAGATCATTTCCTTGTTCAGGAACTGTTACCTTGCTATTGTCTCTAGAACAAGGATCAAACTCCTTAGCATAACATTTCAGGTTCTTTACAGGTGGGCTTCAAACAGCTTGTCACCTGTTTTCTCTGTGTACCAAGTTCATCTCTTGTAGCCACACTGACCTACCTCCTGTCTCTCAAATACTCCCCAAGGTGCTTTTTTGTCTTACTCTGCCGCCATGTCATTCCTGTTCCCCTCTTGTCTCAGTAGCTCAAAATTTGGCTGGTTCAGTTATTAAAAGCTTGAGTCTTCCAGAAAGTCTTCCTTAAGTGCTCAGCTCAGAATCTCTTTCTCTGCTTTTTGCATTACCATGGTATTAAATTTCTGTATCTCTTAACAAACTCTGTCTTATTAGTTATATTTGTCTGTCACACCCACAGGATTGGGAATGCCCTTGAAGGCAAGAACTATATTGATATTTGAATTGTCAATTCACAGAAACACTCCTAGACTCCTGGGATACCAGTGCCTTCTCAGTATAAATTCTTCTTGACTAGGGTTTTTGTTTTGGTAAGAATAGGGGAGGAGAATAGATTGGTTTTAGTAGAGATTGGTCAGCATAATCTTGTTGATTTAGGTTACTGTTTTTTCCCCACTTTTCTATATAGTGGAGGATCATAGGGTATATATAATCTGTGCCCTTGTAGTCCAAGTTGCTCCGTGTATTACTTGAGGTATTCTTTGCAGGTATAAGTTTTAGTTTTTGAGTAAGGAATTGAGTAATTTCTCTTTAACAGGTGCCTGAAAGATGAAATTCCATGTTCAGTAGGAAGATTAAATGTTGGTTTGCTTCTGTAAAGATTTCTGAGAAGTCATATCATGGGGGCTGTACTGATGATGGAGCTGAGAGAAGCATGCAGGTTCCAGCTGTCAAGTTCGCATATATTAAGAAAAGAAAGATTATTTCACCTTCAGGCTTGGAATAGGAATCTTAATCTTCATTTAGCCAGGGGGGTGGGGGAGTGTTGCAGATTGATCTGTAGTGAAGGAAATGTAATCCTTTTTATTTTATTTACTTATTTATTTTTGAGACAGAGTCTCGTTCTGTCACCCAGGCTGGAGTGTGGTGGCGCGACCTCGGCTCACTGGAACCTCCACCTGCTGGGTTCAAGCAATTCTCCTGCCTCAGCTTCCTGAGTAGCTGGGATTACAGGCATGCTCCACCACTCCTGGCTAATTTTGGTGTTTTTAGTAGAGACAGGGTTTCACCTTGTTGGCCAGGCTGGTCTCGACCTCCTGATCTCCAGTGATCCGCCTGTCTCGGACTTCCAAAGTGCTGGGATTACAGATGTGTGCCACTGTGCTGGCCAGAAATGTAATAACATATTACTTGGCTCTGTAGTATTTAATATTTGTATTGCCATAATTAAATTTGTAAAAGTGTTAATTTTTTTTTTTTTTTTTTTTTTTTTTGACACAGGGTCTCACTCTCTTGCCCATGTTGGAATGCAGTGGTGTGATCATGGGTCACTGCAGCCTTGATATCCTGGGCTCAAGTGATCCTCCCACCTCAGCCTCCTGAGTAGGTGGGACTACGGGCATGTACCACCTTGCTAGGCTAATTTGTTTTTATTTTTATTTTTGTGGAGACTGGGGTCTCATTATGTTGCTCAGGCTGGTCTTGAACTCCTGGGCTCAAGTGATCCTCCCACCTTAGCCTCTCGTAGTGTTGGTCTTACAGATGTGAGCCACTGCCCCTGGTCACATTCTTATTTGAAGAAGCATGATCTAGGTTTGAAGAGAAAGATGTAAATGTATTTAATTTTGATGCCAGGAAACATGCTGTTTAATTAATATGTGCCCCAGATTAAAGGAGACTAAAGAGATATAAAAATAGCTTCAATATATGATCCTGGACTAGATCCTTTACCAAAGGGGGGAATATTGCTGTGAAGGATAAGGGATATGATTGGATTCATTGACAACATTGGAATAGATATGGTAGATTATTATATCAGTGTTAAATTTTCTGAAATTGAAACTAGAACTGTGGTTATATGAGATTATCTTTTTTAGGAAATACATACTGAAGTAGTAAGAGATATTTGTATGCAAACCTCTTTTAAATGGTTCAAAAAAATGCATGTGCATATGCACGAACAAAAAAGAAGACTGTTGTTAACTGTCCTATCCAAATTCTCTGTAATGAAACGTTTAATGAAGTACAGTCTTCATATAACCATGTGTTGTCATATGTATGAATACATGTACATACTAATTTAAAAAGTGCTTATTACATGCCAGTAACTATTCTAAGCATGTTATATGCATTATATCTTAATTCTCACAACTCTTTGATGCAATGATTGTTATCCTTGTTTTCTCGATGAAGAAACTGAGGCTCAGAGAGGTAGTATGATTTGCTCTCAAGGTCATAGAGTTAGTATGTGGCAGCCCTGAGAGCCATTGCTTTACATTCCTGTTTGTTTTTTCTTGAGGCAGTTATCTTAACACTCTGAGTTTAAATGAAAACCTTTCATTAAAAGTTATTTTGAGTTTTCTGTTTAAAAGCTTTTTTTGTAGAAAAATTTATTACCCTAATTGCAAATGTTTTAAAAGTTTAAAAACTGAAAGTCGCTGCTCCCACTCTCTTCCCTAGAAAGGTAAATTGTTAACAATCATTATATAATTTTTTGTATGTGTATAAACATACTTTTGAATTAATACAAATAATGCTTAGGCATATTTTTATTTTAACTTTTAAAATTACAGAACATTGAAAACTTATGGCAAGTTGATAAATATGTGTTGGTTTTTTTTTTTTTTTTTTTTTAAATAGAAGAGTATGTAGTCTTTGGCAATAATAACCCCTCTGCAACCCCTCCCCCAAATTTATATGCTTTTACCTAGTATATTCATTTTTAAGAATAATTAGGGTTACAGAAATAGTGACTTGTGCATAGATATGGATAAGGGTGGTTATTGGGGCTTTTTTGGTGGTAACGGAAAAATGGAAACAACCTAAATGTCTCACTAATTGATGGATGGTTAGGTTATGATATATTGGGGTATAATGGAATACCGAACTGCCATATGTATATACTGACATAGGAGGGATTTGTTATATTAATTGAAGAATATATACTGAAGAAACTACAGTAGGCCTACCCCACCCCACCCATTTTGGGGGGTAGATAATGTGTGTCTTTGTACACTCATGTGCCACATAATGATGTTTTGGTTAGCAACAGACCCAAGATAGATGGTAGTCCCATGAGATTAAAATGGAGCTGAAAAATAACTATCACCTAGTGGAGTTGTAGTTGTCATAATGTCTTAGTACAATTACTTTTTTTAAAAAAATAAATTTAGTGTAGCCTAGTTGTACAGTGTTTATAAAGTCTGTAGAAGTGTACAGTAATGTCCTAGGCCTTCACACATTCACTCAGTACTCACTGACATACCCAGAGAAACTTCCAGTCCTATAGGCACCATTGGTGGTAAGTGTTGTCCTATGCAAGTGTACCATTTTAATCTTTTGTATCATTTTTACTGTATCTTCTCTGTTTATGTATGTTTAGATATACAAATAGGGAGCACTGTGTTACAGTTGCCTACAGTGTTCAGTACAGTAACATGCTGTGCAGGTTTGTAGCCTAGGAACAACAGGCTATACCATATAGCCTAGGTGTGTAGTAGACTGTCCCATCTAGGTTTGTATAAATACCTCTGTGATGTTTGCACAACAGCTAAATCTACTAATGATGCATTTCTCAAAACGTGTCTCCGTTGTTAAGCGAAGCTTGACTGTATGTGCATAGAGAACTGTCTGGATAGACTTATGAAATAGTTAACAGTTGCTACACTTACATGTAGATGAACTAAAGGGCAGTAAGGAGTGAAAAGCGAACTTCTGCTTACCAATTTTTTTTTTTTTTTTTTTTTTTGAGACGGAGTCTCGCTCTTTCACCCAGGCTTGAGTGCAGTGGCGCGATCTCGGCTCACTGCAGGCTCCGCCCCCCGGGGTTCACACCATTCTCCTGCCTCAGCCTCCCGCGTAGCTGGGACTACAGGCGCCTGCCACCTCGCCCGGCTAATTTTTTGTATTTTTTTAGTAGAGACGGGGTTTCACCATGTTAGCCAGGATGGTCTCGAACTCCTGACCTTGTGATCCGCCCGCCTCGGCCTCCCAAAGTGCTGGGATTACAGGCGTGAGCCACTGCGCCCGGCCTACCAATTTTTTTTTTAATAAGTTTAACTCAGATATATTAACAACATAAAATTCACATACTATACAATTCACCCATTTAAAGTGTACAGTTCAGTGGCTCAGTATATTCACGAAGTTGTGTAGCCATCACCACAGTCCATTTTAGGACCTTTTCCTTACCTCAGAAACTTCAGGCCAGGTGTGGTGGCTAATGATTGTAATCCCAGCCTTTTGGGAGGCCGAGGTGAGAGGGTTGTTTGAGGTTGGGAATTCGAGACCAGCCTGGACAACATGGTGTGAGACTCCCCTTTTCCCCCCACAAAAATAAAAATAGCCGGGTGTGGTGGCTTGCACCTGTGGTCCTGGCTACTCTGGAGGCTGAGGCAGGAAGATCGCTGGAGCCCAGGAGGTTGAGGCTGCCGTGAACCATGATCCTGTGATTACAGCACTGCAACTCCAGCCTGGGCAACAGAGCAAGACCCTGTCTCCAAAACAAAACAAAACTTCATAGCTGTCAACCTCTTACCCTCGGTATTTCCCAGCTCCTGGCACCCACTAATCTACTTTCTAAGATTTTCCTGTTCTGGACATTTCATATAAATGATATCATACAATATGTGGTCTTTTGTGACTGGCTTCATTATTTAGCATAATGTTTTTAAGGTTCATTCACGTTGAAGCATGTATCAGTACTTCATTCCTTTCTTTTTTTTTTTTTTTTTTGGAGACAGGGTCTCACTCTGTTGCCTAGGCTTCTGGTGTGCGGTGGCATGAAGATCTGGGCTCACTGAAACCTCACCACTGCATCCTGGGCTCAAGTGATCCTCCCACTTCAGCCTCCCGAGTAGCTGGGACTACAGGCACATGCCAGCATGTCCAGCTAGTTTTTGTATTTTTTATCTTTTTTCTTTTATTATTATTATTTTATAGAGATGGGGTTTTGCCATGTTGCCCAGGCTGGTCCCGAACTCCTGGCCTTGAGTGATCCACCTCCCTGGACCTCCCATAGTGCTGGGATTACAGGCATGAACCACCATGCCTGGCTCAACTTTTGTGTTTTTTGTAGAGATGCTGTTTCACCATATTGCCCAGGCTGGTCTCAGACACCTGGGTAAAAGCAGTGTGCCGACTACATCTTTTCAAAGTGTTGGGATTATAGGCATGAGCCACTGTGTCTGGCCACTTAATTCCTTTTTTTTTTTTTTTTTTTTTTTTGAGACGAGTCTCACTCTGTCACCAGGCTGGAGTGAAATGGTGCGATCTCGGCTCACTGCAACCTCTGCCTCTCGGGTTCAAGCGATTCTCCTGCATCAGCCGTCCAAGTAGCTGGGACTATAGGCATGTACCACCACGCCCAGCTAATTTTTGTACTTTTAGTAGAGATGGGGTTTCACTGTTGGCCAGGATGGTCTCGATCTCTTGACTTTGTGATCTGCCCTCTTCAGCCTCCCAAAATGCTGGGATTACAGGTGTGAGCCACCGTGCCCAGCCCACTTAATTCCCTTCTATGGCCAAATAATTTTCCATTGTTTAGATATGCCACATTCTGTTTATTCATCCATCTGTTGATGGACATTTGATTTCAGTGAGCTGAGGTCTTCACACCACTGCACACCAGCAGCCTGGGTGACAGAGTGAGACCGTGTCTCGAAAAAAAAAAAAAAAAGAGAAATGAAGTACTAATACGTGCTTCAAAATAGCCCATCCCACCTTTGGGCTATTTTGAATAAATCTACTGTTAACATGTATTTACAAGATTTTACATGGACATAATGTTTTTGTTTTCTTGGATATATACCTAGGAGTAAAATTGTTGAGTCAAATGGTAACTCTGTTTAATTGAGCAACTGCCAGGCTATTTTTCAAAGAGGCTGCACTGTTTTACATTCTCACTAGCAGAGTATGAGGTTACTTGTTTACTTTTTACATCCGTATCTTATTTACTGAGTGCATGCATTACTAGTATAACTAATTTTAAGAAGTATTACACTGCTTATCAGACTAACAGTAATGACTCAATTTCTTCCTTTTGTACTGTTGGTATAACTACCACTGTGGGGTTCACATTTTGCAAGTCAGGTGCTGTAATGAACCCTGAATATTTCCTAAGGATTGGTCACATCTGCAATTTATAGTGTTTTTTGTTTGTTTCTTTGTTGTTTTACATAATACCCAGAGTGGTCTAATGCTCTTTCTAGTTTTTTTTTTTTTTTTGAGACGGCGTCTCGCTCTGTCGCCCAGGCTGGAGTGCAGTGGCGCAATCTCGGCTCACTGCAAGCTCCGCCTCCCGGGTTCACACCATTCTCCTGCCTCAGCCTCTCCGAGTAGCTGGGACTACAGGCGCCCGCCACCACGCCTGGCTAATTTTTTTGTATTTTTGGTAGAGATGGGGTTTCACCATGGTCTCGATCTCCTGACCTCGTGATCCGCCCGCCTTGGCCTCCCAAAGTGCTGGGATTACAAGCGTGAGCCACCGTGCCCGGCACTCTTTCTAGTTTTAAAAGGAACGTTTAGCAAGTACTTGATTCTGATTGGTTGCACAGTTTCCTGTGATCTTGGCATTTTCTTACGGATTTGGAATTCCTATAGCAGTTTTAACTTTTCTCAGATACTTAAAGCAGCACCTCTTACTTTGAACTATTTTAACTATTTCTTATCTCCTCTGGACTGTAAATTCTTTAATCTCCCTTTGCTGCCACATCTAGGCCTCTACCTAAACCTGTGAGTTATACACTGGGATATCTTTCACATATGTAGGCTTTTATCTGTACTGCCTCCATTCTAAATCAAGCCACTAGTCTCTTACTGTAATTGTCTCCTGGTTCTCTTCTTTATTCTTTTTCTCTTTTAATCCATTCACCCCACATCAACCAGGGTGATCTTAAAATCAAATCATGTCACTCTGCTATTTAAAACCTGTCAGTGGCTCCCTGTTGTATTTGGACTGTATTTTAAACTTACTACTATTCACATGATCTTTTCCTTTACATTTCTCCAACTTCAAGTTGTGTCACTCTTCTTTCTGATTCAGTACAGTTTAGCTACAATGGTTTCCTCCTTTTAGTTCTTCAGAATTATCAAGGTCTTTCCTGTCTGAGAAACACATGCACTTCCGTGTATTAGAACCTGGCCTTGCCCCACAGAGTAGTCTTTTCTGATCACTTTATCTAAAGTAGGTCTTCGGTACCCCCAAACCCCAGTCACTGTCTCAGCATCCCGTTTGTTTCCTTTATCACATTTAGCACAATTTGTAATTATTACCATCTTTTTCTGCCTTCTGCAATGGTATAGAAGTTGTATTAATGCAGAACTAACAGTGTCATACTGTCTAACACATACTAGATTATTGGTAAATTTTGACTGACTGAAGTGCAGAACATCATTTTACAGAGTCTATTTGGTATAGAAATGGAAGGCCGTATTTCTGGGTGAAGACTGTTTAAATTGAGACTTTTAATGCCAAGTGGCAAATCTTTGTCTTGGTATTTCTGTACTCATTAAAAAATTAGAGTAGGCCAGGTGTGGTGGCTCACGCACTTTGAGGCAGATCACTTGAGGCCAGAAATTTGAGACCAGCCTGACCAACATGGTGAAACCCTGTCTCTACTAAAAATACAAAAATTAGCCAGGCATAGTGGCATATGCCTATAATCCCAGCTACTTGAGAGGCTGAGACACCAGAATCACTTGAACCCGGGAGGCGGAGGTTGCAGCGAGCTGAGATCGCACCACTGCACTCCAGCCTGAGCGATAGAGCGAGACTGTCTCCAAAACAAAACAAAACAAAACAAATTAGATTCGACTGAGAAGATAGCTTATGTATATATATATATAAAATGTGACTGCAGATTGAGAGTTTATTTTGTAACTGGAATTTGATTTCTAGTTCAGTGTCACTGCAGATGAGTACATTTTAGTTGGGACATCCAGGATGCTTGTGAGAGTTTTTCTCTAAATTTCTGAAAAAAATCTGAAAGACATAACAGTGCATATTGATAGGCTTACTATATAAACAATGGTTTTATGAGAGATAAAACTTTGACTCTTTAAATTAATTCTTCAATAACTGGAGATTTTGAGGTAGAATTGCCATTATGGTTAAAAAAACTTTATATGAAAATTTCAAATATATAAAAGTAGAGAAAATAGTTTAATAAATCTCCATTAACTTATCTCACTGGTCTTCAGAAGTTACCAACTCATGACCCATCTTGTTTCAGAGGTACTCCTACTCATTCTGCCTACTCCTTGGTATATAACTTTGTGTATTTTATAGTTAAAAGATAAATTCTTTTTAAAAACCCATCACCGCACACAAAAACCTATAACCACAGTAACATTGTCAATTATATAGAAAATTAATAACTCCTTAATATCATCAGATATTTAGTATGTGGTCCAATTTCCCTAATAGATGTCTCAGCTTATACTTTGAATAAGGATCCAAATAAGATCTATATATTGCAGTTGGTTGACATGGTCACTTAAGTGTCTTTTAATTCTGTAGGTTTCCCTTCTATGTCGATCTTTTGTCTTGCTATTTACTTAAAAGAATAGGGGTTATTTTCCTGTAATTTTCCATAGACTAGATTATTATTTGCATCTTGTATTTCATTAGCAGTTGTAAAATAGTATTATCAAATTCTTTTCTTTGTGTATTAGGTAGAATTCTTCCCTCATCAACTACTTGATTCTATACTGGTTCATTTTGTGTAAGAAAGGCAGGATAAATACTTGATTCTTTCCCCTTACTTGCTAGTTTTCAAAAATAAAAGGTTAGTTCCTTAACATCTTCCACTGGTGACCTGTAGGGGTGTGTGTGTGTGTGTCTGTCTGTCTGTCTGTCTGTCTCAGTGTGTGTTTGTGAGAATGTTTCTTTATGAACTCATATTTAAACGTACTGAAACCCAATCCATTGCATTTAACCATTTTTGCTCAAATTGTTTCATTTTTAGCTAGTGAGTCTCTTCAAATTGACTCCCAGTTATTTTTGACTTACCCTCAGTAGTCTTTTATATTTTTCTTACTTTCCAGTTTAATATTATGTTTCAGAATCAAATTGTACATTTTCTGTTCTAGACCTGGAATTGGTTATATATTTTTTTCAGGTGTCCCATCTCGTTTTGAAGTGGGAATTAGTCTTTAGGGACCATAGTCTAGGGGCTTAGAATGCTCATTGCTGCTGGGTTGATACTGTAACTTTTTTGCAGTGTTTATTTTTATCTTATGAAGAGTTTGATTATATTGTTACTCTTCACGTCTGTTTTGTGTGTGTGTGTGTGTGTGTGTGTGTGTGTGTGTGTGTGTGCACGCGCGTTTTTTAGAGACAAGGTCTTGCTCTGTTACTCAGGCTGGAGTGCAGTAGCATAATCATAGCTCACTGCAGCCTTGAACTCCTGGGCTCAAGGGATCCTCCCACATCAGCCTCCCAAGTAGCTAGGACTACAGGTGTGCACAACCACCTAGTTTTTTTTTTTTTTTTTTTTTTTTCAGTAGAGACAGTCTTGCTATGTTGCCCAGGCTGGACTTGAACTCTTGGGCTCAAGCTATCTTCCTGTCCTGGCCTGCCAAATTGCTAGGATTATAAGAGTGAGCCACTGCACATGGCCTCTGTATTTTTTTTTTTTTTTTTTTTGAGCTATAAGTCATATCACATAAAATCCACCCTTTTAAAGTATACAATTCAGTGGTTTTTAGTATAGTCATAAAGCTGTAGAACCATTACCATTACCTGATTCCAAACATTTCATCACCCTACAAAGGTACCTTGTACCCATTAGCAGTCACTCCCTATTCTTCCGTCAACCTGGCTCCTGGCAACCACTAATCTACTTTCTGTCTCTGTGGATTTACCTTTTCTGGACATCTCTTACAAATGGAATCACACAACATATGGCCTTTTGTGCCCCAGGTTCTTTCACTTAGCATAATGTTTTCATCTATGTGTGTCACGTATCAGTATTTTATTCCATTTTATTGCTGGATAATTCCATTATATATACAGTGTGAGTGTGTGTGTGTGTGTGTGTACGTTTTGTTTGTTTATCCATTCACATTTTGTTTGTCCATTCATTGATTGATGCATATTTGGGTTGTTTGCACTTTTGGCCATCATGAATAATGCTGTTATGAAAATTTGTGTACAAGTTTTTATGTGAACATACATTTTCAGTTCTCTTAGGTATATACTCAGGAGTGGAACTGATGGGACATACGATGACTCTACAACTTTTTTGGGAACTGCCAGACTTTTCCTCAGAGGTTGTACCACTTTACATTCCTGCCAGCAGTGTATGGGGGTTTCACCTTCACGTTCCACCTACATCTGATATTAGTATCTTCCTCACTGGAGTTATATTTTGTTATTTAATAGTTTTGCAAAATGCATTAAATTCACTTCCATTTAAATTGTTTAAAATACAGCAGTTTGAATGTGTCTATGATGCTATCTTTAGAAATTTTATTCTAAAACACAAATACGTTTTGTGTAATATTAGGATAGTTTTTTAAAAGTAATTCAGTATGTTTCTTTTTTGAAAAGGTTCTTTATAACAGTATCCAGTTCTTTTAATAAGTTCATACCCTCAAATTTTCTTTGCCTTTGCCTTTCTCCTTTTTAATTCCAATAAGTGCCTTTTTTCACATCTTTACCTTCCTATCTAAAATAGTACTTCTGTTACACCATCACCAAACCCTGCTTTATTTTCTTTGCAGCGGTTGCCTACTGCCTAACATTAGTTATCTGTTTCTTTGTTTCTAATGAGAAAGACCAACAATAAAATTAAGTTCCATGAAATTCTGTTCACAGTGGTGTCCCCAAAGTCCACAATAGTGCATGGAGTGTAGAAAATATTGAATAAATATTTATTGAAAAGGATGAATAAATGAGATAATTTTACATTAGTTTCCGTTCTTGAGCTAGGCCAAATCACAAAAGTTTGGCTTGGTTTGAAGAGTGGTTAAGAATGATGACTCCAACTTGGTCTGTTACTGAACCATAAGGTTCTTCCTCATCCTTCCAGCCTGTAAAAAATGGCACCCCCAAAACTCCTGTCCTTAGTCATCTTAGCCTCTCCATTTATACTTGCTCCTGCATTTGGCTTTAATGCCATTCACACACTTATGTCTCCCACATTTATGTTTATATCTCTAGGCTCCATCTTCTTGATCTCCAGTCTGGTTTAACTAGCACGTTATTTGGCATCTTTGTTTGGATATCTGATAGGTTCTCAAACATAATGTGTCTAAAATGGAAACTTTAATTTCTTGTTCCTTGTCCGTGGAGCTGTCTCTGCATGGCACGAGAAGAATAAATTTTTCTTACAATGCCTTTCATCAATAAATAGAAAATCCTTGCTTCCAGTTGCTGACACAAAAAGCTTGACTTCGGCCGGGCGCGGTGGCTCACGCTTGTAATCCCAGCACTTTGGGAGGCCGAGGCGGGCGGATCACGAGATCAGGAGATCGAGACCACGGTGAAACCCCGTCTCTACTAAAAATACAAAAAATTAGCCGGGCGTGGTGGCGGGCGCCTGTAGTCCCAGCTCCTCGGAGAGGCTGAGGCAGGAGAATGGCGTGAACCCGGGAGGCAGCGCTTGCAGTGAGCCGAGATCGCGCCACTGCACTCCAGCCTGGGTGAAAAAGCGAGACTCCGTCTCAAAAAAAAAAAAAAAAAAAAAACAAAAAAAAAACAAAAAGCTTGACTTCTCTTTTTCTATCCTATTTAATTCATCAACTCAAATCCTATGGGCAGTATTTTCAAAGTATATCCAGAATCAGTAACATCCCACCACTTCTATCTCTACTATCTTTTCATTGCTATATCGTCTCTTGCTGGGGTTATTGACACCTTCTAATTGGTCTTCCTTTGCTCCTTACCCCCAGTAGCCTTGACTATTCTCTGCCCAACAGCCAAAATGATTCTTTTTTTTGTTTTTGTTTTTGAGACTGAGTCTCACACTGTCGCCTGGGCTGGATGTGCAGTGGCGTGATCTCGGCTCACTGCAACCGCCACCTCCCAGGTTCACATTATTCTCCTGCCTTAGCTTCCCGAGTAGCTGGGACTACAGGCACACACCACCATGCCCTGCTAATTTTTTGTATTTTTAGTAGAGACGGGGTTTCACTATGTTGGCCAGGCTGGTCTTGAACTCCTGACCTCGTGATCTGCCTGCCTTGGCGTCCCAAAATGCTGGGATTATAGGCGTGAGCCACCACGCCCAGCCAAAATGATTCTTTAAAGTAAGTCATCTCTTACCACTCCTCTACTCAAAATGCCTCAACACAATCTGGGCCTTGCTATTGCTTTGATGTTCTCTTGTTCCCTTGCTTACATTGCCCTTAAAAGAGTTTTATGCTGCACATTGAAGCCCAAACTCCCTGAAATATCCTGTGTTACAGAAGCTTAGCAAACTAGAAATGTTGGTTTTGCATGAGACTGTTCAAAGAAAAGAGCAAGTAACTTACTCTTTGTATAAGCCTATCTTTGGGTTTCTGGTTGGATATTCTTTCCTCCTTTTTTGTTCTTATAAAACCAGGTAAAGGTATTAGTACAGATTGTAAATTTTTAGAAGAGCATAGAATATTTGGGTAATAAGGCAAATTTATTTTTCCTATTTTGTTCATAAGTCAGTTTGGTTTCCTCAGATGGGGGATCCATTTTGAATTTAGAAATAACCACAAAAACATCCTAAAATACTACAAGAATAATGATTTTGCATTTGCAGGTTGACGTTATTTATTTTTTGGAAACAGGGTCTTGCTCTGTTGCCCAGGCTAGAGTGTGGTGGTGTAATCACAGCATCTACAGCCCCGACCTTCCAGGCTCAGTTGATCCTCCCACCTCAGCCCACTGAGTAACTGAGACTACACGCATGTGCTGCCATGACCAGCTTTTTTTTTTTTTTTTTTTGAGACAGAGTTTCACTCTGTTGCCCAGGCTGGTCTCGAACTCCTGAGCTCAGGCCATCTGCCTCAGCCTCCCAAAGTGCTGGGATTATAGGCATAAGCCACCTTGCCTGGCCTGTAAGTTGATTTTAATTGTTGCTTTATTCACCCAAGTTTTATGATATTTTTTGTTTTACTATGAACATTAGGAATGTTAGTCTTTGATACTGTTTTTGCAGTAACAGGTTATGACTAACAGGAGTTTTACAAAGGAACTGTCAAATTGGGATTTGACTAGTGGGAATTGGCTGGGTGATAATCAACTTTTTCTTGGCTGACTCTGATCAGCTTCTTAGGCCTGTGTATATAAAATACCTTTATTAGGATATGGCTGATTAGGGGAAAAACTATTGCCAATTTTGCCTCCCCTCCTCCTCTTTTTTTCCTTCCCCCAAAGACCTCACCATAAGGAAAAGAAGAGAGCCTTGTTGGACACTGAAGAAGGGACGGGGATTTCTCCTCCTAATCTGGGCCTCCTGTCATGGTAAGTACAAGGAAATAAGAGTAAAAAAAAAAAAAAAACCAAAAAAAAAAACAACCTGTGTCCTGACAATTAAGTGAACACTAATAAATTCATACTTACCCATTTTTGTTTTTGTAAGAAATTATTTCTTTTTCTTTCCCAGATCTCTTGTGTCCTTTCTTTTCTTGTTTACTTAGTAGTAATAATTAGAGTACTCCAATATACAGAGCAGTTTCATTTCTGTTAACTTTAATCCTGTGAGCTAGATATTGTCTCTTATTTTTCAGTCAGCAAGTAAATGGAATCAAGACTAAAACATACAGTTCTTGGACTCCAGGTTTTTAATTCCTTTTCTAGGAAGTAGCATGTAGTGAAAACTGTATGTGTGTGTGTATAGACAAATTGTGAGATGGTAATCTGCATATTTACTTAAACTTTTTTTAAAGTGACATTATATATTGTGTACAGCATAATGTGTATATATATATATATATATATATATATATACACCTTGTGGAATGGCTAAATCAAGCTACTTAACATATGCATTATTTCACATGCCATACATGCTTTATGAATTTATAGAAGCAATTCCCTACCTTCCCTGTTTTGTCTCTTTAAGGCAGTATTTTGATCCCATAGTAGGTGGAGCAGCCCTGCACACCCCCTCCTGTATCTTTAACCAGAAAGAGAATTTAATGGACAATTTAATGACTTACAGGCCATTTTGGGCCCAGCTCAAGCAGAGAAGATGGAGCAACAAGCCAGCCACATTTTCATCAATCCTGAGGAAATGTAAACAGTGCTTCAAGGCTTAAAAAAGAAATGGTCCTCTGTAATATTGTCCTTCTTCTACCTTGTGATGTTTCCTAGATCCAAACTCTTTTATGCTGATGCACAGAGAAGGAATTGAAAAGGCTACGTTAATTTCAAGCTTCATTAGGGACATATGGAAAATGCTTTTCAAAATTAAAAAAAGTAAAAAAAACTAGTTGTGCAGAAATGTCATATTAAAAGGAAGAGAAAGGTAACTGCCCTTATCTTAAAGACATGCCAATTTTTTCTTAGTTCGTGGGCATTACAACTTTATGATTTATCTTGTACCTAAACATTGATGAACTTTTCCTGTTATTTTCTTGATTATATTTTATTTTATTGGTTTTCCCCACAGAGTTTTCAATGAATTGAAAAAGTGCTTGTCTAGTTTTTCAGCCAGTGCTAATGAATAACAAATGGTGGGCTTATGAAAGCAGCTCTGTTCTATATTGAGGTTGTCCTTCATTGTATACCACACGGCTAGTAACAGTGTGGTCCTCTTCCTGGTGCTGCTGGGCTCTCCATGGTGGCTAGCAGAAAGTCTTTGGTGTTGTCCCTGGCCTGATGCTTTAGACAACGCTCGGGAGTTGATTCTGTGTGTACTAGTTGGGGAGTAGCATGGCCATGTATGTATCTTTTGTTTTTGTTTAGTTTCTCATAAAGTAGCGTTGTTACAAGTTTTTACAAATTCTCATTTTTAACTCTACCACCAGAACCCATGGTTGTATTCCTTTTTCTTTTCTCTTGAGACAGAGTCTTGCTCTGTTGCCCAGGCTGGAGTGCAGTGGTGCGATCTCGGCTCACTGCAACCTCTGCCTACTGGGTTCAAGCGATTCTTGTGCCTCGGCCTCTCGAGTAGCTGGAATTACAGGCACCTGCCACCATGCTTAGCTAATTTTTGTATTTTCAGTAGAGACGGGGTTTCGCCATGTTGGCCAGGCTGGTCTCGAACTCCTGACCTCAGGTGATCTGCCCACCTCGGCCTCCCAAAGTGCTGGGATTACAGGCATGAGCTGCTGTGCCCCGTCGGTTATATTCCTTTCTAACTAGTTCATGTCTCATATGTATGTTTTATATAGTTAGAATGATAAAATAATTTTCTATTTTGCTTATTTCACTTAATGAATTAAACATTCTCCCATGTTGATTCCTTGGATTCCTAATGATTATTTTACTAGCTGTATAACATTCTGCAAGTTGTTGAACCATTGATTTTAATTATATACTGTATTATAGCATTTAGAGTGTATGTCCTTAATCCTTAGTTTTTGTGCAGACAATTCAGGAGCATTAAACATTCTTTTTGTTTTTAACTGTAAACCGCTGTACTAATTTGAGAGTAACATTTTCCCTTGTCTTTTATACTCTTAAAGGTTCTTAAACGAGATTGGAGTCTGTCTTTGAGAGGTTAAGCATTAGCAAAATATATTTTCATGTTTTGTGGAAAATCTCAAGCCTATGCAGAGAGAAAAGTACAGTGCACTCATATACACATCATTCAGCTGCAGTAATCATAAATTCATGACTATTCTTGTTTCATTTGACTTCTTTTACCCCTACCCCTTTGGCAATAATCCCAAGCATTTTATCAAGGGAAATGTATTGTTTGTCTTTTAATACCAGTCTTAAGAATATGACTGGAAATGACAGTAGGACTGGTAATTATTTTCACTTCTACGCTTTGCAAACACGAACACTAGATATGAATTCAGTTAGTAGGATTAATTGACTGGTCATCAGTCTCTCCTTCCTATGTACTTTATTTTTTTGAAATGGAGTTTCGCTCTTGTTGCCCAGGCTGGAATGCAATGGCATGATCTTTGCTCACTGCAACCTCCGCCTCCTGGGTACAAGCGATTCTCCTGCCTCAGCCTCCTGAGTAGCTGAGATTACAGGCGCCTGCCACCACGTCCAGCTAATTTTTGTATTTTAGTAGAGACGGGATTTCACCATGTTGGTCAGGCTGTTCTTGAACTCCTGACCTCAGGTGATCCATCTGCCTCGGCCTCCCAAAGTGCTGAGATTACAGGCATGAGCCACTGCACCCGGCCCTTCCCATGTACTTTAAATATTTATCTCTATGGTTGACTTCTGCTCTGAAGCATGTACTTTCCTCTCCTAGCTGCATAATTTAGCCAATAGCAGAAACTAGCCTGGAACTGTGGTGACTGGCCCATTTTTAGTATTTTGTAGATGACCCCACTGACTTTACGGAGGTGGATGGAGACTATGAAGTGCCAGATGCCACAATGCCTGGTGTTCCTCAGCAATACCAGGAAATTAATGACATGGAATACATCTCTCTAATAAGTTACTGCTTATAGCCCAGGATACATTTGTTTCCAAAACTGTTACCAGACCAACATTTCCCAATTTGTCTTCTTCCGACTTCTCACCTTATTAACCATCCCAGGTTTGGCTTTCTTCACCTATGAAACTCACAGAAACTATAATAAATTCAGGCTAATTCAACTGCTGAATTCAACTGTTCAGCCACATGGGATCACCAGTCCCCTAGATCCAATGAGTCCTAATGTTAAGTCCTTGGGGATTAAATGCATTTTTGTGTACAAGGGGAGAAAAGTTCTGAAGCTTTACAGGTAATGTGAACTGAGACAATAGCTTTTAAAAAGAACATTTGTTTGATTATGAAAAATAAGTACTTCATGTTCTTGCCTTGCTGGCCTAATTCTCAGTTGTTTTGTGTTGAAAATCATCCATTTTCAGTTTTCAGTAGCTACTCTGGTGATACATATTGGTCTGGATTAGCACCCTGGTGAGTGTGCCAGCAAGAGTGAGTAGGTAAATGGCTTCTTTTTGTTCTTTACAAGCCTGCTACATTACTTCAATTCTTGCTAAAAGTCAGCAGAAAACTAGGTCAGGGAATCACTTAAAGATTAATAACGGGTACCTCTGTAAAATGACCTTACAGAGAATAAAAGTCTAGGCCTTATGAGTTTATGTGAGGTAAAAAGCTAGTTAATGTGATGCTGAGAAGATATGTTAAAAGTGCACTTTTATGTAAGATTTTTGCTCCCCTCCATGTTTACATAGCATTTCCTTACTATCCCATATTGGTTTATGAGAAAAATCTCCCTAAATTCAAGATTCTTCATATCTTTCATTTGGTCTCTTTTTTTGGAGACAAGAACTCACTCTGTCGCCCAGGTTGGAGAGCAGTGGTGCAATCATGGCTCACCTTTCGTAGATTAGCATTAGGAGAATGATTTTAGGAAAAGCCTGACTTTTGGAGTGAAGCAGCTTTAATTGGTATTTAGTATTAGAGTATAGTAGAGAAGCAGCTCTGATGGTTTCCAGACCTCTTTTTACATTCTTAAATTATTGAGATACCCGCAAAAGGGTTTGTTTATGTGGGTTATGTCTGTTGATACCATATTAGAAAATAAAACTGAGAAATCTTTAAAATGCTCATAAATTCGTTTAAAAGTAACAACAAACCAATTATATAGTAGCATAAATAACATTTTTTGATGAAAAATATTTTTTCCTCATCCAAAGATAGTTTTAGCGTTAACATTTTTGCAAATCTCTTTAATATTTGGCTTAATAGATGACAGGTGAACTCTCATATCTACTTCGGCATTCAGTCTGTTACAATGTTTTCTTTGAAATATATGAAGAAAATGCAGCCTCAGGCAGATATGTGGTTAGAAAAGTAGTTACAAAAAGGAAGAGTATTTTAAGTTTTCCCAGATAATTTATATTTTTCTTTAATACCACACCAAAACTTGACAAGTGATGTGTTTTTTTGTTTGTTTTTGACACCAGGTCTTGCTCTATTGCCCAGGCTTGAGTGTAGTGGCGCAATCACAGCTCACTGTAGCCTCTACCTCCTCAGGTGCAGGTGATCCTCCCACCTCAGCCTCTTAAGTATCTGGGACTACAGGCATGCGCCACTGTGCCCATCTAGTTTCTCTTTTTTGTAGAGATGGGGTCTCACCATGTTGCCCAGGCTGGTCTTGAACTCCTGGGCTCAAGCGATCTGCCCACTGTAGCCCCCCCAAAGTGCTGAGATTACAGGCATGAGCCATGTGCCTGGCCAGTGGTGGTTCTTTAAAGGTTAGTTGCAGTGTAGAATCTGAAACCATATCAGTGAACTTTTTGTATTATATTACATTAAAACCATTAGTCTGTCTTGTACTTTGAATCTTTTATCCACATATGATTTTGTAACATGCATTGGTCATTAGGAAAATAATGGGTTCATTGATTGAGGCAGATCTTCAAAAGTTGACATATTTTATTATAGTGTGTTCTTTTTTAAAAATCACACTTGGTAGTACCTGCACTTTAAAGATAAAAGTCCTAAGTGCTAGGAAGCTATAAAGTTCATGGTGGGAGATGAGAGGTTTTCCAAAATCTAATTTTTGCACAAAAGCTTTATTATTGGCAACTAATACTATCTTTTGTTGTTACTGTTTGTTTTTTTCCTAATACTGTCTTTTGGAAAAAAGACCTGCCAAATGCCCAAGTCCGCATTACCATAGTTTTTCCATCAGTTGTTCTTCCAATTAAGAATGATACTCAATGAAAAAAAAATGGCTAGTTCATCTCTTAATTGAAGCATTTGCACAAGTGCTTTACTTGGTGACACCATAATACTGCAACATGCATCAGAGGTGTTTTACTTGTATTTCCTCTGTAAAAAAGACTTCTACTTAAGGGTCAGGATTTAATAAATAGAATTTATAATAATTCCTTGCTTTATCAAGGTCATTCTTATGAAATTGGCACCACTGCCTCAGTTGTGCTAAGGTACCAGCAGTTTTACCTACCAGTTTTTTTTGCATGTTAGTATAGATGTCAATACAGTGAAGAAAGGCAATAATACCGTAATATTATTGGGACGGTTTTGACCTTGCGGGGCTCCTGTAAGCATCTCAGAGTCTGTGGACTTCATTTGGAGAATCATGCTAGTGTAGAGTATTACCATTTTAGGATTATGGTTGCTTTTAGTAAAACCTTAAGTGTTGTTTATAGATAAGAGGAAAAACTCTTTTTGGGGGAAGACTTACAAAATTATTGGAATTGTGTTAAGTAGTGTATACAGAAGCAACCAGTAACCACTGGTTATAATTCTTAATGCTGTCAGTTGAACATGATGTGGCTTTTGCTCTTTTAAAAATTGCTGTGTGGGGCCGGGCTTGGTGGCTCACACCTGTAATCCTAGCACTTTGGGAGGCTAAGGTGGAAGGATCACTTGAGCCCAGGAGTTTGAGACCAATCTGGACAACATAACGAGACCTTGTCTCTACTGAAAATAAAAAAATTAGCCTGGCGTGGTGGTGGGTGCCTGTGGTCCCAGCTACCTGGGAGGCTGAGGCTGGAGGATCACTTGAGCCCAGGAGTTGGAGGTTACAGTTAGCTGTGATTGTGCCGCTGCACTCCAACATGGGTGACAGAGCAAAACCCTGACTTAAAAAAAAAAGTGCTGTGTAAACAGATTCTATTATAATTTAGTCAAGCTTTCTAATAGATGACATTTCTCTCATGTCTTCCTATACCATAAAAATTCATAATGCAAAAGATTACTTTTTAATACAAATTGTAATTTACGTGCCATCTAGATGAGAATTTATTGCTTCCTCTTTTGAAATCATCTTAACAGAAATCTATTTTGTAATATAAGGCAGAATAAGTGAAGGATAGTCTTTCATATATTTTCAACTTGGGAAATTCAGTTCTTAAGCTTACTTTTTCTTAGAAATTGTTTTCAAGCTTTCTATTATGAAAATTTCACATATAACTAGAGTAGACACAATGATAGAGATAATGAACTCTCACCTAGTTTCATGAATTACTAATTCATAGATAGTCCTGTTTCACTTATGTCCCACTTCCTTATTCCCACCCCAATTATTTTGAAGCAAATTTCAAATGTCACCTTTCATTTTTAAATATTTCAGTATGTATCTCTCAAATAATTTAAGATTGTAACTTAAAGAGAAAAAAGCATTATATCTTGGTTTCTCTTAAAAATAATGTGGGGCTGGGCACAGTGGCTCATGTCTGTTATCGCAGCACTTTGGGAGGCTGAGGCAGCCGGGTCACCTGAGGCCAGGAGTTGGAGACCAGTCTGACCAACATGGCAAAACCCATCTCTACAAAAATAGTAGCCAGGCATTGTGGCGCACACCTGTAGTCTCAGCTACTCAGGAGGCAGAGGCAGGAGAATCGCCCGAACCCGGGAGGCAGAGTTTGCAATGAGCCAAGATTACACCACCGCACTACCTGTGCACTACACTACCAGTGCACCACTGCCTGGGCGATAGAGTGAGATTCTGTCTCAAAAAAAGAAAGAAAAAAAGCATTAACAACCTGTTAGTGCCTAATAGAAATATTCTAACCTCTTTGACATTTTTTTTTTTGTATCAATGTGTTTTCAGACTAGATGTAACTAATGTATTGGATAGAAGAACTTTTTAAGATCAATATTGTTTCCTTGAGCTTTTCTGCCTGTTCACCTTGGTCTTTGTACTTTCATTGTGATTATGCTAGGAGATATGGCAGAAAAACCAAATATGGATGATTAGAAGCTTTGAAATTATTTTAAGGTTTTGGACTTTTCCAGGATGAAGAGACTCGGCACAGCCTTGAGTGCATCCAGGCCAATCAGATCTTTCCCAGGAAACAGCTGATCCGAGAGGATGAGAATCTTCAGGTAATTATAGGCCACTTTTAAATGTAAAATATTTAGCATTAACTGTATAGCAGAGTTAATGGATTTAAGTGTAATGTACTATATTATATATATATAAAACCATATATGTAATAGAAATGCAAGCTGGAAAACATCTCATTTTAGCAAGACTTATTTCCTGAGAATCCACTGTTTAAGATGATCTTCTCTGTATCATTCCTTTAGTAGTTCAGAATTTGAATAACTAGATACATTTGAATTAGGTGGGTATAAACCCATCCTCTTGAGGTCCCTTATCTACTTATGTGCTGTGTTTTCAACTTCAGTGGCAGAGGATTTACCATCCATTCAGCCAACTGATGTTTGAAGCCTTTTTTTTTTTTTAACTGCTTCAGAACTCTGAAGGGTTTCTTTCATTTCGAAGGTTCCTTTCCTTGAACTTCATGGAGAGAGCACAGAGTTTGTGGGCCGTGCCGAGGATGCCATCATTGCCCTTTCCAATTACAGACTTCACATCAAGTTCAAGGAGTCTCTTGTTAATGTAAGTGATTACCAACTGTTCTCCCTCTAAGATAGATGGAGAAAGGAAGTCAAAAAACTTAATACTCTCAAAGAGAGGAGAGGCATACAGAATTGGGAGAGAAAGCATATGTGCTCTGCTTTTCTCACTTAATTTGGCACTCAAGGAACACTAGGTCGGCAGGGCATGGTGGCTTACGCCTGTAATCCCAGCACTTTGGGAGGCCGAGGCTCAGGCAGATCACGAGGTCAGGAGATAGAGACCATCTGGCTAACACGGTGAAACCCTATTTCTACTAAAAATACAAAAAATTAGCCGGGCGTGGTGGCGGGCGCCTGTAGTCCCAGCTACTCAGGAGGCTGAGTCAAGAGAATGGCATGAACCCAGGAGGTGGAGCTGGCAGTGAGCCGAGATCACGCCACTGCACTCCAGCCTGGGTGACCAGAGCAAGTCTCCATCTCAAAACAAAACAACAACAACAACAACAAACACACTAGGTCAGCAAGCAGCTCTTATGCTTGATTTAAAATGATGTGTGTAGTTGTCAGCTGAGGTGTCCATTGTTTAGTTAACAGTGAATGATTTGCATTAGGTAATGCTGTATCATTAAGCTTTATAAAGGTATAAAGGCTGAATAGGCTTTTATTCTGCAATCTTTAGTAGTTACCAACTGCCTCAGTTGAGATAATTCCCTGGGCCTTAATGTCAAATGATGAGATGTACTTTGAGCTCACTGCAGACTCTCATTACAGCATGAAGTTACTCTAATGACTCCTTGGTGGTATAAGTGTAGATGTTAAGTATAATGTTTATTTGCATAATGGACTATGTATTACTGAAGAAAAGGAAGGCTCTTGATTCTCAAGAGTATATTTACCCTTTTCAGTTATGAATGTCCTCTCAGTGAACTGGTTCCTCCAGTGCTCTGTTATCATTAGCCTTAAACGAACAAAGGCTTGAAAATTCCTGTACTTACAGCAAATGCCTTCTTTCTTCTTTACTTGCCAGTGTTGTGGCTTTCTACACTCCACTTCCAGCACAGAGAAGTGTATTATGACACGTTAAAACAGCTCAGGACTGTAATTCCATGCAGACTGTGTTCTGGGTTCATTTTGGGATTCTTTGAAATCTGTTGTTCATTCGTTTTACTCAGCAATTGAAAAAGACTCAGTGGCTGTCAATTTTTTTGGTAGTTGACATTTTTTACTTGTTGTTATCATTCTTCTTTGTAGTTAAGCATTTATGTCCAGGAGCAGTTTTGGCCTGAATCCGTTCTGGCTTCTAGATTTGGGCCATGATTATAGCAGTTACGTCAGTTTTCTGTCTGTCAGCTAAAGATACACACCAGATTCATTAAGGAAAGAGGCAAGCTGTTCTTTCATACTGTGTAGCACTCTGTTCAGAAGGGTCCACTTGGATTTGAGTAGTCGTGATGGAGAGGGGAAAGGGGGGAAACACCTATAAAATCCCAGCAACTGAGAATTCCCCACCAGCTACTGTGGAAGTAATGATAGTAGTGTTTAGTAGAACTGCCCAATTTAACTTTGTGTTCTTTCAGTGTTTGAATTGCTGGAATTAAATTATAATTAAATTGCACGTGAGAATGATAGTTTCATATCATTGCATTTTCTCATATCATCCTGTATGTATCAGTTTATTGGTTGATGGCTAAGTGTTTCAGAGACTATTTTTAGAACTATTTGGGAATAAGGTCTGCTGGAAAGAAAGCAGGAAAGAAAGAAAAGAAAGAAAGAAACTGATCATGTCATTCATCAGCCCTTCAGTGTTTCTTCACTACTTCTGTGATGAAGATCAAATTGTTTAGCATGACATGAAGCTGTTTGACAACGTGGTAGGGACCAAGGATCACAGCTTCCCTCCTTTCCCCATTATCACGTTTTTACTTGTAAAAGCAGCCTCTTTGTACTATTCAGCCATACCTCATACCTCTGTGTTCTCTTTTCGGCCCAGGAACTTCTATTCATCTGTCAAAATTCAGTTCAGGTGATAACTTCTCCTATGAAGGCTTTCTTAGTCCCAGTTCCCTCTATGACAGTTAATTACACTCTTTCTTTGCTTTGTCTTTATCTCGTACATTCTTTTATAACATTTACCAAATAGGTTGTAATTTTTGGTTAATTGTCTTTGTATCTTCAAGATCCAGCATGTTTCCTGGTGCCACAGTATTCAGTAAATAGTAAATGAATTGAAGTTAATGTGGGTTTGAAGCGGGCATTAGAACCTTTTCCCCCTTTGTCGTTTAAAGCTCATTTTAAAACAGTACATTTCTGTGTGAATAGGCTGTGTCTTAATTGTCTCTAAGGATAGCTGTGTGAGTAGGTTGTTGACTGGAATTGTTGATCCCCCATTGTGATTGAGAGATGATGCTTAAGGAAACTTGCCACTCTTCTCTCTTTTGATCCTTTTTCTTAATCTGAAAGTGTTTTTTTCTGTTGGCATCGTAACCCTCTAAGGCATAGAGCCTACATGTTACTTAAGAAGCCCAGGGTAGGCCGGGTGCAGTGCACGCCTGTAATCCCAGCACTTTGGGAGGCTGAGGCAGGTGGATCACCTGAGGTTGCAAGTTCGAGACCAGCCTGGCCAAAATGGTGAAACCCCATCTCTACTAAAAATACAAAAATTAGCTGGGCATGGTGGCATGTGCTACTCAGGAAGCTGAGGTAGGAGAATCACTTGAACCCAGGAGGCAGAGGTTGTAATGAGCTAAGATCACGCCACTGCACTCCAGCCTGGATGACAGAGGGAGACTGTCAAAAAAAAAAAAAGAAAAAGAAAAAAAAAACACCCAAGGTAATGGCTTTGTACAGACAAATGATGGTGTAAAAGTATTTTGGCATTGCAGTGACTTTAAAAATTTCAGATTGAGGCCGGGTGCGGTGGCTCACGCCTGTAATCCCAGCACTTTGGGAGGCCGAGGCGGGAGGATCACGAAGTCAGGAGATCAAGACCATCCTGGCTAACACGGTGAAACCCCGTCTCTACCAAAAATACAAAAAATTAGCCGGGCGTGGTGGCGGGCACCTGTAGTCCCAGCTACTCAGGAGGCTGAGGCAGGAGAATGGCGTGAACCCGGGAGGTGGAGCTTGCAGTGAGCTGAGATCACACCACTGCACTCCAGCCTGGGTGACAGAGTGAGACTCCGTCTCAAAAAAAAAAAAAAAAAAAAAAATTTCAGATTGAGAGAGACTAGAACTCCTCCATAAAAATAAATTAATTTCATCACAGCTAGTGCTAAGAGATTCCTGAAACCTGAAACCTGGAGGTACTTAGGAAACAAGGATTCTTCCTGCATCGGGTCCTGGATGGAGATCAGACAGTTAGTAGTGGTGTTGCTCCTCCGTCTTTCCTTCCCTTAGCAAATAAGTATTTCAATAAAATACGTGTATTTCAGTAAAATATGTTAGATCAGGAGGCTCTCTTTAAAGGTTATTTTATCTATATCAAACACATTTAAACCATCAAAGCCCAAACGTACCAGTATATGTGGTGGCATGCCCCAGTTCATCATTTTGTATGCTTAAATCAAAATACTTAGCACTTCAGAAAATGACTTACCATCAAGTTTTAAATAGCTACCTGATATCATATATTCTGTTTTAATTTCACAGCACATTGAGTAAAATGTGTCTGTAGGTTTTGATACCATAAACATCATTACTTTAATTCACACATTCACTGAATATCAAGTTCCAGTTCCTGTGGTAAAGAATCTCTGTAGTAGAGTTTATGTGTAGCATTTAAGGTATACATTGCTCCTATTCTGTGCTTTTCCCAAATTATTATATATTTACAGACATAGTTCTTTGAAGCTTAGATAACTTATAAACAAGTGGTCAAGTGGAATTCATGAATGTTTAAAAGTTTGTGTGTGTGTGTGTGTGTATGTATGTGTGTTTGTAATTTAATAGACTGCTTCTCAATCTGCTGTTACTAAAATCCCAGTAAGTAGCATGAAAATCCTAGGTGGTTGCTGCACCTGTGCCTGGAGGAAATTGGTTTAGAGTGTTAGATGCTCACCTTGCAAATCAGCAGAATGTTTCCCTTCTGCATGAGTCCTTTTCCTCTTACTGGACCGAATTCTAGTTGTATGCTACTGTGAGAACAATTGGTAGGGTAAGGAAAAAGCCCTACAGTTTATACATAAGCAGATGGAATTGTGACCTTCAAAAAAATGTAGAACAAGTTTCTATTAGAAATAATTTGTAAAATCAACACTAGTTTTTTTTTCTTTCACTTTGTTTTTTGGAGATGGAGTTTCACTCTGTCATCCAGGCTGGAGTGCGTTAGCACAGTCTCGGCTCACTGCAGCCTTAGCCTCCTGGGCTCAATTTATTCTCCCACCTCAGCCTCCCAAAGTGTTGGAATTACAGGCGTTAGCCACCACATCCTGCTGCGAAGGCGGTTATTGTTAACATTTAACGCACTTTGATCTAGCATTCATATAACAGTGGGAGCCTCCGAAAGCAATGCTTGGAGGCTTGTAAATTGTCAAAGGTGAACAATAAGAGTTTGAATCTTAAACCAGTGACAGTCTTCTGCTGATTAGTGGGTTTTTGGTGGTGGTTTCTTTGTTTTTTGAAACAGGGTCTTGCTCTGCCGCCCAGGCTGGAGTGCAGTGGCGCCATCATGGCCAACTGCAGCCTCAACTTCCTGTGCTTAGGTGATCCTCCCACCTCAGCCTTCTGAGTAGCTAGGTCTACAGACACATGCCACCACGTTCAGTTAATTTAATTTTATTTTTTGTAGAGATGATGTCTGTGTTGCCCAGCTGGTCTCAGGACTCTTGGGCTCAAGCAGTCCACCCACCTTGGCCTCCCAGAGTGCTGGGATTACAGATGTGAGCCACTGTACTCAATTTTTTATTTTATTTTATTTTTTTATTTTTTTAAATTTTATTGTTATGTTATGTTATGTTTTATGTTTGTTATGTTATGTTACGTTACGTTACGTTATTGTAGTGACAGGGTTTCACCATGTTGCCCAGGCTGGTCTTGAACTCCTGGGCTCAAGCGATCCTCCTGCCTCAGCCTACCAAAGTGCTGGGATTATAGGTGTGAGCCGTTGTGCCCGGCCTTGATTAGTTTTTAAATGAAAAGATTTTTGTGCCCAGATATTCCACTTTATTACTGATTTTAGATTTAGACTCATTATTTTTACTCTTTTACTGCCATTTTAACTTCAGGTGTACAAGATTAGTACTTCCCATTCAGGCTATAAAAAGGGTGTTTGTTTTTAAAAAGGTAGAAATTATCCCACTCTAGATTCTGGTGTTTAAAAATAATGCACATGTATGCACACACACCCAGAATGAATTGAGGTAAATATAGTAGGGTATGATGGCATCAGTTCCCTCTGGAATGTGACAGTACTGTGGACATAACCTTGTGCATGTCTGTATGTCTGTTAAATTTTTAAACTGCTGCTCTTCTGCTTTTTTTTGGATTGATGCTCTTAAGGGTGTTAGTGTCTATAATGTAACTTGGCTTTTTGAGGAATTGGTTGTAGCACTGAATGTTGTTTGAGCATGAGTTTGGTGAAATTTATATTAGGAAAAGCATTGTAAGGTGAGATTGCGTTACCTGGCAGGTGGAGAGATAGAGGAGAGGGGAGCAAAAAGAAAATGAGTTGCTACAAGACATTGAATCAGTACGTTTGAGAGGATTTGAAAGTGAGTTTATCCTGCTACTCTTTTACAAAAGGAATTGCATCTGAGGAGTTTTGATTTAAACTCTATTTTCCTCTTGAAGATCCCTGGTGGAGAAGCTACTTATTTGTGAAAGAAAAACTAAAGTAGAGCTCATATGGAAGAGAAGCCCAAGTGTAGGGGCAGAAAGAAAGGCACACCATGTATGGTGGAAGGAGCCCAGGCTGGAGGACAGACACGGATTCTGGTCCTGACTTTACTACTATACTAGCTTATAGTGTAGTAGTTTAACCTTCCTGGGCTGTAAAGTGGACTGGCTCTTGAATCTGTAATTTGCTTTTGAGGTTGAATATAGGGTTTCTCTAGTTATAGAAATGGTAAGAGATCGTTTTCATATGTGAGGAAATTTGAACCTAAAGCAATGGAGTGGGCCTTAAGAAAGTAGAGAAACAGTATGTTTTGGATGGAGGTATGAACAGGAAAAGGCCAATTCTGCCTTTTAGAAAAGGCAATCTGGCCGGGCGCGGTGGCTCACGCTTGTAATCCCAGCACTTTGGGAGGCCGAGGCGGGCGGATCACGAGGTCAGGAGATCGAGACCACAGTGAAACCCCGTCTCTACTAAAAATACAAAAAATTAGCCGGGCGTGGTGGTGGGTGCCTGTAGTCCCAGCTACTCGGAGAGGCTGAGGCAGGAGAATGGCGTGAACCCGGGAGGTGGAGCTTGCAGTGAGCCGAGACTGCGCCACTGCACTCCAGCCTGGGCGACAGAGCGAGACTCCGTCTCAAAAAAAAAAAAAAGAAAAGGCAATCTGGACTGGGCACAGTGGCTCACACCTGTAATCCCAGCACTTTGGGAGGCCTAGGCGGGTGGATCACCTGAGGTCAGGGGTTCGAGACCAACCTGGCCAAATGGCAAAACCCCATCTCTACTAAAAATACAAAAATTAGCTGGGCGTGGTGGCTGGGATCACAGGCGCCTGCTACGCAGGAGGCTGAGGCAGGGAGAATAGCTTGAACCTGGGAGGTGGAGGTTGTGGTGAACGAAGATCGTGCCATTGCACTCCAGCCTGGGCAACAGAACGAGACTCCATCTTAAAAAAAAAAAAAAAAAAAAAAAAAAAAAAAAAAAAAAAAAAAAAAAAGAAAAGGCAGGCCGGGCACGGTGGCTCACGCCTGTAATCCCAGCACTTTGGGAGGCCGAGATGGGCGGATCACAAGGTCAGGAGATCGAGACCATACTGGCTAACACATGAAACCCCATCTCTACTAAAAATACAAAAAATTAGCTGGGCCCAGTGGCGGGCGCCTGTGGTCCCAGCTACATGAGAGGCTGAGGCAGGAGAATGGCGTGAACCCGGGAGGCGGAGCTTGCAGTGAGCCGAGATCATGCCACTGCACTCCAGCCTGGGCGATAGAGCGAGACTCCGTCTCAAAAAAAGAAAAAAGAAAAAGGCAATCTGTGGAGGGAGCGCTGAAGGGAAACGCTAGAGTAGAAAGGAGAAGAAAAATGAGATATTTGTTATAAAAATCAGGTGTTTCTCTTCTATATGTCCCTATTCTTGCTGCGTATTAAGCTTTCCTGCATGTGACGATCTACATGAATATTAAAATCTGCTGTTCTCCGTATCTGTGACTTGTAATACACATGGTTGATTTTGGTGACTTGCTAGTGTCTGCAATCTGATTTCAATGCATAGAACCAACATTTTAATTTTTTTGTTAAATTTACGATGTTAAAATACAGAAAAAAAATATGTATATATTGCCTGAATTTTAGGTAGCAAATGTTTTGCATGGTCTGAGATAATTTTATTATATTAAGTTTGGGCACAGGCCATTGGACTCTGGTTTAGTAATAAGGATGTAAAACTTACCTGTTCTTTGTAGCAAAGTAGCAAAGGCTAATGCATTTCCCCCAGCAGCTGCTAAGAGCATTAGCTGGTTTTCATGTCTTCTGTCCGTAAAGAAAGTCAGTTGCAGGGGACTTGGGATGCAGGTGACTGCTGCAAGAGCAGCCTCTTCATGTAGATTTGTAAAGCTCACTCTAATCCCATCCCAGACTCTTCTCAGGCCCAATGCCTGAGATTTCCTTAGTTGTGACCGAGGTTCAGAAAGCAGAGGCTGATGGCACATGGGAAGGCTGGAGGCTTTCCCAATGAAGCCGGCAAAATTTTAATTTGTAACATTTTAGAAAATTGAGATTAGAACTCACACCTCTTAATTGCCAGTCTGGCAGCCACATTTTGGGGGGATATAGTGAGCAAGGTAGTTAGCAGGAGTATATACAAAATAAAAAGCAGTAAGTGTCTGTTACAGGCTACCCAGAGAACTGGCCTGAGAACAAAGCGAAGTTGTCTTCTAATGTGTCTTCTTAATCTCAGTATTTCTTCTTTATAGTTTATCTGTGATAAATTGTAGGGTTGTTTTTTTTTTTTTTCCTTCTTAGATGCACAGGTCTCGAAGAATTCTTAGTTGCATCAGTTGCAGTTTCTCATAGCACCTTGGGGTTAAGGACGTAAACAAAAACAGAAGGCCAAAGGCTCCTTTTGTTCTCAGAACACAGGCAAGATTTTTCTTTTTTCTTTTTTTTTGAGATGGAGTTTCGCTCTTGTTGCCCAGGCTGGTGTGCAATGATGCGATCTCAGCTTACCGCAGTCTCTGCCTCCGGGATTCAAGCGATTCTCCTGCCTCTGGAGTAGCTGGGGTTATAGGCATGCACCACTGCACCCGGATAATTTTGTGTTTTTAGTAGAGATGGGGTTTCTCCATGTTGGTCAGGCTGGTCTCAAACTCCTGACCTCAGGTGATCCGCCCACCTTGGCCTCCCAAAGTGTTGGCATTACAGGCGTGAGCCACCGCGTCCTGCCAAGATTTCTTAGTCTTTTTCTGACCCCCAGTCCTATATTACATTTGTAAGGGAATTTTTATAGACTGTAGACTTAAAAGCAAGAAGACTTCAGTCCTAAGGTAAAAACTCCCAGTCATTTATCTAAGTAGTAGTATTTTGCTCTCTTCTCTTCTTTAACCCCTGCCCCAGTTTCTGTTTCTTTGTCCAGCACTGAGCTTCTTTTTGATCCCTGCATCCTCATTCTGAGAGTTCTCTGCTGACTGGCAGCCCTGTGGTGGGGCAGAGTTTGCAGGAAGCTTGTTCCTGAAACTGGCTCAGCTAACACGAGGGCCTGCCTGTGCAGACAGTACTCTTGTTCCTGTCTGCGTTGGAGGAGACTGCCCTTCTCTTTGCATACTAAACACAAGTTGTTGGAATGCTATTTGCAACTCCCAGAGCCAAATTTTGGCTAGACTTGATACATTGTAAGAGGCAAATGGCCCACTCCTTTTTCAAGGAGTAAAAGTATTCACTATTATTTTACCAGGTTTGCCTTGAAAGCCTAGAAATTGCTTTTTGAAGCCAAGGGTTGAATTAGGATGATTTGAGGGATAGGAGGAGGATCCTCATATTGTCCTGAAGATTTGGCACCCTGTCTAGATGCTTTTGCTTCTATCTGTCTCCCTTCTCTCTGTCTGCTGTTGTACATAATCCTGTGTCCAGTAGAGTCTGCAGACCAGATTGGCAAGGGGGAACCATTCCAGCTTGTTCAAACCTCAAGCCCCATTTGGCAAACAGGGCTCGTAACTGATCTTTTGAAGCAAATCTGACATAGTTATTATAGTTTTAGCATCTTTGATCACTGTATGGCCTTCTCCCTCCTTTTTGATACCTTTGGGTCTATTCTACTTAGTAGAGAGCCTGGCCAGCAGCCATTGCCTCATTGTCTTTTCTGTGCAATCCACAGTCAGCTTAGAACTCTAGTCTTTTTCAGGAGCCTCACTGGCTGACACTAAGCCGTAAGACCACTCTGTCATTTGGGGCAAACAGTAATCTCACTGGCATTCTGATCTGTAGTTCTTTTCTATAAGCAAGAAAAGATTACTGTTCTGGCTCCCTTCAGCTTCTATGTCATTGCATCATTGCAAATCATAGTCAGTCATAGCATCTAAAAGTAGTACTCTGATCTTGTGAATACAGTGCCTGAGAGATATATTCTCCCCTTCTTCCAAAGGTGGTGCCACCTCTTTGTTGCCTTCATGCTATGACATGACTTGAGACCACTGATTTAGAGATAAAGGGAAGTCCTAATTCACTTTGTAGTAAACCACTTGAGTACTGTTGATCCAGATAAGTTTGCAGTTCTATTTTTGTTACTTTCCCTTATAGATCTTTTTAATTAGTCTTGTTGGACACGTTGAGGAACTCCAGGGTCAATGCCTTTTTGACTAAGAGGACTTCATTTTTTTTAAAATTGCAGGTTCCATTACAGCTTATAGAAAGTGTTGAATGCCGAGATATATTTCAGCTTCATTTGACTTGCAAAGACTGCAAAGTTATCAGGTATGTGGTATGGTATGTTTGTGTTGCTGTTCAGTGTGGAAAATATTTTTTAAAGAATGGGTCCATTATTTGGTAACTTAGTAAAATACCTTTTGATGATTAGCCTCATCAGGAATATTTTCTGAGTAGTTTGTGCCTGAAATATTTTATCTGTAGGATGTATACTTTGCTATGTTGAAAGATTTTTTTAAATTTGGAAATAATTTTAAATTAACAAAAGTGCAAAAATAAAAATACTAAAAAGAAAATCAGTACACCATTCACCCAGATTCACTTGTTAACATTTTACCATTTGCCTTATTATTTGCAGAGGCCTGCTGTGTGTGTGTGTAAGAGATTTTTTTCCTGAACAGATTGAGAGTAACTTACATAATCATGGCTCTTAACCCCAAAATACTTTAGTGTGCTTTCCTAAGAATAGGGATATTTTCTTACATAACCATAACATCATCGATTTTCAATTTTACGTTGATAATACTTATATCCAGTCTGCTATACATGGTCCAATTTTGTCAGTTCATCTAATGACCTATTGATACTTTTTTATAGCATTCTCCCTCACCTCCGTCTCATTCAGTACAGGATCCAGTCTAGGTCATGTATTGCATTTAGCTGCCATGACTCTGTAGCCTTCTTTAATCTGGAACATTTTCTTTTTGTTTTTGTTTATTTGATTTTTGAGACAGAGTCTTGCTCTGTCGCCCAGGCTGGAGTGCAGTGGCACGATCTCAGCGCACTACAACTTCTGCCTCCTGGGTTGAACCGATTCTCCTGCCTCAGCCTCCTGAGTAGCTGGGGTTACAGGCATGTGCCACCACACCCGGCTAATTTTTTGTGTTTTTAGTAGAGACGGGGTTTCACCGTGTTGGTCAGGCTGGTCTTGAACTCTGACCTCGTGATCTGCCTGTCTCGACTTCCCAAAGTGCTGGGATTACAGGCATGAGCCACCATACCCGGCCAATCTGGAACATTTTCTACAGCCTTATTTTCTTTTATGATATTCACATTTTGCAGAATACAGTCTTTTGTTTTAATGGAATACTTCTCATGTTGTGTTTGTCCAGTATTTCCTCAATTAAATTGAGGTTATATTTTCTCAACTGGAATACTGTATATATGATGTCACATCATTTTCAGGGTATTGTATTACATCTGGAAGTACAGTGTCCACATGTCCTTCATTGGTGCTGTTAATTTTGATTATTCCAGTCGAGATGTCACCTGGCTTCTATATTATTTCTGCATTTTCTCTTGCAACTAAAAACAGTCTGGGGAAGACACTTTGAAACAATGCAAATGTCCCTGCTTCTCATAAAAATTTCTCCATAAGTTTAGCATTCATTGATGATTTGTATCTGCGCTTAACTATAATGGTTGCAGGCTGGGTGTGGTGGCTCATACCTGTAATCCTAGCACTTTGGGAGGCCGAGGTGGGGGTGGATCACTTGAGGTCAGGAGTTTGAGACCAGCCTGGCCAACATGGCAAAACCCCATCTCTACTAAAAATACGAAAATTAACTGGGTGTGGTGGTGCACGCCTGTAGTCCCAGCTACTTGGGAGTCTGAGGCGGAAGAATTGCTTGGACCTGGGAGGCAAGAGGTTGCAGTGAGCTGAGATCACGCCATTGTACTCCAGCCTGGGTGACAGAACAAGACTGCATCTGAAAAACCAAAAACCAACAACGATGCTTAAAATGCATTTTTAAATTTAATAGCTCTAGAGGTCTTAAATTCCACAAGTTTTTACTGCATTCCTCTGACCTCTTCTGGGGTGTCAGTAAACATTATGTGTTGGCATATTGATGAGCCACCGTGATTGGGATGAGGAAGAGGTTTAAGTGACCCCTTGGTTTTAAGATAGATATTTATATTGCTTTTTAGTCAGTGGGATTTGGCTTATTTTTGATAGATACTGGCTACAACTCACAGTTTAAGAAGGTAGTTGCTTATTAATTAGTCAGTTTTTAACATTGCATTCAAAAAGGCCAAATATTTAAACAAATCTTTATTTTTATTTATTTATTTTCTTGAGACAAAGCCTCACTCTGTTGCCCAGCCTGGAGTGCAGTGGTGTGATCTTGGCTCACTGCAACCCATACCTCCCTGTTGCAAGTGATTCTCGTGCCTCAGCCTTCCGAGAATTTGGGATTACAGGTGCATGCCACCACACCTGGCTAATATTTTGGTATGTTTATTAGAGATGGGAGTTTTGCCATGTTGGCCAGGCTGGTCTCGAACTCCTGACCTCCAGTGATCTGCCCGTCTCGGCCTCCCAAAGTGCTGGGATTACAGGCATGAGCCACTGCACTCAGCCTAAACATCTTTAATAAATTAGTTTTCACTAATTATTTTAACTCCTTAGTTGTATGTACTGAAAATTGCAGTTGCCAATAGAATTGTTTTGTTCTCTACATGGTCATAGCTGAAAGTTTCAGTGCAATCTGTCTTTTGGATCTGATTTGTCCTAATAGCTAAATATTGAAATTACTCCCTAACTGGCTAAAAATAATGCTGTGTTTTTTTTTTTTTTTTAAAACTTGATCTAATATGTTACTACAAAACAAAGATTTTTCTAAACATATTTTTTATGAGGGACAACCATAAAACTTTGATGGAAGAAGTAGAATGAAACTCCACTCATGAAAGAGAATAGCTGCCATTTTTCTGTAATAATTGTCATTAATCTTAGAAGAGATTTCATTAGTCTAAAAAAATAGGTTTTCCAATGGTCAGCTTCCTTCTTTTGGAGATTTTGTCCCATTGGCTAACATTTGTTTTTCTTTTTTTTTTTTTTTTTTTGAGACAGAGTCTCGCTCTGTCACCCAGGCTGGAGTGCAGTGGCGCCATCTCGGCTCACTGCAAGCTCCGCCTCCCGGGTTCATGCCATTCTCCTGCCTCAGCCTCTCCGAGTAGCTGGGACTACAGGCGCCCGCCACCATGCCCGGCTAATTTTTTTTGTATTTTTAGTAGAGACGGGGTTTCACCGTGGTCTCGATCTCCTGACCTCGTGATCCGCCCGCCTCGGCCTCCCAAAGTGCTGGGATTACAAGCGTGAGCCACCGCGCCCGGCCTGTTTTTCTTATAACTGATAATGAGCATGTGAATGACTGACTGCCTCAGATGCTTTCTTGGTTGTAGTTCCCACCTCACTACGAGTGGGCATTCTTGAAATAATGGCTTTTCTTACATTTCATTTCAACTGTCTTCTGATTACATCCATACTTGTTTGGCTTTACAAAAGGTGTCAGTTTTCAACCTTTGAGCAGTGTCAAGAGTGGCTGAAGAGACTGAACAACGCAGTCCGACCACCTGCTAAAATAGAAGATCTCTTCTCATTTGCATACCATGCTTGGTGCATGGAGGTCTATGCCAGTGAAAAAGAGCAACATGGAGACCTGTGCAGACCAGGTACGCCTTTCTGAAATGTGCAAATGGCCAGGGGCTTTATCAGGCTACTGATGGAGGTACTTTTAGCTTTATCAGGCTACTGATGGAGGTACTTTTTAACATGAAATGGGACACTTAAGCATTCATATATCAATCAGTGTATATTTTAAGGAGCACCTAGCAAGTGCGCAGCATTCTTTTAAGCTTAATAGAACATCTTTTCTGCCTTCTGGGGAAGGGAAGAACACTAGAAGGCATCACAATCTATTGGGCCTAAAAACAGCTCAGCTATAATAAGGTTTTATGAATTGTATGGAAGCCTGATAGAAAGGAGCCATGAGTTTTGTATACGTGTGTGGGAAGACTTCACATTTAAAGTGGCTTTTGAATTAGCTTTGAAAGTTGAATAGGAGTTCATTGGTGAGAGGCCAGGTGCCTATCAAGAACAAATAGATTGTGGGTTTTTTTTTTTTTTTTTTTGAGACGGAGTTTCACTCTTGTTGCCCAGGCTGGAGTGCAATGGCTCGATCTCGGACCACTGCAACCTCCGCCTCCTGGGTTCAAGCAATTCCCCTGCCTCAGCCTCCTGTGTAGCTGGGGTTACAGGCATGCGCCACCATGCCCAGCTAATTTTTTATTTTTAGTAGAGATGGGGTTTCTCCATGTTGGTCGGGCTGGTCTCGAACTCCCGACCTCAGGTGATATGCCTGCCTCGGCCACCCAGAGTGCTTGGATTATAGGTGTGAGCCACCGCGCCTGGCCTAGATTATGGGTTTTAACATGTGACCGCACCCCCACCCCCCAAAAAAAAAAAGATGCTGAGCCTGTTCTGGAACCCAGGCTTCCTGACTCCTCTATAGTCTTTGTCCCCTCACTGTCATTCTCCGTCAGAAATGGCTTTGACCAAGTTCATGTTGTTTCTCTGCATGTAGTTTCTTGTAAACTTTATGTGGTCATAGATAGAACTTTGCTGGTCCAACACTGACTTTTAGTGTATCAGGTTTCGAAGTGAAGTCTTAAATTTTCTGTGCAGTGAAAAGTTGTGAGCCTCCTTCAAGTAAAGTTTACTCTTGGGACTTTTTTCTAGAAACCTGAAATTTTTTCAATCTTATAAGTCTGCCCTGGGTCATTTTAAACATTTGAGGCTAATCTTGCTATGCTTGTGTTACTTTGTTTTCTGGCCCCATCACTAATTGAATCTTTTGGTTCACATTCTTGTTCTATTAAAATGCTTGTAGCATTAGCATTATCTTATGTTTAACAATGCTTTGATAAATACTTTTGTTTGATCCTCATGACCTTGTCAAACAGGCAAGATAGGTTGGTGTCTGTTTTGGGAGCCAAAGAAATGGAGGCTCAGAGGTAAAAAGCCTGTTGTCAAGTCCCAGTGCTAGTCACTGACGACAGAACTAGGACTTAAAACCAGTTCTCGGTTATTCAGACCTGACCATGGTGGATGCTGTGGATACAGAGTTTGAAAAACAAAAGCACATTTTTTCATTTTTTATGGTTCTTTTCAAATTTGGGGGTTTTTCTTAAAGAGAAAGTTTACAAACAGTGATGTGTGCAAATCTTACATGTACATTTTCTGAGTTTTTAACCATTGCATCTTCTTTATTAAATTTTTAGTTTCTACCATCTCCTAGGATAATGAACTTAATGAGTGCATCCTACTGCATTATGTTATATAAGAACTTTAATTTGTTTAAGACCCCTGACTCCGAGAGGTATTCCCTAGTTTTGGGTTGCCAGCGTTTACTCAGCAAGATTTGCTTTCTCCTATCCTGTTCTCTCACAACCACAGACTGAAAAGTCCTTATCTTTTTAGGAGAGCTTTTTTAGTCCCTTGATAATTTGAGTTTCTTTTAGATTTGAGCAAACTCTTAGGATATTCCTGAGAGGTACCTCAGTCTAGTCTTTTAATTATAGATGGCTCTGTCCTGAGATGGGATGACTTTGGTCCCCAGACCCTTTCCCTTCCTGATGATATCTGGTATTCTTTGGCCATCAGGACATAAAGATATCTACAGTGTTCTCGTCTTTTTGTAGGTTTGTGATGCAAGGGCATGTGAGGGGTAAAGTACTGACTTAGGAATTAGGAAACCTGAATTTAAATGCGTACTCTACGATTTAGTTGAAAAAAGAACACTGGGCAAAAAATTTATGCTCTCTGTGCTTTAGTTTCCTTTGTGCTTTAAACTGGGACACTGATGCTCTTCCTGCCCAGGCTGATCCAGGTATTCTGAAGATCAAATGTGTTAATGCTGCAGAGTTCAATTCAGTAAATGTTTAAGTGCCCCCTATGTGCCATGCTTATGAAAACACTTTGGAAATTATGCAACTACAAGGTAATGCAATCATAACTGTTTAGCTAGAGATTATGAGTAAGGGTTGCATTTTGTTTCTTCCCAGTATACACAGTCCACACTGATGTTAACTTGCCACCACTCAGCATGGAATCTTGTATTTCAGTCACTTGGTTGAATGTATGTGTATGTATGGCTTTTGCCTTTTATGTATATTCACTGGAGTACAAAGGAAAAATCTGGTTTTAATTGAAAACAAACCGAAAAAAAAAAAAAAAAAAAAAAAAACAACCACCTCGAGGACATCCAGTCAACCTGGTTCTTTTGTCGTTATCTAATGTTGTTGAGCAGTGGCGGTGTATATAGCATTACTCATCAAATATTAGCATACCAGACAACCACATACTTATAAGTCATCTTTAGGATGAGACAACACTTGAGATATTTCGAAGTCATGCCTTTTTATAATCTGCCCCAGTACATGATATCACAAGTGTAGACTCTGAGGGGGTGGAAGTTAGTTTAATCTTACAGCAGTTAATAAAGCCTTTTATGGAGTCTTCTCTACCTAGCCTGCTAGAAGTAGAATGTATCAGAGAGGAGGGAAATGATAAAATTACCTAATTGTCTTATCATTCATATAAATCAGTTTCTGGCTGTTGAACTGGTCATAGTTAAGCCAGCCATACTGTGGGCACAGCTCTAAGGCTTAATCAGCTTTGGAAGAAGTTTCAACATTGCTGTTGGAGTTTACCTGTGAAACCTGCAGAAGCCTTTGCCAAATTCTTGACCCTTCTCTTAGCCCCTCAAACTCTAAAAAAGTGGACTTAAAGCTAAAAGCTTCTCTCCCGTGTCCTTAACTTCCTGCTCCTCATTGCAACTGACTTGTTGGTGATGGCTCTCTACTAGAGTGTTAATCTGGAGGCCTGACAGATGACTGGGCAGTTTAGCTGCCAGTTTAGTAGCATCAGGCTTACCTCTCTAACCTCTCTCAAGTGAAATGTCCCTTAAGCCCATTTTGTTTATCCACGACTAGCATATGACTCTGGGTCTTAACACTGCTGTGAAGCTGCCTATTTATCTGTCTTCCGGGTTTGAATGCAGTCCAGAAAGTTGCATCTAGAGGATTTACTGGGACCTTTGTACATAGAAAAGCATAATTCCTTTCTCCATATTTGAAAATCTGCTAAGAGGTAGTTCTTACCTTCTCTGACTCTGGTATTGGTCTGCTTCCTCACCTGCCAGGTAAAGGCCTGTCCCTTCTGTCCCAGGCCTTTTAAGCTGTGTGTAATTGTGGGCTTGAATACTCAGGATCAGCCAGGGAGCTAGACTTTTGGGGGAAAATTTTTTAGATCGCTGATTGACACTGTGTTTATGATAGAGGGAGTTAGGGAACTTCCTTGCTTTTAAAAAGAAAGTTTTCATTTCCACTAAAATGAAAATTGCTGGACTGTATTATTTTTAGTATAAGAAATACTAAATGCTGAAAAGGGACAAAGGCAGATAGGAAGGGTTGAAATGGAAATATAAAGCCAAACGAAAACCTTATAGCCCCAGTATTTAAAGTAAGTTGGGATATCACAATGTATTTAATGTTGAATTGATTGAGACCTGAGAATTCTGAGATGGAAATTTTTAAGGGGGAATCCAGCAATAGATGTGTTTGTGTTTATTTTTCTGGCTAAGTAAACATGAGTGAACATCTCACACAATTCGCAAAAGCTGGTTGAATTCCTGATGTATGTAATGATGTGGTTTTCAAATAGGTTATGATCCAGTAGTGGGTCATGAAATCTAATTTTAAAGAAATGGAATAGAAAATATCAAATTGTGTCACACACATAGTAAGAGTGGGTATTGTTTTCTGAAATGCTTTCAAAAAAATGTATGTTGTATTAGCTGGGCACAGTGTCTACCTATAGTCCTAGCTATTCAAGAGGCTGAGGTGGGAAGATTGCTTGAGTTTAGGAGTTAATATCCAGCTTAGGCAACAGAGGGAAACCCGGTCTCTCAAAAAATGAATAAATTAAAACATGTTTGTTGTATTGTGATGTAAAACATAATTCTTATTGTGGGTTGTGATGGTCAGTTTCAAGAGTTTATGAAGTCACTGCCTTATAGGATATAAAAATAATTAAAACTCATTCCCATTCTCAAAGAACTCGAAGTAACAGACTTTCTATACCTGCTGGTCAGTATATATTTCTGCATATAGCCCAGAATGTGCTCTGGATGGTGGTTCTAAGTCCTTCTTTGGGAAATGATTCTATGAAGTAAATTGCTAGTGATAGTGATTGTTACTGTTATTATTTTGCCAGTGGTTATTTTTAAATCACAAGATCCTTTTAGGGTATCTATGTGTTTTATCCTGAGATAGAGCTATTAATGTAAAAGATCATTAATGTACAGTTCAGGAAAAGCACAAAAAATAAATCATTAATGAAATACTTTTACCTTTTGCAAAGACTTGGAACTATATCCCAGAGTTGGGGGAAAAAATCTCATAATGAACTTGGAATTTGACACAGTTTTGCAGCTTTTAGATTGGGATTATGAATTAAAGACTCGTCTGTTTTTTTGTTTCGTTTTGTTTTGTTCCCCTTTTTTTTTTGAGACAGGGTCTCACTCTGTTGCCCATGCTGGAGTGCAGTGGTATGATGGCGGCTCACTGCAGCCTCAGCTTCCCAGGTTCAGGTGATCCTCCCACCCCAGCCACTCAAGTAGTTGGGGCTATAGGCATGTACCACCACAACTTCATTTTTGTGTTTTTGTAGAGACGGGGTTTCACCATGTTGCCCAGGCTGGTCTTGAACTCCTGGGCTCAAGCAATCTGCCTGCATCAGCCTCCCAAAGTGCTGGGATTACAGGTGTGAGGCACCGCGTCTGGCCTAGTATTCTTGATGGTCAATATTTCTTGCAATTTGTAGACAGATGGCACCCCAATTCAGATAGTTTTTTCCTGTTTGGAAGCCTGCTACATTGCTTCTAAAACTTTTCCAAAATGGGATGGATTTAGCTATTATTTCTTCTTGCACCTCATCTTCTCTCAACCTCATCTTTTTATAGCTCTCCTTCAGGAAATGTGTAATACCTAGCTTGAGCTCAAGAAAAGCAGTTTAAATGGGAAGTAGTTTAACAGAATTGTCTTCCATTCAAATAATTGCTGTTTCCTATTCTGTAGTTCCTCTCCCAGGGAGAACAGGGCTTTATACTTTGAACACCAAAGTGAAGTCTGTTTTGTGCTTTTGTTGTTGTGGTTTCTTCCAGCCCTGCTAGCACTTATTTTACAACCTGTACCACTATATATCAGAGGTGCTGTTTAATATTTTTTAAAATAACATACTGCCCTAGGACTGTGTATGTTTTCAAGGAAGAAAGTTATTTTAGATTTACTGAATTTATGTTAGCTTCATTTCTACCTCTGTTTTGCTTTCTTAAGGAAAAGAAAGCCAGACTCATTAGGGCAAATATAGCCAGATCATACCAGCTTGGGTGGCTGTTCTTGCAAATAATCAGCACTTAGTAGTATGGTGTTTCCTGAGATTCCTGGCTGGCAGTTATGATTCCATGACCTGTTAACCTGCAATTCCATCATCTAAAAGGCTCTAGAAACCAGAATGTTTTTCATACCCTATTTGGTGTCTTGGCTGGACCTGATCTGAGCTGACATGAGGCTATTTGTTGCTTTATTTATCCCACCTGGTGTGAATGATCTATACCTTTCACGAAAGAAATATTAATATTTGTTTAAGGAGATCTTGTTAAGCATGTGAGCCTAATATTATAATATATGCATTGTCTTACCTTAACGAAAATTTGGAAAACTCTGAAGTTCTAAAATTTGGACCAAAGGGTTTTGGATGAGGAATTATAGTTCTGTATTGCTACTCATGGTGATCTTGTTATTGATTTTATTTCTTATTAAGTGTACTGTCAGTCTGAGTGTGGAAGTAGGCAAGTAGCCAGTATAGGACAAGAGCATGGGTTTTGGGGCCAGACAGTCCTGCCATAATAACCTGTTTTAATTTTGTCCTTTGTAAAATGAGCTCAGTGATACTGTTCTCAGAGTTGATTGTAAGGATTAGGTGAGATAACATAACTCTTAATCAGAATTAATTTCTTTCCTCTTTATAATCTTAACCTGACAAGGATCTTTCTAAACTAAAACTATATAATACATGTTACTTTATTATTTATGCAATTCCTACCTTTGAAAATACATAGGCTGGGCGCAGTGGCTCACGCCTGTAATCCCAGCACTTTGGGAGGCCGAGGTGGGCAGATCACATGAGGCCAGGAGTTCAAGACCAGCCTGGCCCATGTGGTAAAACCCCATCTCTATTGAAAATGCAAAAATCAGTCAGTCGTGGTGGCATGCACTTGTAATCCCAGCTATTTGGGTGACTGAGGCACAAGAATCACTTGAACCTGGGAGGCGGAAGTTTCAGTGAGCTGAGATCACACCACTGCACTCCAGCCTGTGTGACAAAATGGAACCCTGTCTCAAAAAGTATATATATTTACATATATGTAATATATATATATATTTCTTTTTATTCCACCTGTTTTGCAAAATGGTATTCATTTCTTCCCTTCTGCTGTTTATCTTTGGCCTCTAGGGGAGCATGTAACTTCAAGGTTTAAAAACGAGGTGGAGAGGATGGGTTTTGATATGAACAACGCCTGGAGGATTTCCAACATCAATGAGAAGTACAAGTGAGTTATATGTGTCCCTGTGGACTGTTTCACAGCCAGTGCCTTTGCAGAAACTGCAGTTCTCATGTGGCAAAACATTTGAACTTAGACTTTTTATTTGAAATGGTTTTATTTATTAAATCTAAAGGCATGATCTTCAGAGTATTTATTGAATCTTCTGTTCCCATTGCAATCATTGGAGTGGAAAGTGATCCTTACTTAACAGGATCCTAGAACCTTCCCTTTTACCCCCTCTAGGCCTCTGTTTTTTCTGGTACATGCATGTCTAGATAATATTGTATTTGCCTGTAGGCAGGCAGTTATACCATTTTTCTCATTACCACTTGGCATCACATTAGAGATAGGATCAGTGGTCTCATAAGCAGTGACAGAACATTTATGAACTAGTTTTTATGACTGTAATTTTACTCCAGGTGGTGTGAAATAGACATAAGTACAGGTTGAGTATCCCTTATCTGAAATTCTTGGGACTGTAAATATTTCAGATTTTAGATTTTTTTCAGGTTTTGGAGTATTTGCATGAATATAATGAGATTATCTTGGGCCTGGGACCCAAGTCTAAACACAAAATTCTTTGTCTCATATACACATTATACACAAAGCTGGAAGGTAATTTTGTACAATATTTTAAATAATTTCATGCATGATGTTTTGTACGAAAAGTTTTGATTGTGACTTGACTGTGACCCATCACATGAGGTCAGGTGTAGAATTTTCCACTTGTGGCATTATGTCAGCACTCAAAGTTTTGGATTTTGGAGCATTTCAGATTTTTGGATTAAAGATGCTCAATCTGTATTATTCTGTTCTTTAATATATTGATCTAAAACCAAGCTCACTGCTATGATCATTTAACCATTAAATATTGATGTAACCTTTATTTGGCTGGACATGGTGGATCACCCCTGTAATCCCAGCACTTTGGGAGGCCAAGGCGGATCAGCTGAGGTCAGGAGTTTTGAGACCAGCCTGGCCAACATGGTGAAACCCTGTCTCTACTAAAAATACAAAAATTAGCTGGGCGTGGTAGTACATGCCTATAGTCCCAGCTACTTGGGAGGCTGAGGCAGGAGAACTGCTTGAACCTGGGAGGTGGAGGTTGTAGTGACCTGAGATTGCACCACTATATTCCAATCTGGGTGATAGAGTGAGACTCTGTCTCAAAAAAAAAAAAAAAAAAAAAAAATTAATGTAACCATTTAGCCATTACCCAGTTCCTTAAAATGTGTAAGTGCGTTGGTAGGGGAGGAGAGTTAACTACTATGATTTTGGTGATCCAAATTTCTATAAAACAGAATTGTCCAGGATAGTTAAATATCTTAAATCTTTAACTATATCCTTCTTGGCCAGGCGCGGTGGCTCACGCCTGTAATCCCAGCACTTTGGGAGGCTGAGGCAGGCGGATCACAAGGTCAGGAGATCGAGACCATCCTGGCTAACACGGCAAAACCCCGTCTCTACTAAAAATACAAAAAATTACCCGGGCGTGGTTGCAGGTGGCTGTAGTGCCAGCTATTTGGGAGGCTGAGGCAGGAGAATGGCGTGAACCTGGGAAGCGGAGCTTGCAGTGAGCTGAGATTGTGCCACTGCACTCCAGCCTGGGCAACCGAGCGCGACTCTGTCTTAAAAAAATAATAATAAATAAATAAATAAATAAATAAATAAATAAATCCTTTTCCTATGTTTCCCTGCATCACTTATCATTCTGTGGTCCTCTTAGCTGTCTCAAATTATGACAGCCATTTTCCTGGTCTGTTTGTGGCTAGCCATCAGAGTGTTTCAGTTTTCACTGGAAAAGCTATAGCTAATTGCTATACACAGTTCTTAACGTGGACCTTCTCCAGGGATTGAGAGCCCAGGGTGTTTTGAAGAATTGGGAGCTGCAGACTTTTTATACTTTTGCCTATTCTCAGTGACAAGTCAAAGCAAAGAAGGAGGGTGAATACTGGATGAGGGGGCGGCCTCAGAGAGCCTATGGCTGCATTAGGCTTTCCTGAGTGTAACCTATGCTGGAAATTGTTTATCCACAAGTAAGTAGGTAGTACGTACTGAAGAGCTGACTACTGGGAGTGTAGTACCTATAGGACAATGAACAGAATGTTTAGAAAATTAGATCAAGTAAAAAAAACTGCGAATTAAGACAGACTTGTTGGAAAATAATCCCTAATTCGGATTTTAAAAATTAACTTCTTGAGAGGCCAAGATAGGAGGATTGATTGAGCCCGGGAGTTTGAGACTAGGCTGGGCAACACAGTGAGACCTCATCTCTACAGAAAATTTCTTAAAAATTTGGCTGGGCACGGTGGCTCATGCCTCTAATCCCAGCACTTTGGGAGGCCGAGGTGGGTGGATCACGAGCTCAGGAGATCAAGACCATCCTGGCTAACATGGTGAAACCCCATCTCTACTAAAAATACAAAAAAAAATAGCCAGCGTGGTGGCGGCGCCTGTAGTCCCAGCTACTCAGGAGGCTGAGGCAGGAGAATGGCATGAACCCGGGAGGCGGAGCTTGCAGTGAACCAAGATCATGCCACTGCACTCCAGCCTGGGCAACAGAGCGAGACTCCGTCTCAAAGAAAAAAAAATTAGTTGGGCATGGTGGTGCATGCCTGTAGTCCCAGCTACTGGGGAGGCTGAAGTAGAAGAGTTGTTTGAGCCCAGGAGGTCGAGGCTGCTGTGAGCCATGACCACTCCACTGCTCTCTAGCCCGGGTAACAGAGCAAAACTGTCTGAAGGAGTTTACCAGTTATACCTCAGAACCAGTCTTTAGGATGTTATCACCACCATAAAACAAAATGGGGGGTGGTGGGAAGCAATAGGATGTTGAAAGTTCTTCCTACTACAAAGGAAGAGTGAGAGCCAAGTTTACTCTTGAGTTTAATACATAATAAAGGGAATGAGATTCATGGTTAGATATTAACCATCATTACTGGCTCCTAGCTTATTTTTAGGAGTTTGTGAATAGGTGTTAGGAAGTTTGTATAGCTACTCTTAGTCGTAGCCATTCTCTTTGTTCAGTGGCTTTTAAATTCCTGAGACTTAATCTTCTGGAAATTGAGGAGAGAGATATTTAGTGCAAAATGATCAAAACCCCCAACTCCTAAGCCATTTTGTGTTTTTCTGCGCTTTCCCCTGTGTATAAGATAGGCTAGGGCAGGAGGTTGGTGGTTTGGTGGAGTTTGTGTGTTTTAGGATTTGGATTAAAGGCCTTATTGCCTTCACTATTGAAAAAAGAAGATTGGATTATCCAGAGAGAGACATTGTCCTGTAAGTAAAAATCTATCGGAAGTATTGCTTCCCAGGATACCAGCTTGACTGTAGCTAGGATCTTCCCTATTTAAAAGAAAGCTTATCCCCCCTGCCCCCAGTATAATTTGTTCTGAAGTATGTTTTATGGAAATTATGGTTAATAGCTTAGTCACATTACTAACCTGGTTCAATGGGACTGAGGCTGTGTATGCAAATAGGCTGGCTTGTATTGGTTTTGCATACCCATGGCTGCACCTGTTTACCTATAAGGATGACACCCTGTTTGGTTCAAATCAAAGAATGAGTTAATCCTGTGAAGTCTCTGGAAACTTGAAATTGTGGGCTTTTGTCCTTCCCTGAGGGTCTGGTAGAACTGACACGGACTCTCAGTTCTGTAATTGGACTGGGCGCTCATGTAGTTAGAAATAACCTATGTACTTGTTACAGCAGAAGAGTTGTAATGGAGTATAAAGAGACTGACTCGCGACTCCCCTTTTTTTCATTGATGGTTAAGATTGCCAGATTCCCAAAAGGTAGCATCGAGTGGAACAATCCAAGATAGTATCATTTGTTGTATACACATAAGTAAACATTTAAGGCAACAGAACAAAACACACTTATGGTAACCCATTCTGTTGAGGAGACCAAAACTCGAATAAAGCGCCTCATTGCCTTTAACTGGCTCTGTGGCAGTGAGATCATCATCCTTATGCTGGCTCACCTAGTGTCTCTCTCTCTCCCCTTTTCTCTCTCCCTCTCTTATCCCCTTGACTCTCCCCACTTCTCATCTTCTCTTTAGATTATGTGGTAGCTATCCTCAAGAGCTCATAGTGCCTGCCTGGATCACTGACAAAGAACTAGAAAGTGTAGCAAGTTTCAGGTCCTGGAAGCGCATCCCTGCCGTCGTCTACAGGTAAGTTAAACCAGACCAGTCCCTGCTTGGGCTGGTGCTGCTGCCTGCTGCATATGGTCTGCTGCCTCTGCTGCTGCTAACCTGGGAAGGGTGGGGAGAGTTCAGAGAACTTTCTAGGCAAGGCTGTACTTCCTTATTGTGAAAGCTTCTCCTCCAGTAACACATCAGTACTGACTGCATTCAGAACACTAGCTGGTCGTTCATTTGAAACAGATAAGAAAGTTTTAGTTGTAAAGTGGCTGGACTTGCTATTTCAACATCCTTCTTACATTCTGTGAGAAGATAATGTGCTTACTAAGCATTTAGCTTCAGGTGTTAGCAGGGCTTTTGGATTGAGAGATGAGTCTTAGAAAGTGATCATTGGGAATACAGAGTCGAGTTAGCTCTGATTGTGGTTGAAACTTTGACATGTGGAAGAACTCTGTTTCGAGAGGAAGCATTTAGAGAAGAAGACTGGGGCATGACTAGATAGAAGATTTCAGTGATCAGAGGCATGAGAGCCACGGGATGCAAGTTCTAGATGGGGATGGTGGCATGGTGATGGAGCACAGATTTTGGAATCACAGATCTGAGTTCAGGTATATTCTTACACTCCTTGCTAAGGCACCTTGAATAAGTTCCCTAACTGACCTCAGTCTGTTCCTACTGAATACAATGAGAATGGTAGTTCTTTTTTTGTAGATATGTTCTGGTTCTAAATGAGGGCCTATAAACACTGAGCTTCTGTACCAACATTTGGAGTAGGTTATATCTCTTGAGTGCTGCTTTTATAATTCAGTGAATATCTCAGTTCTCACAGAATCCTATTAAATTTTAAAGAAGTCCTTCCTTCTTCTTCTGGAAATGTTTCGGATGTCATCTCTTTGTAATGTTTACGTTCTCCATTTTCCCAGTTTGCCGGCTTTTTGGACTCTCCCTGAATTGGGCCAATCCAGTGGCTTACAGTTAGAAACTTCATTCCACTGAAAATTGAGACTGTAGGAAGGGCTTTATCTCCTTGTGGAATTCCTACAGAGGTAACCAGCTTGTTCATTTAGTCTACTAAAGGCAAACTCTGATGCCCACTCTGAATGGAGAGAGATGGAAAAGTATTTGCTCTGGCCCAGTGGAACTCATTACATTTTTAATCTCAATTCTCATCACTGTTGTTTTCACACACCCCTAGAAAAGTCAGTCACCAAATTTCCCTATCATTCAAGTGGTAAGGATGCTACAGGAACTAGAGAGTAGTGAAAGCTGAAGGGATTTATGAGTCTTATCAGTGATCTGCTCAGCTGGAATGGGGAAAGCAGCCAGTTGCTGCTCTGGCCAACAGCTCTGTTAGGTCAGCAGCCCTGGCATTTGTGGGGCTTGCTGACTTTGACCAAAAGGGGGAAGGTACTCTTATTTGCAAAATAAGAGGCTTTAGGTGAATTCTCCCTTTGGGAAGAGAAGCTTAAGAGGGCTGAAGAAAAACTTAGAATGTAATAAAAATGGGAAGCCTTTTTTTCCCCTTCTAAAATTTATTCTAGAGGGCATGCACGCTAGGTTTTTCCCCTCTTTTTCTAGAGATACAAGGGGATATATAAATGAAAAATTTTATTTGCAGTTTTTCAGAGAAAGTCTTTCAAAAGATCACAAATTAAAGTTCTTGGTGTAGTCATCCATGCAAAATCAGTCAGGTTTCCTGGAACTGGGCTCTGTCTCAGAATATGTGTCTTGTATTGCTGAGATGCAAACTGGGTTGCTGTATTATTTGGGAGCTTTGTAAGGGGCATGTGGAAGAATCGGATCCTCCACCATGCTCTGCTTTGCCAGCCTAGGTCGCAGGATGCCTGGAACTCTTGACATCCATTTCCTGAATTTAGTTGTCTGTAGATTGGGTCATGATTCCTGAGGTTGCCAGCAGCAGTTACTTGACAGCACCATGCTGAACCAGTGCTTGATTAGGGCTTTGTCCTACTGTGATGAGAGAGCACTTAATTGGATTTATAACTGAAGGCAGAGATTGCTCTAACACAGCAAGATGATGTGAAGGACGCCCATCTGTAGTGTAGTTCACAGCTTTTTCCTTTGTGCATGTGGTGATTATTATAAACTCCTAGTTACTTAAGGGAGCTTGCCTAAATCTAAGTTGGGGTTACTTAAGACAATTCTGTTTCTATATAAAATTGAAGCATTCTGTGTTTTAGTAGGGAGGGCTTTATCTGTTGGACATCATAATTTTTATACTTTGCCTGGTTCTGTTAGTGATAGAAATGCATTCCTTTAGTGATTTTTAACTGTAGTGTTTGAGTTATCTTTCATGTAGTCTGAAGCATTTTAGAAGACTGCAGAAAACATAATTGTTTATTGCAATAGCCCAGTTGAAATCTAATAGCTACTATAATGCAGTGGCCCTTAAAACCCAAGATCCAAGCTGAAGAGCGCCATCTACTGCTCCTCTTGGGCACTGCTGGGAAGCATTGAAGAAGAGGAGGATGCTTAGGAAAGGCCCAACCAGCCTCTTGTGCAGGGTTTGGAGTCATTCAGCTCAGTGGTTGCCCAGTGCCTGTTATTTGCTAGGAGGCATTTTATAAAGAATCATTGAGGTTTTATTTCTATTTTGGCCCCATTCAACACGTTAGCCAGTTGAGCATGTTGGCAATACACAGGTACTTACAGCTACTTGTCTCCGAGGGAGGGAGGATTTAAAAACTACAAGCAAACTGGTGATTTCAGTGGAATTTGATTAGTGCCAAATTTAACTTATTTGTGAGTTTTAGGATAAAAAACAAATTACAGTACATTTTCGTCATCCCAAAAAACCCATTCACAGGGCACCCAGCCACCCTAGCCCTGAATAATTAAGATGTCCAATGGATAAAGCCCCTGCTACTAAAACATAGAGTGCTTCAGTTTTATATAGAAACATAATCATTTTAAGTAACCTCAACTTAGAATTAGGCAAGCTCCCTTAAGTAACTAGGAGTTTATAATAGTCACTACATGCACAAATCTACTTCCGTCTTTATAGATTTGCCTATTCTGGATACTTCATGTTAATTGTCATACAATAAGTTGCCTTTTATGACTGACTTCTTTCACTTGGCATTACATATTTGAGGTTCATCAGTGTCCTAGCCTGTATCAGAACTTTATTCCTCTTTACTGCCAAGTAATAGAATTTTTCTAACTTTTTATCGGTTAAAATTGCCTAATTAGGAAAAGTCTGGGTTTTAATAGCACCTTAAAGTAGACTGTGATTTCTGGTCTGTCTTATTGGAAAAGGATATGTCAAGAGTATGGTTTTCTGAGGTTGATGCTCTTCTTCTCTTTCTAAGAGCCCTAGGAAGAGTAGCTGGCTCATTGAGCTATCTGCCTATTATAAGAGCAGTTTGTGACTCATGAAATCTCAGGAGATTTTGTAAAGCAGTTCACTGTGGGCCAGGTAAATGTTTTATTCCCAGAGGCGGGCTCTTGGTTCAGCATTAAAAAGGTAGCAGATTTCACTATTGGGTAGCAGAATTAGTGTAGTATCTATAGATTTAAGTTACGAATATTGATTTATTTTCACAAGAGTACACATTAATTCTTTTTTGTTTTTTGGAAATGTGGTCTTGCTCTGTCACCCAAGCTGGAGTGCTGGAGTGCAGTGGCACAATCATAGCTTTCTGCAGCTTCAGGCTTCTGGGTTCAAGGGATCCTTCCACCGCAGCCTCCTGAGTAGCTGCGACTACAGGCATGTGCTACCATGCCTGGCTAATTTGTAAAAACTTTTTTGTAAAGATGGGGTCTTGCTATGTTGCTCAGGCTGGTCTTGAAACTCCTGGGCTCAAGCGATCCTCCTGCCTCAGCCTCTCAAAGTGCTGGGATTGCAATGTGAGCCTCCATGCCTGACCCGTTAGTCATTTTTTTGGGTAACTTTACAGGGATCTCCGTGATGTTATGGTAATTGAGAAAAACACACAGGTTTTGTTGTTTGTTCTTGTTGGTTGTGTAAGATTTCTACCCTTTTTAATACCGAGAGGACTTGAAGCTGACCAAACACTTACCTAGAATTAGACTGTTCATTAAGGCACTTAAAATCTATTTTGTGTGAGTACAGAGAGCATCTGAATGGGTACAGTTGTTGTCTCTTATTCCTCACACAGGCACCAGAGCAATGGAGCTGTCATTGCCCGCTGTGGACAGCCAGAAGTTAGCTGGTGGGGCTGGCGAAATGCAGATGATGAGCATCTGGTACAGTCAGTAGCCAAAGCTTGTGCCTCTGACTCCCGATCGAGTGGCAGCAAGCTGTCAACTAGGAACACTTCTCGAGACTTTCCCAATGGGGGAGACCTTTCTGACGTGGAGTTCGGTAAGGTGCTCCCTGGACCCATGGCAATGATTTTTATAGCATCTAAGAACCTTTTCTTGAAATGGCCTCTTCCTTACAAGACATAGATTTACTTTTATAGAAGTGAATGTGCAGAGCTTCACTTGATGGGATTGATTGAGGAGTCATGAGTCTTGGCAGAGAATCAGAAGACCCTTTGTTTCAAACCTCAATCAAGATATTAGTGTGTTTGTTGTCTTTCTTGCCATTGTGACAAAAATGGAGTGTTTATGTAATAGAGGGCTTGCAGTATCTGCAGACCATGGCAGGAAATGCCGGGCTTCATGAAAGGACAACAGGTATAGAAATGAAGTATAAGAGACTGGGCTGTGTGAACCCCATGTGTACTCTGGGAGTCAGTTTTGGAGAATAAATCCTTCTCATCTTTCATAAGAAGGCAATATAAAAAATAGAAAAATCCTGTGTATCAAGGGTTTTGGTTAGGGGATTTCATTTTATCGAGCCTTTTTTGTGCCATAAGATGTGCTTGTGGGTCTAATTCTGCACAGTTCTGGGAAAGACAGGCTCATTTAGTTGCCCTCTCCCTCTATGTCCCTAGATTCTTCTCTGTCAAATGCTTCAGGAGCAGAGAGTTTAGCCATCCAACCGCAGAAGCTTTTGATCTTGGATGCACGCTCCTATGCAGCTGCTGTGGCAAACCGAGCCAAAGGAGGAGGCTGCGAATGCCCAGGTGAGGTGTATGATGCTTTGTTCCCCATACTTTCTCCTTGTGAGTGCAGCCTTTGCCCAACTGAGACTTAGTTCTCAATTTGAGATAAGTGGCAAGCCATATTCCTCATCCATCCTGTCGTGAGAGTGCCAGAGCTTCTCTTTGGATTCTTAACACTGTATGTTCTTTTCTGAGGAGAAGTGGAGGAGGAGGTGCAGTGAAGTCACATAATCTTCCTTCCTTGTGCCAACTTTTAGGTGATAAGGAAAGCGGATCTTCCCCATTATAAGGCCTGTTCATGTTTGGAAGCTGCCGCTTTAGTGGGCTCAATTTCTCAGCCGTCTAAAAGCTTTTTGTTGCCTTTGACAGAGGGTATGCTCATCACTGGCCTTGTAGCAAACTCCTCAAGGGCCTCTCCTTAGAAAACCTGGGGTGAAAATTGAAGCAGTAAATACAGAACCCTAGTAAGGTATCTCTGTCCTGAGCTGTAACACCATAACTGTTGGAATGCTAGCTTTCCCCAAGGAGGGACCCCCCTCAGTGCCTCTGGCACAGACAGAGGCACCAGGCTCTTTGTTCAGATGTGGTCTAAGCTGGAAATTGAAAGCAGCTGTACCAAGGTAAAATTTGAATGTGTGAACGCATTGTTCTGCTGAGTTCTTTTCAAAGAGATTCCAAAGCCACAAGTTAGATAAGGCCCAAGAAGTAAAGCCAGAGTGAGATCAAAGTAGGCCTTTTTAAAAAATAATAGCTTTTATTTTATGTCAGTATCTTCTTTACAAATCTAACCTTCCCTTTTCAGAAACCCTTTTTGAAAAGATACCTAAAATTCAGTGTGTTCTTATTATAAAGGATTGGGCTAATAGTTAAGCATTTCAAAACATTTCAGTTTCATTAATCAGAAGCTGCAGTGGGTTTTATAGCCAGTTTGCTTTTAAATTTGGCCATGTGGGCTTTAAATTCAACGTATTTGTGTTCTCTTTATTGTTACTCTCTCCAGAGTATTACCCAAACTGTGAAGTTGTGTTTATGGGGATGGCAAACATTCATTCTATTCGGAGGAGTTTTCAGTCTCTGCGGTTGCTGTGCACTCAGATGCCAGATCCGGGAAAGTAAGTCCTTGGCCTTGGCTTTCATTTTGCATTGCTCTTAAATAATAAGTTTTCTTCTTTCCTCGAACTAAGGGGGAAAAAAAGAAAAAAAAAATTAATTTGGAGCAGTCTTTCTTTCTGTTTCTTGGTAACCTTCAGTTACCAGGCCAGTCTCTGCAAGTATCTCCTTCCTGGGTCTGAAATGTGGCAGCACAGAGGAAGAGTTGGGAGAAAATACAGCCATTTGAAGGGTTTTAAAATCTGCAGCACAGAAGAAATCTCAGCATCAAAACAGAAGCATTACCTTACTGTTTTTCCTGGGACGTTGCCCTTCCACATCATTTTTAGCCCAAAGAAATTTAATTCTGGGGGGGTGGAGCCAAGATGGCCGAATAGGAACAGCTCCGGTCTCCAGCTCCCAGCCCCAGCGACACAGAAGACGGGTGATTTCTGCATTTCTGCTTGAGGTACCGGTTTCATCTCACTAGGGAGTGCCTAACAGTGGGTGCAGGACAGTCGGTGAAGCGCACTGTGCGCGAGCCGAAGCAGGGCGAGGCATTGCCTCACTCGGGAAGCGCAAGGGGTCAGGGAGTTCCCTTTCCTAGTCAAAGAAAGGGGAAACAGACGGCACCTGGAATATCGGGTCAGTCCCGTCCTAATACTGCGCTTTTCCAACGGGCCTGGAAAACGGCACACTAGGAGATTGTGTCCCGCACCTGGCTCGGAGGGTCCTATGCCCACAGAGTCTTGCTGATTGCTAGCACAGCAGTCTGAGATCACGCTGCAAGGCGGCAACGAGGCTGGGGGAGGGGCGCCCGCCATTGCCCAGGCTTGCTTAGGTAAACAAAGCAGCCAGGAAGCTCGAACTGGGTGGAGCCCACCACAGCTCAAGGAGGCCTGCCTGCCTCTGTAGGCTCCACCTCTGGGGGCAGGGCACAGACAACCAAAAACTCAGCGAGAACCTCCACAGCCTTAAATGTCCCTGTCTGACTGACAGCTTTGAAGAGAGTAGTGGTTCTCCCAGCACGCAGCTGGAGATCTGAGAACGGACAGACTGCCTCCTAAAGTGGGTCCCTCACCCCTGAGCAGCCTAACTGGGAGGCACCCCCCCAGTAGGGACAGACTGACACCTCATTCAACCGGGTACTCCTCTGAGACAAAACTTTCAGAGGAACTATCAGACAGCTGAATTTGTGGTCTCACGAAAATCCACTGTTCTGCAGCCACCGCTGCTGACACCCAGCCAAACAGGGTCTGGAGTGGACCTCTAGTAAACTCCAACAGACCTGCAGCTGAGGGTCTTGTTTGGTAGAAGGAAAATTAACAAAGAGAAAGGACATCCACACCAAAAACCCATCTGTACATCACCATCATCGAAGACAAAAAGTAGACAAAACCACAAAGATGGGGAAAAAACAGACCAAAAAAACTGGAAACTCTAAAAAACAGAGCACCTCTCCTCCTCCAAAGGAACGCAGTTCCTCACCAGCAACGGAACAAAGCTGGATGGAGGATGACTTTGATGAGTTGAGAGAAGAAGGCTTCAGACGATCAAACTACTCTGAGCTACGAGAGGAAATTCAAAACAATAGCAAAGAAGTTAAAAACTTTGAAAAAAAATTAGAAGAATGGATAACTAGAATAACCAATGGAGAGAAGGGCTTCAAGGAGATGATGGAGCTGAAAGCCAAGTTTCGAGAACTACGCGAAGAATGCAGAAGCCTCAGTAGCAGATGCGATCAACTGGAAGAAAGGGTATCGCTGATAGAAGATGAAATGAATGAAATGAAGAGAGAAGGGAAGTTTAGAGAAAAAAGAATAAAAAGAAATGAACAAAGCCTCCAAGAAATTTGGGACTATGTGAAAAGACCAAACCTACGTCTGATTGGTGTACCTGAAAATGATGGGGAGAATGGAACCAAGTTGGAAAACACTCTGCAAGATATTATCCAGGAGAACTTCCCCAATCTAGCAAGGCAGGCCAGCATTCAGATTCAGGAAATACAGAGAACGCCACAAAGATACTCCTCAAGAAGGGCAACTCCAAGACACATAATTGTCAGATTCACCAAAGTTGAAATGAAGGAAAAAATGTTAAGGGCAGCCAGAGAGAAAGGTCGGGTTACCCACAAAGGGAAGCCCATCAGACTAACAGCTGATCTCTCAGCAGAAACTCTACAAGCCAGAAGAGAGTGGGGGCCGATATTCAACATTCTTAAAGAAAAGAATTTTCAGCCCAGAATTTCCTATCCCGCCAAACTAAGCTTCATAAGTGAAGGAGAAATAAAATACTTTACAGACAAGCAAACGCTGAGTGATTTTGTCACCACCAGGCCTGCCCTAAAAGAGCTCCTGAAGGAAGCACTAAACATGGAAAGGAACAACCGGTACCAGCCCCTGCAAAAACATGCCAAATTGTAAAGACCATCGAGGCTAGGAAGAAACTATAGCAACTAACGAGCAAAATAACCAACTAACATCATAATGACAGGATCAGATTCACACATAACAATATTCACGTTAAATGTAAATGGGCTAAATGCTCCAATCAAAAGACACAGACTGGCAAACTGGATAAGGAGTCAGGACCCATCAGTGTGCTGTATTCAGGAAACCCATCTCACGTGCAGAGACACACATAGACTCAAAATAAAGGGATGGAGGAAGATTTATCAAGCAACTGGAAAACAAAAAAAGGCAGGGGTTGCAATCCTAGTCTCTGATAAAATAGACTTTAAACCAACAAAGATCAAAAGAGACAAAGAAGGCCATTACATAATGGTAAAGGGATCAATTCAACAAGAAGAGCTAACTATCCTAAATATATATGCACCCAACACAGGAGCACCCAGATTCATAAAGCAAGTCCTCAGTGACCTACAAAGGGACTTAAACTCCCACACAATAATAATGGGAGATTTTAACACCCCACTGTCAGCATTAGACAGATCAACGAGACAGAAAGTTAACAAGGATATCCAGGAATTGAACTCAGCTCTACATAAAGTGGACCTAATAGACATCTACAGAACTCTCCACCCCAAATCAACAGAATATACATTTTTTTCAGCACCACACCGCACCTATTCCAAAATTGACCACATAGTTGGAAGTAAAGCTCTTCTCAGCAAATGTAAAAGAACAGAGATTATAACAAACTGTCTCTCAGACCACAGTGCAATCAAACTAGAACTCAGGATTAAGAAACTCAGTCAAAACCGCTCAACTACATGGAAACTGAACAACCTGCTCCTGAATGACTATTGGGTACATAATGAAATGAAGGAAGAAATAAAGATGTTCTTTGAAACCAACGAGAACAAAGACACAACATACCAGAATCTCTGGGACACATTCAAAGCAGTGTGTAGAGGGAAATTTATAGCACTAAATGCCCACAAGAGAAAGCAGGAAAGATCCAAAATTGACACCCTAACATCACAATTAAAAGAACTAGAAAAGCAAGAGCAAACACATTCAAAAGCTAGCAGAAGGCTAGAAATAACTAAAATCAGAGCAGAACTGAAGGAAATAGAGACACAAAAAACCCTTCAAAAAATTAATGAATCCAGGAGGTGGTTTTTTGAAAAGATCAACAAAATTGATGGACCGCTAGCAAGACTAATAAAGAAGAAAAGAGAGAAGAATCAAATAGATGCAATAAAAAACGAAAAAGGGGATATCACCACCGATCCCACAGAAATACAATCTACCATTAGAGAATACTGCAAACACCTCTATGCAAATAAACTAGAAAATCTAGAAGAAATGGATAAATTCCTCGACAAATACACCCTCCCAAGACTAAACCAGGAAGAAGTTGAATCTCTGAATAGACCAATAACAGGTTCTGAAATTGTGGCAATAATCAATAGCTTACCAACCAAAAAGAGTCCAGGACCTGATGGATTCACAGCTGAATTCTACCAGAGGTACAAGGAGGAACTGGTACCATTCCTTCTGAAACTATTCCAATCGATAGAAAAAGAGGGAATCCTCCCTAACACATTTTACGAAGCCAGCATCGTCCTGATACCAAAACCTGGCAGAGACTTAACCAAAAAAGAGAATTTCAGACCAATATCCTTGATGAACATTGATGCAAAAATCCTCAATAAAATACTGGCAAACCGAATCCAGCAGCACATCAAAAAGCTTATCCACCATGATCAAGTGGGCTTCATCCCTGGGATGCAAGGCTGGTTCAACATACGCAAATCAATAAATGTAATCCAGCATATAAACAGAACCAAAGACAAAAACCACATGATTATCTCAATAGATGCAGAAAAGGCCTTTGACAAAATTCAACAACCCTTCATGCTAAAAACTCTCAATAAATTAGGTATTGATGGGACGTATCTCAAAATAATAAGAGCTATCTACGACAAACCCACAGCCAATATCATACTGAATGGGCAAAAACTGGAAGCATTCCCTCTGAAAACTGGCACAAGACAGGGATGCCCTCTCTCACCGCTCCTATTCAACATAGTGCTGGAAGTTCTGGCCAGAGCAATCAGGCAGGAGAAGGAAATAAAGGGTATTCAATTAGGAAAAGAGGAAGTCAAATTGTCCCTGTTTGCAGATGACATGATTGTATATCTAGAAAACCCCATTGTCTCAGCCCAAAATCTCCTTAAGCTGATTAGCAACTTCAGCAAAGTCTCAGGATACAAAATTAATGTACAAAAATCACAAGCATTCTTGTACACCAATAACAGACAAACAGAGAGCCAAATCATGAGTGAACTCCCATTCACAATTGCTTCAAAGAGAATAAAATACCTAGGAATCCAACTTACAAGGGATGTGAAGGACCTCTTCAAGGAGAACTACAAACCACTGCTCAATGAAATAAAAGAGGATACAAACAAATGGAAGAACATTCCATGCTCATGGGTTGGAAGAATCAATATCGTGAAAATGGCCATACTGCCCAAGGTAATTTATAGATTCAATGCCATCTCCATCAAGCTACCAATGACTTTCTTCACAGAATTGGAAAAAACTACTTTAAAGTTCATATGGAACCAAAAAAGAGCCCGCATCGCCAAGTCAATCCTAAGCCAAAAGAACAAAGCTGGAGGCATCACGCTACCTGACTTTAAACTATACTACAAGGCTACAGTAACCAAAACAGCATGGTACTGGTACCACAACAGAGACATAGATCAATGGAACAGAACAGAGCCCTCAGAAATGATGCCGCATAGCTACAACTATCTGATCTTTGACAAACCTGACAAAAACAAGAAATAGGGAAAGGATTCCCTATTTAATAAATGGTGCTGGGAAAACTGGCTAGCCATATGTAGAAAGCTGCAACTGGATCCCTTCCTTACACCTTATACAAAAATTAATTCAAGATGGATTAAAGACTTATATGTTAGACCTAAAACCATTAAAATCCTACAAGAAAACCTAGGCAATACCATTCAGGACATAGGCGTGGGCAAGGACTTCATGTCTAAAACACCAAAAGCAATGGCAACAAAAGCCAAAATCGACAAATGGGATCTCATTAAACTAAAGAGCTTCTGCACAGCAAAAGAAACTATCATCAGAGTGAACAGGCAACCTACACAATGGGAGAAAATTTTTGCAACCTACTCATCTGACAAAGGGCTAATATCCAGAATCTACAATGAACTCAAACAAATTTACAAGAAAAAAACAAACAACCCCATCAAAAAGTGGGCAGAGGACATGAACAGACACTTCTCAAAAGAAGACATTTATGCAGCCAAAAAACACATGAAGAAATGCTCCTCATCACTGGCCATCAGAGAAATGCAAATCAAAACCACAGTGAGATACCATCTCACACCAGTTAGAATGGCCATCATTAAAAAATCAGGAAACAACAGGTGCTGGAGAGGATGTGGAGAAATAGGAACACTTTTACACTGTTGGTGGGACTGTAAACTAGTTCAACCATTGTGGAAGTCAGTGTGGCGATTCCTCAGGGATCTCGAACTAGAAATACCATTTGACCCAGCCATCCCATTACTGGGTATATACCCAAAGGACTATAAATCATGCTGCTATAAAGACACATGCACACGTATGTTTATTGCGGCACTATTCACAATAGCAAAGAGTTGGAACCAACCCAAATGTCCAACAACGATAGACTGGATTAAGAAAATGTGGCACATATACACCATGGAATACTATGCAGCCATAAAAAATGATGAGTTCGTGTCCTTTGTAGGGACATGGATGAAACTGGAAAACATCATTCTCAGTAAACTATCGCAAGGACAAAAAACCAAACACCGCATGTTCTCACTCATAGGTGGGAATTGAACAATGAGAACTCATGGACACAGGAAGGGGAACATCACACTCCGGGGACTGTTGTGGGGTGGGGGGAGGGGGGAGGGACAGCATTAGGAGATACACCTAATGCTAAATGACGAGTTAATGGGTGCAGGAAATCAACATGGCACATGGATACATATGTAACAAAACTGCACATTGTGCACATGTACCCTAAAACCCTAAAGTATAATAAAAAAAAAAGAAAAAGAAAAAAAAAAAAAAAAGAAATTTAATTCTTCAGTTTTTGATGTCCCATAGTGATACATAACCTGTTATGAACTGGGATGTTTTATCATGAAAAGTCAGAATTGATTCATCATGTTCTAAAGGGGTTAAACTTGCCATTAAGTCAGTTCCTTTTACATCTGCTTTCAATTTCTAAACTATTCTCATTTACTAAGAACATTATCATGATTCATATTGCTATTAAATATGAATGGCTGGCATTTGCAGTGAGGAAGGTGAAATAATACCCCCTCCAAGGTTACTGATTGAATACAGGATAAATTAGGAAGAATGCCCTGTAAAACAAATATGGACAGATAAATATTTTAAAATCCTGTTTTACTATTTCAGGAAGCCAGAGAAGACAGAATTTTCTTTTTTCTGGTATTTGTGCTGGAGCCCATAGTTGTTTCTCTGGGTCCTATTCAGTAGATCTCATGATCACATCAAGTTTTACTGCGTTCTTTATTTGATTTATTAAATCAGATGCTGCCTAAACCGCTTATATTAACTGCCAGTAGCAAATGATTAAATTCACCGTAGTTGTCATCAGCCCAGAGGATGAAGCAGTGCCTTTGGGGAAAGCCTGACCGGAGAATTGAGCTTGCTGCGTCCTTTGGGGGTTAGCCATTTGCATTTGCTACACAGTTCCAGGTCCCAGCTAGCAGCGCTTTCTTCCCTAGGGTGGTATGTAGAAGGAGCCTTGCTAAGGACCCAGGAGATCGGCTGCGAACTGTGTAACCTTGGCCAAGGGGTTTAACTACTGTAGATCTCAGTTTTCCTGTCTATAAAATGAAAGAGATGTAATCAACACTACATGATCTCTAATACCCTCCATATATTAAAATTCTTAAAGAGCTATCAGAGTCAAAAAAGATAGAATTAGCCCTCACCTGGTCCACATAAATGTCTTGGGGATTTTATTAAAGGTAATGCTTTTATGTATTTGGCAGCAAATCATAATCCTGCACTGAAGTCTCCCTCATGGATAAAAAGCAGCTATAGCAGTGATGGGCAGCTGTAATTAGGCCCCCTGGCCTGTGTTTGGGGCTGTGGAGGATGAGGGAATGGTAGGCTTCTAGTGCAGGTTGAGAATAGGACAAGGGAATGGGGAGTCTCTCAGCAGCCCCTCCTTGGCTGGCAGATTTTGGAGTACAGCTTCATTAGTCACAAACACCAACTGGTATTAAATAATAGTTTAGTTAGATTCAAAAGAACCTCACACCGGTTCTCTTGTTTACCATTTCTTCAGGTGCTAGGAGATAATTTAGTATTTGTTCTCCTAAGCCTTATCTTTTAGTTCCTTTCAATAATATGTGAGGAATGAAATAAACAATTGATCCATCAGGAAAAAAGTGTTTCTCAGGTACCTGCTAGGAGATAGAAAGTCTTAAGATTGGATTTTTACCCATAACAGACTTACAATTCATTAAACAGTGGGACTCCCTACTGTATGCTAGGCACTGAGACATAGTGTTAGCCCTCTGAGGAGTCACAGTCTGGTTGGTAGTCCAAACAAATCCATATACAACCAGTATTTATGCACTGCATTCTGTTGTCTGTTTGCCTGGAAAGACCCCCACCTCCTTAGACTATGCCAAAATTTCATACTTATTCCACAGGGTTTAGTAGGCCTTTATAGCCTTCCCAGAGTCCCCTGACAGAAATGTTTATTTCTTCCTCTGACTCAGTGTTTGAAAGACTTGACTTGTGATCTTAACTACAAATCTGATCACATTTGGGAAAAATCAGAACTCTTTTTTAGGGATCGGGAGGGGTGAGGGAAAGCACAAGAAACAAAATGTCAACACAGTTTAAAAAGCAAGTGTGATTAGCTTGTGATTACTCCCAAGGGGCGGCTATTGCTATCTGATACTCCTAAAGTGAGATGGAGTCTCCTGTCATCCATGCTGGAGTGCGGTGGCCCAATCTCAGCTCACTGCAACCTCTACCTCCCGGGTTCAAGTGATTCTCCCGCCTCAGCCTCCTGAGTAGCTGGGATTACAGGCGTGCGCCACTACACCCAGCTAATTTTTGTATTTTTAGTAGAGGCGGGGTTTCACCATGTTGGCCAGGCTGGTCTGGAACTCCTGACCTCAAGTGATCCTCCCATCTCAGCCTCCAAAAGTGCTGGGTTTACAGGCATGAGCCACTGCGCCCGGCCCCTAAAGGTCTTTCAAAAAAAGGTTCTTCTAGATCCCTGCTGAATCCAGTCTGTGTTGAGCCCAGCAATACTGTGTGGCCATTGGTATACTAATTTGTGTGAGTATAAATTATCAGATTGGGCTCATCTGGTTTTAGTCAGTAAACATTAAAGAATTAAACAGTGGTAAGTGTTACAGTCTGGGTCATAGGCAGGGTTGTGTGTACCATTCTTGTATACGGCATCCAGCTTATGTCTCGTAGATACATTTGTATTCATGAGTTTTTCTTTACTTTTTTTTTTTTTTTGAGAACTTGTTGGGCATAGTTGCTGATCATTAAATATAAATATCTTCTGTTTTACATCTCAGAAGTCGCTACATTTTTTATTCAGGAGAAGATTCCAGAAGGAGCCACTTTCCTTATATCATGGACTGAAAAATGTCAAATATTTTGTCCGGGAAATCATCCATACAGATTTTGGAACAAAAGATGTCCTATTAATTGTAGCCCCTATTTCTAAGGCTCTTCTCTATTGTATAGTAGGGCTTGGGCCTCATCCTGAGACATGCTTTATAAACATAATTTTTTTGTTTTGGCAGTGTTTTGGAGAGAGAAATCTTTGGAAATTGCTTTTTCATTTGACAATCATTGAGCATGATGCAGTAAATCATAAAAATCAGCATTTTCTAATCCTCTCCTGTTTTTATAGTTGGCTATCAGCTCTTGAAAGCACAAAATGGCTCCATCACTTGTCTGTGCTTCTGAAATCAGCGCTTCTGGTAGTGCATGCTGTGGATCAGGATCAGCGGCCGGTGCTAGTGCACTGCTCAGATGGCTGGGACCGCACCCCCCAGATTGTGGCATTGGCTAAGCTCTTGCTGGACCCTTATTACCGAACCATAGAGGTGAGCGCATCCAAATGGGGAGGGGTTGGTACTTCAGGATGAGCAGGGGAAACGTCTCAGGAGTGATACCAGTTTTGGGAGTGGTGATTAGGTTAAAGAAAGTGAAATTTCTGTTTTGATCATTGTTCCTTTATGCCATGAGCTAAATTGTGGTGGTTCCTCCCACAGTTCTTGCACCTCTTAAAATGGAGCAGATTATGGGTAACAAGGTATTGAGAATATAGACACATTTTCCTTTACAGTCTATCTACTTGTAAAAGTTTTTACTACCTCAGGAAAATAAGGTGTCTGTAAAAGGATCTTGGCATGCTAGATACTACCACAGAGTGTTCTGTGGAGAAGCAGCTCTACCTGAAATAACCGTCTGTTGGGTTGAAGATGAAAGAAAAATCATAAAGTACCCTAAAATATATGCAAATATTAATTAAACTTGGGGTATAGAAGGATTTTACAAACTTGACTTTGTAACACCAGAGGCAGAAATGTTAAGAGAAATTTAGGGGAAAAGTGTGGTTTTTATTACAGTGAACACAAGAGGCTAAAAATACACATTCAAGAAAGGCTTAGATAAACGCAGTCAGTACCATTTTAGTGATCATGGAATGGAGTTCAGGGAATTGGGAAATTTCCCTAAGTGTGTGCCTCATCAGGGATAGAGCCTTCCACCAAAGGGCAAGGCCAGGTGGGCTTTCTGGGAGGCTGTTAGAGGGGATTGCTTTCTGTGACACCAGGCTTAGGACTGTCACAGTCTGGATAGTCTAGCACAAATGGTCTCTCCTGGATGCTTCCCTGCAGGGTTTCCAGGTCCTCGTGGAAATGGAGTGGCTGGATTTTGGCCATAAATTTGCTGACCGGTGTGGTCATGGGGAGAACTCAGATGATTTGAATGAACGTTGCCCAGTGTTTCTGCAGTGGCTTGACTGTGTTCATCAGCTTCAGAGGCAATTTCCTTGCTCTTTTGAGTTCAATGAAGCATTCCTTGTGAGTTTCTTCATTTTGGGGACTTTCTCAATTTGAAGGAGGGTCAGTACAAATGTTAGTGGGCCAGTTCTCACATGAAACTGTGCTGCCTCTTCGGAATTTAATAGAGGTGATTTTTTTCCTGTTTGTTTGGTTTTTTTTTAGTAAATAATTTTGCTATTTACTTTTCAAAAAGAGAAAATCCAGGTATACCAGGTTTGCATGAAGTCCTTGTGTTGTTTTAAACTTAGTTTTTTTTAAAGGGATGGTAGAAACCCTAAATAGCAGTTAGAAATAGAAGCAATCAGAATGTCTGGACCATGCTCCCTCCAGTCTACCAGACCCCCATGACTGTCTCAGACTCTCCGCACCCTCTCCTTTGATGGAGGGTGCACTATCCCTGCCCTCTTCCAGTCCCTCTGTCCATTTGTGTACCAGCTCTCCTCTCATCTGCTGCACTGGCTGGCTCCAGCATTTCTCCTCTCTGCCTTCTGCATCAGTGCGTTTCCCTCTCTACCAGAGCATGGGTTTCAGCTTAAAAATGTGTAGTGTCTCTCATCTTTTTAAAACCCATTATTGGTCCTGCATTTACCTCTAGCTATCATCCTATTGCTCTTGTTCCCCTTTACAGCAGAGCTCCTCAAGTTTTCTACCCTTGCTATCTCAAATTTCTCTTTCCACGCTCTCTTAAACCCACTTCAATCAGGCATTCACCCCACTGCTTTACCAAAGCTGCTCTTGTTAAAATGACCAGTGACCTTCAGGCCACCAATCCAGTGAGAAGTTCTCAGTCTTCATCTCTTTGATCCATCATTACCATTTGGCACAGTTTAGCCACTCCTTCCTTGAAATGCTTTCTTCAGTTGACTTCTAGTACTTCCTTGCAGTTGACTTCTAGTACTTCCTTGCTCTTAGTTCTCCTTTTACCTTACTGGATTGTTTCTGCCTCCTTTGCTGATTCCCCTTAATCCCTCCAGTTCCTTTTTTTTTTTTTTTTTTGAGATAGTGTCTTACTGTGTCACCCAAGCTAGAGTGCAGCAGTGTGATCATAACTCACTGCATCCTCAAACTTCTGGGATCAAGGGATTCTCCCACCTCAGCCTCCCCAGTAGTTGGGACCACAGGCACATGCCAACATGCCTGGCTAGGTTTTAAAAATTTTTTGTAAATAGACATGGAGTCTCGCTATGTTGCCCAGGCTGGTCTCAAACCTCCTGGCAAGTGATTCTCCCGCCTTGGTTGCCTGAAGAATTACAGGCGTAAGCTTCGACACCCAGCCTCCTCTCCCCAGTTCTAAATGTTGGAATGCCCCATTGCTCAGCCTCCAGGCTGCTTCTCCATCTACACTTCCAAGTATTTCATCCATTCTAGTGGCTTTAATTGCCATCTGTATGCGGATGAGTCCCACATTTGTACACCTTCAACTTAGACCTCTCCACTTCAGACTCACGTATCTATCTATTACTACTAGGTATCTCCACTTGGCTGTCTTAATGTTGATTCAGACTTAATAAATTCAAAACTTGATACTTTTTTTTGGAGACAGCATCTCACTCTGTCACCCAGGCTGGAGTACAGTGGCGCAAACATAGCTCACTGCAGCCTTGAACCCCCAGGGTCAAGTGATCTTCTCGCCTTAGACCCCTGAGTAGCTAGGACTGCAGGTGCGTACCACTGTGCCTGGCTGATGTTTTTATTTATTTGTTTTTTTTTGTAGAGATGGGGTCTTGCTTTGTTGCCTAGGGGCAGGTCTCAAACACCTGGGCTCAAACAATATCCTCCCACCTCGGCCTCCCAAAATGCTGGTATTACAGGCGTGAGTCACCATGCCTGTCCAAAACTTAATTCTTGATTTCTGTGTTTCCTCACTATAAAACTTGATCTTCCAAACTTGATCTTCCAGAAGTCTTCTCTCTCACCATATGGCATTTCCATCCCTCCTTTTGTTTGGGGCAAAATTCTTTGTTATCGTCAAGTCTCTTTCCTCCCTTCCTCCCTCCCTCCTTCCCTCCCTCCCTCTTCCACATTCAGTCAGATTCTGCAGCTCTGCTTTCACAATATATCTAACACCTGGTTATTTATTGCCACCTTTACTGGTACCACACTGGTTCGAGCCACCATCATCTCCTGCCCCAATTGAGTTATCCCAGCATAGAGAGTCTCTTCTAAAACACAAGGCAGGCTATGTCATTCCTTTACTTAAAAACCTCTAGTTACATTTTACACAAAAGCCAAAGTTCTTAAAATGGCCCCTAGGGCCTTCCTAGAGGTTACCTCTCTAGGTTCATTTCCTACCATTCTTCCTCTTGTGCAATCTCCTTTAGTCACACTGGCCTCCTTGCTGTACCTCAGAAATTGCAAGCATGTGCTTACCTCAAAGCCATTGCACCTGTGGTTGCCTCTGCCTGGAGTGCTTCCCCTCAGATAGCCACATGCCTGCTCTTTCATGTCCATTGGGTCCCAGCCAGTGAGGCCATCCTGCACTGCCTCATATATGTCCTGTCCATCTCAGTCTGCCTTGTTCTCCATAGCACTGGTCACTCTTCAGCTATGACTAGAGCAAGCTCCATCAGGGCAGAATAATTTGCTGGTCATTGCTACATGCCCAGCACCTTAGTCATGTTTGGGCCACGTGAAATGCTCAATAATTTGTAGAATGAACAAGTAGTTTTACAAATATACTGTCAGCTCAGGCTTGAGTTGTACACTGACGTGCTCCTGTACCCAGTTCATATGCTGTGGCGCTTGTGAGGGTGGCTGTGAATTCAGAATCTCAGACTGTTTATCAGGGAAGCTAAGAGGAATGGGAGTACCAACAACCTGTCTGACTCAGGTTGTTGGGTCCTGGAATTGGTGGTGTGAGGAGGAGGAGGCTACTGCATGGCTTACTGGGTTCCCCGTCCTGACAGAGTAAATTGAAGTGTTCTCAGGGATGTTAGGATAAGGTGGCTCAGCTGAGCTGACTTATCAGAGTGTGCATGCCTGATTGCTTAATTTGTGCTTCATTGGACTCCCACAGGTGAAACTGGTGCAGCATACCTATTCCTGCCTCTTTGGAACATTCCTGTGCAACAACGCCAAGGAGAGAGGGGAAAAGCATACTCAGGAACGGACATGTTCCGTGTGGTCACTTCTTCGGGCAGGCAACAAGGCTTTCAAAAACCTACTGTATTCCTCTCAGTCAGAAGCCGTATGTATCCTTTAGCCTTTCCACTGTGATCAGCAGAAGGAATTTGGGGTTGGTTACATATGAGAGCCTTTTTGAGTAGTGACTGTTTTTGTGAAGACATCTCCACTGTCTCTGGATGGACTGGTTCCATTTTTCCCCCCTGATTCTGTCCTGGGGAAGGCCTGCTTCTGATGGTGCTCTGATCTGTTTCTGATGACTACTTGCTGAGGGTGGTTTGGTTTAACACAGATCTCTACTTTGCCGCCCTAGATGTGAATCTTTTTTGGCACTGCCTCCAGAGCTTAACTTATTTCTAGCATGTTCTGTCTTACGGGAGAGGAACTTAAGTTGCTTCCTGATGCACTGATAGCTCAGAAGGAGCTGCCACCAGGCCCCCAGCACCCTCCCAGTGTCAATAAGAACGATACCCACCATAGTTTCTGTCTCAGAACAGTAAACTGTGTTTGACATTGGTATGTGTGTCTGTCTGTGATTCTCTGCTCACATGAAGAGCTGGCAGGCCCTTTAAGACTTTGTTCCCTGAAGGAATGAATACCTTCTGTTAAGCAGAGAAAGGAGGCACATAGACCTATGTGTCAGTTTCATAGTAATATTAGCTTTGTCAGAATGCATCTTAAACCCTAAAGAAGTCAAAAGGAGGCTAATCAGAGTTTATATTGATTTCCTGGACTATTAATATGGTTCTCATTACATTTAAGTAATCACAGAAAATATTTAAGCTGACTGCTTGTCTCTCCCCTTCAGTGTGCCTTCTGGGGAAGTAACAATACAGCAGAAAAATGTCCTTCTTTTCACATGATTAATTTAAATGATCCTATAAAATGGGTTTGACAGTGTTTCTTGAAGCCAAGCTTTTGTGCCAGCGGGATGGACAATCACCATCTAACAGAATGACTCACTTTCTTAGGCAGTAAAAGCAACAAATCAAGCTGACGAAAGTCAGACATTGAAGGTGACCTAAGAAATAACTATAATGAGAAAGGGATCTAAAAAAATATTTTATATTTTCATGCTCTTAAGAGGCTCTTAGGTGAAAAATGTTGGCCATATAAAATGTCTAGTCCTGTATTGGTTCTCTTGGGATAGACCTGTATCCATTGGTGCTGCTTCTTTGTGGAGATCCTGTCCGCCCTGTTGGGTATTCCAGCTGGGTGCTTGCTCTTGATCATTTCCAGACATCCTAGAAGACTTACTGGGGCATATTTAAACCTGTGTCCTCCCCCCTCCTCAGGTGCTGTACCCTGTGTGCCATGTGCGTAACCTGATGCTGTGGAGTGCAGTGTACCTGCCCTGCCCATCCCCAGCCACCCCTGTGGACGACAGCTGTGCACCATACCCAGCCCCAGGCACCAGCCCTGATGATCCCCCCCTGAGCCGGTGAGCCCAGGGTGATGCCACAGGCCTGACAGCCTGTGTGGGTGTATTCTTGTGTTGGGACATGTCCAGGGATGGTCAGAGATCATGATGTTATCTGGCTCCACAATATCTTTCTTAGATCTCTGCAGTTTTCTCAGGGAAGTTATAGGGATTTCTGAGCTACAAGGCTGTAAGATGCTTGTTTCTGGGAGTGAGTTGGGCCCTGTTGCTTCATGTTGTTTTGCATACACTGAGCAGCTCCTCAGTGATAGAGCAAATCTTCCAGTTTTTCTGTGACCCCCTGGTTTGTGTTTTCCCCAGTGCTCTGTGCTCCTGCCTATTTGCCATGATTTGTCTTCTGAGGCTTAAAAGGCCGATGCTGTCAGATGACAGAAAATTTTGCTTTGGGCCAGGCTTGGTGGCTCGTGCCTGTAATCCCAGCACTTTCGGGAGGCCAAGGCAGGAGGATCACTTGAGCCCAGGAATTCCAGACCAGCCTGGGCAATGTGGTGAAACCCCGTTTCTACCCAAAATGCAAAAACTAAGCAAGTGTGGTGGCACATACCTGTAGTCCCAGATACTTGGGAGGTTGAGGCAGGAGGATCACTTGAGCCTGGAAGGTGGAGATTGCAGTGATCCAAGATCTATTGCACTCCAGCCTGGATGACAGGGCAAGACCTGTCTCAGGAAAAAAGAAGAAAATTTGGCTTTGTCACTTGAGAATTAGCTTTATTAAATTCAGACTGATAGATAACACATTAATTTAAAATACTGTAATATCAAGAAACGCCAGTGCTACTTTGCCACCCACTGAGAAACACAGCAGCATCATGAAGAACGTCTTTTGGAAATAGCATTTGCAGGCCGGGCACAGTGGCTGACGCCTGTAATCCCAGCACTTTGGGAGGCCAAGGTGGGTGGATCACCTGAGGTCAGGAGTTCAAGACCAGCCTGACCAAAATGGTGAAACACCCATCTCTACTAAAAATACAAAAAAACTAGCCGGGTGTGGTGGCACACACCTATAATCCCAGCTACTCAGGAGGCTGAGGCAGGATCGCTTGAACCTGGGAGGTGGAGGTTGCAGTGAGCTGAGATCGCGCCACTGCACTCCAGCCTGGGCGACAGAGTGAGATTCCGTCTCAAAAAAAAAAAAAAAAAGAAAGAAAATAGCATTTGCTGTTGGCTCATTTGTATGTATGGGGCATGGGGTTGGGGGAGTTTGAAAGGAAATCTGCACACTAGGAGGACTTGTTCCGGAGCTTTGCTGCTCCAGCAGTCTGGGCCTCGCTCCAGAGATGCTACAGCTCCATGAGTAGCCATAATGGACCCAGTTATGAAACAACTGCTTGTTAAAACCTGTTGTTTCCTACTTCCCTCCAAACAGTTTCCAAGATTTTCATTTCCCCCAAATTCCTTTCCTTTAGGCTACCAAAGACTAGATCATACGACAATCTGACCACAGCCTGTGACAACACAGTGCCTCTGGCCAGCCGGCGCTGCAGCGACCCCAGCCTGAACGAGAAGTGGCAGGAGCACCGGCGCTCACTAGAGCTGAGCAGCCTGGCTGGCCCTGGAGAGGATCCCCTTTCTGCCGACAGCCTAGGGAAGCCCACCAGAGTGCCGGGGGGTGCCGAGCTTTCTGTTGCAGCTGGAGTAGCTGAGGGGCAGATGGAGAACATCTTGCAGGAGGCCACCAAAGAGGAGAGTGGAGTAGAGGAACCTGCCCACAGGGCAGGCATTGAGATACAGGAGGGTAAAGAGGACCCTCTCTTAGAAAAGGAGAGGAGGAGGAAGACACCTGAGGCCTCAGCCATTGGACTTCACCAAGACCCAGAACTGTGTGATGCTGCTCTGAGGAGCCATCTGGATATGAGCTGGCCTCTGTTCTCACAGGGTATTTCTGAACAGCAGGGTGGGCTCAGTGTTCTCCTCAGTTCTCTCCAGGTCTCCCCCAGGGGAGAGGATTCCCTGGAGGTCCCTGTGGAGCAGTTTCGAATAGAAGAGATTGCAGAGGGTAAAGAAGAAGCAGTTCTTCCAATCCCAGTAGATGCAAAAGTTGGCTATGGTACCTCACAGTCATGTTCTCTGCTACCTTCCCAAGTCCCTTTTGAGACCAGAGGACCAAACATGGACAGTTCTGCAGACATGTTAGCGGAAGATAAGGTGAAGTCAGGAAGTGGGCCCCAAGGTCATCATAGACCTTGCCTTGTAAATAGTGGCAAGGACAGGCTTCCCCAGACCATGGAACCCAGCCCTTCAGAGACAAGCCTGGTCGAGAGGCCCCAAGTGGGGTCTGTGGTACATAGGACTTCCCCTGGCAGCACTCTCAGCCTGACACGTTCCCCTTGTGCCTTGCCTTTAGCCGAATATAAAGAGGGGCTTGTGTGCAATGGTGCCCTAGAGACTGAAAACAGGGCCTCAGAGCAGCCCCCAGGTCTTAGCACCCTCCAGATGTACCCCACACCCAATGGGCATTGCGCCAATGGGGAGGCTGGTAGGAGCAAGGACTCACTGAGCCGTCAGCTGTCTGCTATGAGCTGCAGCTCTGCCCACTTACACTCAAGGAACTTGCACCACAAGTGGCTGCATAGCCACTCAGGGAGGCCATCTGCAACCAGCAGCCCCGACCAGCCTTCCCGCAGCCACCTGGACGATGATGGCATGTCAGTGTACACAGACATGATCCAACAGCGCCTGCGTCAGATTGAGTCAGGCCACCAGCAGGAAGTAGAAACTTTGAAGAAACAAGTCCAGGAGCTGAAGAGTCGCCTGGAGAGCCAGTACCTGACCAGCTCCTTACACTTTAATGGAGACTTTGGGGATGAGGTGGTGAGTAGGCTGTGGTATTCCTCCATAGCTGCCTAAGGAGACGGCACGCTGAGGCTGGGTGCCCTTTGTGCCCAGTGCATGGTGATTGGTACAGGTTGTTAAAGGATTGGAAAGGTCCAGAGTAGCCCTGTTAAGAGAGGCTGGAGATGAGCCTCTGCCACAGCGATGGCAGCCTGCCTGTTTTCTGCTTTGCTTACTTTCCGCAGATGTCCTGTTGGAGGCCGTTGGAGAGGAAGAGACTTAGCATGCACTACATGGTTGATCTGATCTCTCAGACACAGGATCATAAGTCTTCAGAAGGGCTTGAACCCATGGGCAGAATGACATCTGTAGGGCAATGCCAAATTATTCCTGTCAGATTTCAGTGCCTGTTCTGCCTTAGTAACTACAAAGTATTAGTCCTTCCAGACGTGGGCTATGGCTCTGAAGGTTCAGTTCTTTTTAAACAAATATTTATACCCACCTTGTGGCAGATGCTGCCAGTAGAAATGGAGAGAAGGGACTGGTTTCTAGCACTGTTGAGGAGTTAGCTCTGATGGGGGTTGGTGGCTGGAAATGGGGGTTCCACAGGGGAGGTTCTCAAGGAGGTGCTTTCCTCTCTGGGTGGACTTGACTCAGGCAGCTCAAGTACAAGTGTGAGCCCTCGCTCTCAAGTGGTCAGCGTACATTAAAGGCGGGCACATACAGTGACTTTCAGTTCAGAGTGACTTGGCTTTTCCTTCATGCTAATGATAGTTTCTCATGTTCCCAGAGAGTCCTTCTAAGAAAAGGAGGGCATCCCGAAAGCACTCAGCTTTAACTAAGTGGCAGGCAGGGTTGGATTGACAGGCCCACTGGAGCAGCTGACATACAGAATTCTCATTCCATTTTGGTCACTTCCCTCTCACTCACTTTCTGGAACCCTGAGGCCTGTTTTTCTACTCCAGAGTCACTGCACACAACCTGTGTATCCCTCTCCCAGCTGAGCCCAGGCCCGCACTGCACTTCTTCACCCCAGTTCTTGATGGCTGATGCATCTGCAGATTCGGCAGTCCTAGCACTCGGCCTCCACCCAGAGTCCTCAGTGCTCCCTTCTTCACCAGGCCTTTTCTTCTTTTGGGAGGAGACCAGGTTCATTCTGTTCAGCTGTGTTTGTTTGCCAACAGACTTCAATCCCCGACTCGGAAAGCAATCTGGATCAGAACTGTTTGTCTCGCTGCAGCACAGAGATTTTCTCTGAAGCCAGCTGGGAGCAGGTGGATAAACAGGATACAGAGGTACAGGTTCAGCCCCTGCTCTGAGTGCCATCCATTTAACTGTTTTGTGGTTCTTCTCCACCCCCATTCCCACCCCATACCCCTGGCCAAGGAAGCACCTCCCAGCACAGCTAGCCCTGAGCCTCTGGCACCTTAGCTCCTGGGAACCCACATGAAGCCTAGGATTTCTGAGCCAGGGAGACTCAGCAAGCTGGCCCTCCCTCTTCATTGCCTCTATGAACTGGAGGCTTGCCAGCTCTCACAGTGACCCAGTTGCTGCTGCCTGCTACTTTATCTCAGGGGAGATTGGAGTCCCCTCTAGGGAAACGATTTGGACGCCTTTCTTGTACTGTTGACATCACATCTGCTGGTCTGGTGCCACCACAGCCGATGTGGTCCTTGTGACTCTTGCTGCCCCTAGCATGGCTCTGCTGGCTCCAGCTGGATGGCCCATCTCCTGTCAGTAACCGTGCCCCATCTGTTTTGTAGATGACCCGTTGGCTTCCTGACCACCTGGCTGCCCACTGCTATGCGTGCGACAGTGCCTTCTGGCTTGCCAGCAGGAAGCACCACTGCAGGTACCATTGAGGGGCTGTGGTAGGGTGGGCTGCGTGTGGAGGCTGAGGGTTGGCCCACAGAGCCTGCAGAGTAGAGGGTTGTGGGCATCTCAGTGTTCTGTCTGAGGCAGAGCCATGGTCTCATCTTCCTGTGCCTCTGAAATTGGTGTTTGCAAAACTGCATTTGGCATCTTTGTTCAAATTCAGAGTAATCGCTATTAAATTCTGAAATGTGCAAATGGTAGCATTTTGTTGTTTCCCAGATTGGTGAAACAACAGCTACCACTGAAACCACCATTTCTTATTCTCAGCATAACATTTCTTCCCATTCAACATGGCTACTATAAGCAAAACCAGTTTTCCTGCGATGGGGAGGGAACTATTTTCCTATTCCTTTCCTGCTCGCTGACCCCACACTTGTTTTCCCTTGTGCCATTGGTGAGCAGCCGTAGCTTGGGGAGTAGTAGAGACAGCTGAGGACAGTCTTCCAATCATTAAGGTTCCTGACTTCTTTTTCCTTCTGGGTTGGGGTAGTGAGTTACTAGGGAGGCTTTGCCCCAGCTAGGGTGTTGACTGTCTGGTGGATGTTCAGTGTTCTTAGACGAGGAAGTTTATCTGAATCGTGCCATAGCTCACCCACACGAGTGAACCTGGATTGAAAATGGAACAGTCTCTTTGCCTAGTAATGATGCTTCTAGGACATGTATCACCCCACCCTGCACCCCAAGCCCAGATATCTTTGGTTGGCTTCTCTTCTGAGCTCTTTCTCCCCTCCTTGCAGGGACACTGACCGTGTTGATCAAACGTGGTGAGCATTTGCAACAACCTGCCTGTGATGTCTGCATATCTACAATAACTTCTCCACACTAACTCTTATCATATCCCCCTCTCTGCACTCACTAGGGTGAAGCCTGGGGCCTTGGGTGCACAGGCAGATAGGTGGGCTTGAGGGGATTCAAAGCAGCTGAGGAGAGGCCATTGAGGGTGGGTCAGGCTGCAGCCATGTGCTCCCCTCCTGATCACAGAGGTCAGCCAGGCCGTCTTGCTTGTGACAAGAAGTAGTGCTTCTTGTCTTCTGGTCTTGTAGGGGAGCCAGTTGGGTTTTCAGAGCTATTTATTTTGGGTCAGTGATTCATTGAGATGCCAGAATAATGCTAGTGATTTCCATGTCAAACAGCATCACTGCTTCTTTTTTCCCTTTTTTTTTTTTTTTTTTTTTTTAAAGAGACCAGGACTGAACAGAGGTGATCTTTCCAGAGAATTGTTTTAGCATGGAAGACTTTAAGGAAAGATTCCACTTAGTGTCTTTCAGGATCCTCTGAAAGAAGTCAGATAGAAAAGCATCAGCCAGGTGCAGTGGCTCACGCCTATAATCCTAGCACTTTGGGAGGCCGAGGAAGGCAGATCACCTGAGGTCAGGAGTTCAAGACCAGCCCAACCAACATTGTGAAACCCCATCTTTACTAAAAATACAAAATTAGCTGGGCATGGTGGTGCACGCCTGTAATCCCAGCTCCTTGGGAGGCTGAGGCAGGAGAATCTCTTGAACCTGGGAGGCGGAGGTTGCAGTGAGCCAAGATCGCACCATTGCACTCCAGCCTGGGCAATAAGAGCAAAACTCCATCTCAGAAAAGAAAAGAAAGAAAAGCATCAAATTCATGTCCGGCTTTTGAGCTGAACTCCAGCAGGAATGTTAAAGAAGTGTAGATGTTCAGAAATTTTTCTGTGTAACTACAGGTTTTTGCTGACTCATGCTTTTTAGAACTAGTTATGAAGCACAGCATTCTGGAAGATGAATTTTGTGTTTTTCTTTTCTGTCTTTCCATTGCCCCATGTCCACCTTTTCCTTTTGTGGTATTCTTTTGTTCCCGCCTGGTCTTAGTCTTCTCTCCTCCTGTGCCTAAGTGATCCTTAATCCAGCAGTGGGTTTGCATTCCGAACAGCATAAATGAAAAGTTAGAAGGCCAAGAAGCTGCCTTCCCCCAGTCTTTGGTGGGCTGTGTCAGGCTCCTTGGAGTTTCTTGTTCTTAGGCTCACTGGGATTGATTTGTACCTCAGGGCCCAGCAAAAGTAGAGTTGTAAGGTGGGCAGAAACTCATTCTTTGCCAATTCCCTTTCCTGTTGGCTCTGATGGGCATCCATCTGGGGGTGCAGACCTGTGCTGCACAGATGCCTCAGAACCCAGCTTTCAGGGGAGGAAGAAAGGGAAGCCTGGGGCCTGAGTGCATTCTGGCCTTTTAGTAGAACTCTGGTTTTCCCTGGAGATGCATGGGTTGGGGAGTGAGCCATAATTGACTGACACCTATCTAATAAGGGGGTGTGTGTGCACATGTGTTCATCTGTGTTCTTGTCCTCCCACCTCTCCTCTTTCACCCTCTGAGCATGCATCACAGGCTGCTTGTCCCTGGCTTTGCATGCTGCCAGCAGAGCAGTCCAAAATGGCAGCAGTCTATCTACCATGTTGCTGCCTTTGATCCTCTGGAGAAGTGGCCGTTGGGCAAGGCTCCTTACTCCCCAGTGAGGCTGGGTAGTTGTTTCTCTCGTTTGAGGAGCCTGGCCTCTGTGATCACAAGCTACACAGGGCATTGCCTAGGTGGGTGTGGCCACTGGGTTTTCCTGGATCAGGACTAACCCATTGTTAGGACCATGTATTCTTACAGATCTCTCTTGAGCAGCATTCTTCTGTATACCTGGCACCCTTGAGTCAGTGGTGAGGCAGCCAAGAATCCTTGGCCCCAAAGTGAAAATGACATGTGACTCTGCTAGGTAGGGACACCCTCCCTACCCAGCTTGTTCCTGGGCTAGAGAGATGAAAGGATTTGATCTCAAGGAGCTCCAGCACATGTAATTACACACAGCAAAGTTTGTCTTTTGAAGTTGGTTTCCCTCCACATACCTGCTGGCCAAAACTAACATTATTCTGTTTCTTCTCATCTCAAGGAATTGTGGGAACGTATTCTGCTCCAGTTGTTGTAACCAGAAGGTTCCAGTTCCTAGCCAGCAGCTCTTTGAACCCAGTCGAGTATGCAAGTCTTGCTATAGCAGCCTACATCCCACGAGCTCCAGCATTGACCTTGAACTGGATAAGCCCATTGCTGCCACTTCCAACTGAAGCTCAGTGATCTGGGTGGGCAGTGGCCAAGCTGCTGTTCCTATGACAGGCCCACTCAGCCTGGGCAGACCGAGAGGCCCGTGCACTTTGGAATGGGAGCATGGAACCACCTGTACAGAGTGACAGAAATTTGGGATGCACCACTGGATTGTAGATGGATTTTTCTTTCCTGTTCCCCTACTCCCTGCCTACCTTTTCCATCCTCCTCCTCTGCCTTCAAAAAAGGAAACTCTCCCTTGGTTGTCTTAATTTTTTTTTTTTTTTTTGATGGAAGACCAGGGGTTGCCAGGCCCGCTGTAACTGCTGAGCTGCCTGCTGTCAGGTGACACCAAGGGATGGCTTGTTTCTTCCGGGTGGGAGGATGGTGGTCAGAGTCAGGAGTATGGAGATCTGAGACCGTGAGCAGGGAAGAAAGCCAGTGCTAACATGCAACCGTTCCTCATACCACCGCCACATCAGAGCTGGTTGGGAACCCTTTGCTGCTGGGGAGGCTGGAAGCATATTCCCCAAGAGCACTGCCCTGGGCATCATCTCCCTCCTGCAAGGAGCTGAGCCAGTCCCCTCACAGGTGGATAAATTAGGCTGATGTTTGGAGGGAGAGGCACACGGTAAATGGCATCCCCTTAGGCCCCTCTTTGGGAAAGGAAAGTGGATGTTCCTTTGAGGCAGGTGAGGGGTTGGGAATGGGTAGCCGTCATGTTGTGCCCCGTGGGATTCCATTTTTAACTTGACCCAGATTGTCTTGGGCTCCCTTTGCTTTCAGGGGGCTGCTTTCCTGGGCCAGGCTGTGTAGCACTTCCCACCCTCAGGCATGAGTACAGACTGGCCAAAATGGTTATGCACTCAAGGCCAAAGCCTTCCCTGAGCCCAGACGTACCTGGGTCCCCATTCTTGGGCCTGGTCCCCTAAACAATCTCTTCCTCAGCCAGCACAGGGAAATCCAGACTCAGGGTTCCAGAAATCCCCCTTCCCCAAACCAAACCAATCATGGATCTTCCCTTTAAGGGGTAGAATCAGCCTTTAGAGTTACAAGCCCCTGGAAAAGGGAGCAGGTCCCATACAATCAGCCTTTCTCCTCCTCCTCTTCTTGGGACAGGAAGAAGAGCTGAGCAGTCCCCCTTCCCCGCTCCTGGCTGGCAGAGTGGGCACTTGTCTGGCTGCTGGCCAGCAGTGAAGGGCCACTTGGTGACTTTGTAGGGTTCCTTAGAGAAGTGACATGGCCTTGAGGAGATTCAGGGCACCTTTCCTCAGTGAGCTTTGATATGGTCCAAAAACAGCCTTAAATCAAGAGTATCTGTGGAGGTAGGTGTGGGGAAGGTTGGAGAAGAGTTAGGTTTGTGCTTTGTAATCTTGGCATCCATGTTTTGTGCCTGCCCTCCCTCTTGGGGAGGCCATGCTTGGCTCTGCTGAAAGCTGCTAACTGGTGACAGGGTGGATCATGGTGAGGACTAGGGGTAAGGTCAGGGAACGCTTAAGCTCTGGCCCTGCCCTGTATTCCTCTTCCCCTTGGTAGTAGTTCCCTGACCAAGGGCAAGCTGTGTCTCAGGAAGGTGGCTTCTGTGCATGCCTGGGTGTGGTTAAGGCGTGGCCCAGAAGGCTTCCCTGGTGCTCTCAGTCCAGGCAAAGCCCAGAGCATCTGAGCACGTCTCTGACTTCCAGTGGCAACACGTGGAGTTTGAATGTGGTGAAACAGGGTGTAGTTCTTTTCCACATTCTGTGTCATCTAGTTGTGCAGGTAGGGGAAAAGTTGTTCTAATTGAAGATGTGCATTTCCTAGTGACAGGTGCCAAGAGGTTATGATACGGGTTTCTTGGGTCTGATGTATAGTGTGAATAAATGCTTGCAGCTCTTAGCTCTTTTTTGATCGATGAAGCACTTTTTTATTAATATTTTCCTTTGTTAAAGGAGGAACCGTAACTCTCCATAGCTGTACATATAACCCTTTTCTCCTAAAGAGGAGTCAGTCAGTGCTCCTGTATTTTTCATTTTTTGTCAAAGCAAGAAGTAAATACTTTAGAATTGTTAAATATATAAATAAAGCAAATAAAGTTGAGTGTCCACATGGTAGCATTTGCTAACACTTCCTAATTCTTTGCCCTGTGGTTTATCCCCTCTTCATCCCTTTTCCCTCTCACACAGAAGTGTTTGAGGGCCTGCTGGGAAACGGACCTTTGGCAAAGGAAAGCTACAGATAGCCTTCCAACTCTAGACCTTGGCAAGGAGCCTCACCATGATGTCCAAGCACCGAACGCATTTCCTCAGTGATTCTGCTCCTAAAATCTCCTAGGCTAAAAGAGGGCAAAGCAGTCAGGGATCTCACCCGGCAGCTGTTCCTCCTTCTCTGAAGAGTTGTGCATCAGTAGTCATTACAACTACCTCTCGCCTCTAAGCTCCATTTTTAACTGCTGCTCTGATTTCAGGGCAGCCGGTACTCTGGCCCCTTCAGTGGGAAAGTGGAAGGAGACGTGGGGTGGGGGTGAGAATATGCTTCTGCCTGTTCTTGAAGGATAGACTATGGGTGGGCAGAGAGAACTGGGGGCAGAAATGGAATTAGATGTGATTGGGTTATGCAGTCAACTAGAGGTCTCCTTCCCGCTTTCTCTCCACACAGAGAGGAACCTCTGCTCCTTAGCTCTTAGAGCAGGACTGTGGCATCTAGTCATTTCAATACTAGTTCTTGCTCTTCACAGAGGTAGATTTTTCTTTCCCCTACAGCACTGTTGGGTATCCCTCCCGTCACATGGGTCTGTGGGTGAGATATATTATGCTGTTCCTCCCTCGGGAAGGTTGGTATTGAGGGGTGCCTTGCTCCAGAGGCGCCAGCCCAGCATCTGTGGTGAGTTGGCTAAGATCCAGAGAGTGACCTGCTCAGAGCTCCCCAGAGGCCTTCACTCTTTGGGGCAGTCTCTCTAGGGTCACTTTCTGAATGTACCTTCTACCTAAAGTATACAAAGAGCCAACTGAGCTGGTTCTAGTGTGAAAGCTGTAAGTGCCACCCAGCAGGCATTTGAAAACAAGAAATCATCATTCTGTGGAAGGAGAAGGTGCCATCTCAGCTACCCTCAGTCCACCAGGGAGCCCAGTCTGTGTATTCTGATGAAGTTGTGAAAAACGTGTGTGTGCCATGGCCAGCATGTCTACACACAGCCACTATTGTTCCTGTGGGCTAGTCCCCAGCAAATTAAAACACTGGCACGGCCTAGGAAGGCCGCTGCGAGCTCCTAAGTGGAAAGCTTCTCTGGGGGTAGGAAGATGAAGAGCCAAGATGCTGGTGAAGCAGCATCTTGTGCGGATCCAAGGCAAGGAATTGCCCTGAGGGAGGTGGCTGCATATGGAGAAAGGCAGTTCTCTGGGCAAGGCCAGCTTGCTTCAGGCTGTAGAGGGAATTTGGTCTGAAGCAACAAGGCATGAACTGTGACTTTGAGCTCCCAGGTTGTCTTCATCTCAGAACTTTCCTATCCAGGCACTCTTGTTACCTTTCTCCTATACCTTGGCCTCCGTAACTGCACTCCAAAACAAGTTATAGCTGCCTTAATCCACTGAGATTCTCTATGAGGATGTACAGAAAAGTTTTCCTCTAATAATTTTGCTTATATGCTAACTCTTTCCATGTTAGCAAAGAATATTCTACGAATTAGAATGTTACTGTGATAGATCTAAAGGAGAATGAACAGAAGGTGCTGGAGGACCTGTTAATCTCTGGCTATTAAAAAACATCAACATGAGAATTAATTAAAGGTATATCCTGATAGACTTGGCTGCTTGCACATGAGGCTAGGAGATCCCATGCCTGTTGAAGTTAACTCTAGCCCTGACCTCTATTGATCTTTTGAGAATGAGGGCTGATTTGAAGGTGCTGTTGCAGGATTTCATTTAGCTGCTGCCAGTTCAAGTGACCTGTCCCCAGGGCTGCAGCTGCATCCACCTGATTGCATTAGGTGAGGGCTAACAGCAGAATTTAAAGGGGGCCCTGGGCTGTGGAGCAAAGTGACTATTCATTTGGAGTTTTGGATAATGTGGCAGGAGTCCCAGCTGTTTAATTTCTAGTCACATTTTCAAGGAAGTTGTTCTAAGTTGAGATTACCGACAAGATTTCTCAAGGGCAGGACCAGATATGTGAGAGACTTCTAGTTCAGAGCTGACCCCTCTAAGCCTCTGACACTTAAACACGAGTCCTGCTGTCCCCAGCACACAACTGCACTGAAGCCTTGTTCCTCTCGGCTGGCGTAGAGTTCATCTGCATGTTCTGTGCAGATACCAGCAGCCTCCCTGCTTGAACAGGCCTCTCCTAGGCTAGGCAGGTGTTCAGAGGCATGAAGGTCTGGACGGGAAGGGCATCTTCTGAAATGGGAGTTACCAGGTTTTTAAATGCTTCTATTGTTTTATTTACCATTTAAGGTCTTTTCTATTATATCTGAGTTACTAGTCAGTTTTTCTTATAGTGCTCATAGCAGTTGTATTTGAATTGTATTTTCAGTGAAATTTGTTTTACATTGCCATTTAAAATTGGCCTTTAACAGCTTCCCAACTGGCTTATAAGATTTTTTTTGAATGAAAACATAACCCATGAGGCTCAGATGCTGTTGAGGAAATAAATGGTATGTTGCTGCTGACAGTAGTGCTTGCCTGTTGTAACAGCATTGGTTCTGCTGTAGCCTCGGTGACCATTTAAGTTGAATAAATCTGTCATTTTCACCCACAAACAGTTGTTGAGCCCCTGGATTTGGGTTGTCACTGTGGTTCTCCTGCCAGTGCTATAATCCAGTGTCGTAGGTGCAGGGTATGAATCAGCTCAGCCTCTTAGGAGAGAGGGGCTCTCAGCGAGGAGGGGGCAGGGAGGGGGGTCACTATTTGTCTTCCGGAGGCAGGGTACATGGATTCCTGATGTTTAGAGGCGGAAGGGACCTTAGGTCACCTACTTCCACAGTTTTCATACTGTTCTGTGGGGCCATCGTGGAGAGGGAGCCTCCAGGCCCATTCAAAGCTTTATTAGATTAGATTTAAAAGTAAGATCTGGTATGAAAGGTTTTGTTTCTTAAAATAAAAAGTCTGAAAATCACTAATCCAGTCTCCTCCTTTTTCATTGAGGAAACTGAGGCTCAGAGAGGGCCAAAGACATCCAGATTACCAATGAGTTAACAGCAAAATTTGAATAAAAGTCATTCTTGGCCAGGCACAGTGGTTCATGCCTGTAATCCCAGCACTTTGGGAGGCTGAGGTGGGAGGATCACTTGAGCCCAAGAGTTCAAGACCAGCCTGGGCAATATGTTGAGACCCATCTCTATGAAAAATATAAATAAACAAACATGTCCCTACAAAAAAATACGAATAAACTAGCCAGGCATGGTGGTGCACACCTGTAGTCCCAGCTACTTGGGAGCCTAAGGTGGGAGGATCTCTTGAGCCTAGGAGTTCCAGGCTGTGGTGAGCCACGATCACGCCACTGCACTCCAGCCTGGGCAACAGAGGGAGACCCTGTCCCCCCCAAAAAAAGGGAAAATACTTTCCCGACTCCTAACCCTCTTCTTGTGCTCTTGGGTCTCCAGAAAGCCTGATGTAAATAGCTGTATTGGTTCTTGTTGAAATCTCAGCAAGGAGCTTAGGCAGTTGCCATCACTAAGGCTTGAATTATGAGCCCTTCTCTCCCTCTTAACCAAAATCAAAATGTTGTGATAGTCTAATCCAGTGTTTTTGTTTTTAACTTTTCAAATACATAAAATCAAATAATATGTTATTAGCATGAATCATCAAAGTTTAAGTCATAACATCTTAAATCAGTGGGCTTGGGAAGGGAGCATTTTTCATTAGTGCAGATAGGTTCATTGTGAACATCCAATTTCTGGATTTTGTTTTAGTTATATAATATGGGGGAGTTTAATTTAAAAAATTTGAGTTTTATAGGTAAGTGGTTGCAAATGGTAGTAGTCACAGCTTGCCTGCAATCTCGTTGACAAAATTGAAATACATGCCTGAAAAAAGGGATTAATAGAAGAATATCCAAAACCTGCTTTCAGTCTTTATCATCCATATATCAGATGAGATACACCCAAAGATTTATAAGCACTAAAATTACTCTATGCTCAGGGCCACCAGGACTGAGTTGGCCCTGGGCCTAATGATCACAGCACTAAGCTGGTGCCCTCCCAGTCAGTGACCCCTGCAAAGGCCACACACACACACACAGCAATGCAGACTGTACAGTAAAGTCTCAAGCAGCCTCACTGTATTTGAAACCTTTGGGTGTATATAGTTTAAAAGACGGTTATTAATATTTATCAGGACAGGCCGGGCGCGGTGGCTCAAGCCTGTAATCCCAGCACTTTGGGAGGCCGAGGCGGGTGGATCACGAGGTCAGGAGATCGAGACCATCCTGGCTAACACGGTGAAACCCCGTCTCTACTAAAAAAATACAAAAAAATTAGCCGGGCGTGCTGGCGGGCGCCTGTGGTCCCAGCTACTCGGGAGGCTGAGGCAGGAGAATGGCGTGAACCCAGGAGGTGGAGGTTGCGGTGAGCCGAGATCGCGCCACCGCACTCCAGCCTGGGGGACAGAGAAAGACTCCGTCTCAAAAAAAAAAAAAAAAAAAAAAAATATTTATCAGGACATTACTAATATCAGGACAAATTCTCCTGAGGCACTACCACAAAAGTTGGTTTGAAAACCACCAGTTTGGTGGAAAGCACCTGTGTTTTGGAGCCCACAGACCTGGGGTGGGATCCTAGCCCTGCAGCACCAGCTGAGTTGCTCATGGGTGTATGAGGAACTCGGAGACATTTCCTCATCTGTAGCAGAGCACATGGCATATAAATGGAGTGGGAAGGTGGGGGCCTAGCAAATGCTGTCCTCCCTACTGTTCCATGAAATGAGATAGCATTTCTGTCTCTGGCTTCTAGCAGGCATTTGGAACAATCGGAGCCAGGCAGCACTTCCATTCCACTGTGTGTTGAGACTAGACCCTGCTCTGGCTTCCACCTTACAGGGGAAAACATTTGACTTTGAAGCATTCCAATCTGAGTTTTGCACTAAGTTACAAATGAATCACTAGCTGAAGAAGACAAACTAAAGTTCATATATGTGTTTTATTTTTATTTTATTTATTTTGAGACAGTCTCACTTTGTTACCCAGGCTGGAGTGCAGTGGTGCGATCTCGACTCACTGCAACCTCCGCTTCCCAGATTCACGTGATTCTCCCGCCTCAGCCTCCTGAGTAGCTGGAATTACAGGCACCCACCATCATGCCCAGCTAATTTTTGTATTTTTGTAGAGACAGGGTTTCACCATGTTGGCCAGGCTGGTTGAACTCCTGACCTCAGGTGATCTGCCCGCCTCAGCCTCCCAAAGTGCTGGGATTACAGGCGTGAGCCACCGTGCCTGGCCTCATATATGTGTTTTGTTTTTAAATTAACATTTTGTAAACAGATGGTGGTCTGCATGTGCACCAATGCTTTAAGAGTGTATGGAGCCAATGGGAAGGGAGTGTGGAGAGAAACTGCTTGTTGGGGTTGAGGCAGCATCTAAGAAGGCCTGAGTCCTGCCATGGCAGCAATCCTGCAAAGACAGATAGGACCTCACTTTGTTAAACTGATGAGTTTAAGTTCAAAACTAAAGATGAAGCCAGAAGATGCAGACTAGCTTCGCGGGCTGAGGAGTGGGAAAGGTGGAGCCAGGTGGACCTCGCCTCTGCATCACAGAGGCCTGGGTCCAGGCTATGATGCTCTTACCATCTCTTTAAGAATAAATCCCAGAGCCCAAGGTTGGAAGAGGAAGTGGAGGCCTTGCGTTCAGATGGCCCTCCCCACCCTCTCCAATGACAGAGGAGCCCAAGGCTGCCGAACATATTTAAGGCCATGTCATCTGAGTTCAAATAGAATGAGTTTGTAGTAAGTGGTTGCTGCACTTTGCCAGCTGGACGATCAAGCCTTAGAACTGGAGGTTCTTTCAAGTCCCCCAGAAAGTGCTGGTACCCGCTGGCATACACCCGGTGGCAGCTCCCTCTTCAGAAGTCCCTGTCAGCCCTTGGGACATAACCTGCATCCCCTGGCTCCTTGGGGGTTGTCTGATTCTTTCTGTTCTCTTTCATCTGATTCAGTAATAAGCTAGCTAGCTGCTGCCTTATTACCACCTAACTAGAGACTCCTAGTTTTGGAAAGACAGTGAGATGTCAGCTTGCCAGCCTCTCTTACTGGGATGAGGAGACAGAAATGGAAACCGTGAGAATGGTGTGCCTCTCGACAGTTGCCACTGACCCCTGGAGAGGAATCCTAGTTGGGTTGGGAGGAAGGGGGTTGGGCTTGAACTCTCCCTGCCCCCTTACTTTTGGAGCAGCAGCATCCCCCCCGAGGAGCTGAGAGGTCACTCCCTGGGCCAAGCAGCCTGAGCTAGTCCCTCTCCACGGACAGGATGATTCACAGCCCAGAAAAGGGAGCAGCCGCCTCTGGAAACCGTGTACATTCTAAGAGCCCCTCCTGCAGCACCTTCCTTAGGTTGATTCAGGGAGGGAAGCTGTGGGAGGAGTCGGGGAAAGGCCCCGGAGCAGTGCTTCCTCTCTCCCTGCTGCACCAACATCTTGGAAGCTTGGTGGAGGTGGGGACACAACTGTTACCAGTAGTGCTGCTCTTCCTCCTGTCCCACACCCCTACTTTCAAAATACCCAAAGATTTTAATGTGATCTCCTGGCATTGGAGACCCTGGGCACCACTGCACATTCAGGCCAGTGAGCAGGTCAGGCCCATGCAGCCACCGGAGGTGGCAGTGCCTGAGAGGCCATCCTGCAGGCACTAGCTGGAGATGCCAGTGCTGAGTGACTCCAAGGAGATTGTTTTTCCTCTGAAAAAGAAGCACACAGCTGGGCGCGGTGGCTCATGCCTGTAATCCCAGCACTTTAGGAGGCCGAGGCGGGCGGATTGCCTCAGCTCAGGAGTTCGAAAGCAGCCTGGGCAACACGGTGAAACTCCGTCTCTACTAAAATACAGAAGAAAGCTGTAGCTAGGCGTGGCAGCTACTCAGGAGGCTGAGGCAGGAGAATTGCTTGAACCTGGGAGGCGGAGCTTGCAGTGAGCCCAGATCGTGCCACTACACTCCAGCCTGGGCAACAGAGCGAGACTCCATCTCAAAAAAAAAAAAAAAACCATTCCTTTTGCTGAAGTGGGCACAGGCCAGGCCCCTAGGAACTGAGCGCTTGCAGTGCTGCAGGAAGTGCTCTCCTGGCACTCCCTTGTCCTGCCAAGAAGTGGGGACTGCAAGGGACTTTGAGCAACCCAGTACGTGAACCTCTTCATTTACAGAAGCATTTTGGAGGCTTTTTTCACTACACAAAAGGTTCTACTACAGAATTTTCCAATTGTATTTTGCATTTTAAAATATACTGTTCATTAACATAAAGATATACACAAGGCCGGGCACAGTGGCTCACGCCTATAATCCCAGCTCTTTTGGAGGCCGAGGGAGGTGGATCACTTGAGGTCAGGAATTCAAGACCAGCCTGGGCAACATGGCGAAACCCTATCTTTACAAAAACTTAGCCGGGCCTGGTGGCACGTGCCTATAGTCCCAGCTACTCGGGAGGCTGAGGCAGGAGAATCGTTTGAACCCGGGAGGTGGAGGCTGCAGTGAGCCAAGGTCGCATTACTGCACTCCAGCCTGGTTGACAGAGCAAGACACCATCTCAAGGAAAAAAAAAAGTGTACACAATTACAAGTGAAATTCCCACTTGCTAGAGGTAACTGACTCACCACCTTTAGTGAGTTGTCTTGGTTTTGTTTTTTAAAAATACTCTGCAACAAAGCTTTACTCGTTTTTGTTGTCTGTTATAGAGTAAACCATGGTGTAGGTTCTTCTGCCAGAAATTCTCACACTTTTGGAGTTAGAGAACAGAAATGGTTCAGTAAGTGATAAATGACAGCCAGAATAGATGGTCTAGGGCTTTGTCCCACATCCACCATGGCCTCAGCCTTTTTCTTTCAACCTTGTTTGGCTGGCTCCTTCCTCTATCCCTAAAGCTGTCCAGTCCTCCAGCCTGCAAAGCAAATTCTTTCAAGTCTCTGCCTCCAGCAAGTACCGTCTTGCTCCTTCCCTTCACTGTGAAACGAATAGAAAGAGTGGCCAGCTCTATATGGTCTTTGCTTCACCACCCCTTCTTCTTCCTCCTGCTTCTGCTGCCCCCCACCACCCCAACACTGGGTGTCCCCAAGGACCAGCCACACACTCTAGACCCACTCCAAAGCATTCTTTCTTGCAACCATTCTGCAACCTGCAAGCTTGCTAACCCTCCTGCCAGTTCTTCTGCCTCTGTAGTTGGCCTGTGAGACTTTGCAGGCAGCCCTGTCACCTACTTCCTTAGCATTACTGCTCTGAGGCTCAGCTCTCTGCCCTCCTTCCACGCATGCTTCCTTGGACAGGCAGAAATTAAAGTGCTGAAAATGGAGGCCTGTTATTTACCACAGTTCTAAGTCTCTAGAGGCCTCCTCAGGCACCTGGGGAGACTGCAAGAGCATCAGGTGTCCCCATCTGGACGTGTCTATGTGGCCATGCTTCACCTGCACCCCCACGCAGTTCGAGGGCATTAACCTGGGGACTAGTTCTGGGCCTGAAGACTGAGCTCAGCCTTGTCAGCCAGAGATGCCTCGGGGCTTCCCCTGAACTGAGAGGCCACAACGTCTGCTCTTCGCTTTTATCCTCTGTTGCAGGATGCAGTCAGCACCTAGTGCAGCGGTGAACGCCAATGCCAAGTTTGCCCTCCTATCCCTCAGCCCCAAGTAGGAAGTTCACTTCTTATTTCCATATTGTAATTGAATTCCGACACCCCACCAACCCTTCCTGGGACTGGGGGAAGCTCCATCATCAGTCTGTTTATGACACTCAGTCGTAGGAAGCTTTGACCCTGGTTGGACAGGAATGGGCCAGAGCACCCAAAGCCACTGGGCATGGCTTCTGTGTGCTGCCCCAGGTAAGGGCAGAGGGGCCTCTGCCTCTCCTTACCTGGGCCTACCAGAACACCCTTGACAGTCTCATGTCTTCCAGGTCACCCTGCTGCCCTCCAAGGCACCTCATGCCCTCAGAGGGCCCTGCTGATGCCTGAAAAGCCCAGATCAAGCTGAGAACAAGAGCCTGGCTGTCTGTTCAGGAATGCTCTGCCCTGTTCTGCCTTGGTACTCTGTCACCCCTCATTGCTGAGGACCCTAACCAATGCATGCACAGAGAGTCTTGGCTTCTGACAGCTCTGGATATGCCCTGTGGCGCCTTCATGTAGTAAGTCATTGAAGGCTAAGTCTCTGTACAGGCTTCACTGGTGACTCACACATGTCCCCACCCCTACCATTCCATGAGATGACATGGCACTTCTGTCTCAGGCACTGTTTGCTCTCAAGAATGTGCTGCCTGTTAGGGAAGATGATCAGGCAGATAAATATATTCATACCCTCATCCAAAAAAACAGGACCTGAAAAAGCCTCTTAGAGACAACCCATTGAAAATGGAGACCAGTGTTTCATACAGCACATAGTGAAAAAGGTTTGATCTGAATTTAATCTTGCAAAATAAAACTATTATTGAAATAAGTATCTTTTTTGAATTGACAAAATTTTATATAATATACAGTATGTTTTGAAATATGTATACATTGTGTAATGGTTAAATCGATCTAATTAACATACACGTTACCTCACATACTTATTTTTTTGTGATGAGAAACACTTAAAATCTACCCTCTTAGAGATTTTCAAGAATACAATGCATTGTTATTAACTAAGTCACCTTGCGGTACAACAGAGCTCCTTAACCTAATCCTATTTAACTGAAAGGTATCCTTTAACCAGTATCTCCCACTGTTTTGTTTAAAAGTATGTTTTAACAAAAGGTAATCGCAACTATAGGCTAATTCTTTGTTGTTGTTGTTGTTGTTGTTGTTGTTATTGAGACAGGGTCAGTCTCGCTCTGTCACCCAGGCTGGAGTGCAGTGGCACCATCTTGGCTCACTGCAACCTCCGCCTCCCGGTTTCAAGAGATTCTCATGCCTCAGCTTCCTGAGTAGCAGGGATTATAGGCATGCACCACTACACCCAGCTAATTTTTGTAGTTTTAGTAGAGGTGGGGTTTTGCCATGTTGGCTTGGCTGGTCTCAAACTTCTGACCTTAAGTGATCCACCTGCCTTGACCTCCCAAAGTGCTGGGATTACAGGCGTGAGCCACCACTCCTGACCAAGCTAATTCTTAAAAATAATATTTTAGGTGTATTTCCCTCCCCAAATTATATGATTGCACAATAGGACATTATTTCATGTTTGATTTTCTACAGTGTAATCAATCACAGGATCGTTTTCGGAAAAGTTAGTCAACGGCTTCCTCAATTTCCCTCTTAAATCTTTTAGTCTTTGATATTCACATCATCCTCCTAGGAAACACCTAATTGGTTAGACATGTCGCCTTCCCCTTCATTTGTTAATGGACCTACTCTCTGCGATCCTTATTTCCAATGGCTACACTCATCTGAGCAGTTTGCCAACACATTCACCAACTATGTGAAATTCTGCATATTTTACAACACTTAAATTGTACTTTGGTACCTGTTTTGTTGTATTTTCAGCATCTCACAATCCATAACAGGAAAGTTGGGCTATGGTGGATGGAGAGTATGTTAAGGAGGGAGAGATGTTTAAGTGGAGAGTGATTTTTCTAAGTGGTTGAGTTGTGTTGAGAATACTCTTCATGTCTGATGACTTTAGCTTTCTCCACAACTAGTGGCTACAGGAACTTGGATACTGACTAGTTGGAGTTATAGCTCAGAGGAAGAGAGTACATGTACATCTGAGCAGGGAGCCTGCCCTTGGGGGATAGCAGTGACATCAACACATGGCAATATGATGATGTCAAGGTGAGCTAAGGCAAGAGGGCGGGTTTCAGGATCTGAGCCAGAGGGCATGGGTTAGCAAACAGGAAAGGCAGGAAATATTTGTTAAAAGCTTAGGCCAAAAAAGTCTCCTATGTTAGGCCAAACACTGGTCCCAATTCTATAGGTATTTGAGGTTTCTGAACAGAGAATGGAACAAGATGATAATATTTGTTATGGGCTAGGCACTGTCCAAGTACTTTCCATGAGTAACACATTTAATTATCCTATTGACCTGGTGAGGTACTGTGATAGCCTCATTTGAAACTAAGATGACTGAGCCAGTAGAGCTGTTAAGCCCCTTGCCCAAGGTCACCCAGAAAGTTGAAGCAGCAGAGCCATGGTTTGAATCTGGGTCCTCTGCCTCCTGAAATCACGCTCTCAACCACTGCACTACCCAGTCTCCTCTGGGCCCAGACTGACTGGAAATGGGTGCTGGGAGGTGAGGCAAGATGAGGTGGAAAGAGCAGTAAGAGCATGGTAAAAGGCCTAAACCAGGGCAGAGAAGGGTTCAAGAGCAACTCCAAAGAACACTGAATGTTAAAGTACTAGTGCTGTTTCATTGGGTTTACACAGGACTGTTTCTTTCCAAAACTCAGTCATGCATGAAGCAATCACCAATGCAAGAAGGAATCAGGGGCCAGGCGCGGTGGCTCATGCCTGTAATCCCAGCACTTTGGGAGGCCGAGGCAGGCAGATCACAAGGTCAGGAGATCGAGACCATCTTGGCTAACACGGTGAAAACCCATCCCTACTAAAATACAAAAAATTAGCTGGGCATGGTGGCGGGTGCCTGTAGTCCCAGCTACTCGGGAGGCTGAGGCAGGAGAATGGCATGAACCCGTGGGGCGGAGCTTGCAGTGAGCCGAGATGGCACCACTGCACTCCAGCCTGGGCAACAGAGCAAGACTCTGTCTCAAAAAAAAAAAAAAAGAATCAGCTGCTCACTAAAATTAACTGTTTCAGCCGGGCATAGTGGCTCATGCCTGTAATCCCAGCATTTTGGGAGGCTGAGGCAGGTGGATCACCTGGGGTCAGGAGTTCAAGACCAGCCTGACCAACATGGTGAAACCCCATCCCTACTAAAAATACAAAAATTAGCTGGGCATGGTGGCAGGCACCTGTAATCCCAGCTACTTGGGCAGCTGAGGTGGGAGAATTGCTTGAACCTGGGAAGCAGAGGTTGTAGTGAGCAGAGATTGTACCATTGCACTCCAGCCTGGGCAACAAGAGTGAAACTGTCTCAAAAAAATAAAAAATAAAATAAAATTCACCATTTCTCAGGAAGAGCTCCCTCAACTAAACAGCTTCCCTTCTAAGGCAGGGACAAATTGGCATTTAAGATAAATTTGCAGCAGACACCAGGGGGGCTAATGATCCTATGATTGATTACACTATAGAAAATCAAACATGAAATGATGAAGCTAAAGCTCAGTGTCTGCCTAGGCAAGTGCCTGCTTGTGCACAGCAGACAAAGCCCTGACCCAGTGTTGTCAGACCTGTATTCTAGCCCCCAATCACTTATGGAGTGGGGGGTTGACCACTCTACTCTGCTTTAATTTCTCACCTATGGGGATATTTGTCCAATCTGCCCATGGGACTGTTGAGGATCCAGTGAGGAAACAGATCATGTTTTACAAAGTCTGGCTGATCTACAGTGGAAAGAATGGTCCTGCCAAAGCTTGCACTTGAACATCTGTGACTGATGCCCAGCACCTTACCTGCGTTCCAGTGTAGTCTCCATGGGAGGCAGCAGGAATCCTGCTTGTCTGCCATGCAGCCTGGCAGCTCCAAGGCAACAGCATCCCTCTTCTTACCCATATCTGCCAAACCCAAGAGAAGAGGGAAATATGTCAGGTCTCTCAGGGTGTGGGAAGGACTCTTGGCCATCTCCAGCCAGGACAGTCCCCAACAAGAAATACTGGGGTTGGGGTGTTGCCAGGGACAGGTTTTCTGGCAAGGATAGGAAGCTCTGCCCTCGGCTGCTGAAGTCTCCGAGAGATGGGCTCCATGGGTGGCCTTGCTTCCAGCACAGGCGAGGTCTAGGCAAGTGGTCAGCAGTGCAGAGCCCCTCCCTTCAGGGCTCCAGCCGCCTTACCTCCATGTGGGCCAGTGTCTGGATGTGCAGCTAGTGATCCTGAACTTGCCAAATACAAACCTCTTGATGGATGCCCATCCTAGGAAAGGAGCGGCACCAGAGGTTGACTCCCTGGTCAATTTCTAGTATTTCCTCTGAGCCCCAAGGGCAGCATTCTGCAATAAGCTGCCTTGTCTGGCCTCTCTTGCATACAACTGGTCTGTACCCCACAGGGAATTGGGGTCAGGCAGCAGGTCCAGAGGATAGAGGCATCGTGCCCATGCCTACTAAACCCCCCGATTATGGCCTTGCGGGGAGTGTTCCCATTGACTCTCAGAGTAGGAGCACATGGGGAGGCCCTTTCGTCTGTGGTACCCTCAACCCTGCTCTGCACTTCAGTAGTCCTGCTTGACCCACAGATCCCTCCCACCTTCTGTGCCCCCCATGCCCAGGGCTGCTTCTGTTGCTTCCCCCACCTTCCCTTCCAGCCCAGACTCCCACTCCCCTGCAAGCCATCCAGAAGAAGTCTCACACTAAGTCATGGAAAATGCACAAGCCAGAAACAGCACAACCGTCCATCCACAGGGCAAGGAATAAGGAACTTGTGAAAGTTATCCACAAACATAACATGGCAACGAATCAATAAAGTAGTTACATCAGCCACACGGACGAATCTCACAGAATATTGAGTGGAAAAAAGGATAAAATATATGCAGTATGATTCCATTTTTGAGAAGTTCAAAACCAGGCAAACAAAACTATTCTTTGGGGGTGCGAGGACATGGTAACTACAAAAGCCGAGGTCCCGGTGGTCTCTAGGAGGATGTAGAGAACAGGTTGGGGAGGATCTAGAGTGCTAGGGATGCTCTAGGTCTTGATTGGAGTGGTGGGTTTATAATTCAGCAACCCCTACAGATATGTTTGATGTGCTTTCCTACATATATGTTATTTCATGAAAAAAAAAAAAAAACCCTAGCACCCCATCCCCCCGCTCTGCCTTGACCGGCTCAGGACACAAGCCCCCTAGTGTGCACACCTCTTACCCTGTTGGCTTCAGTGGGGAGCACTGGATGGGGAGCTTCCAGGGCCTGAGGACAAAGGGATGGCCCACCACTCAGGGGTCCCACCTTTATTCCTTCCTCTGGGTGTCTCCCTGTCCCAGGCTGTCACATCCTGGCCCCAGCCCCCACTGTGTTCTCTGGGGAGTTTGGCTGTGTTGACCTGGAGCACCCAGTTTCCTGGCTTCCTTGGGTGGCCTTACCTGACCTAGGTCTGTTTCTTACAGAGGGATCTGCTCTGATGAGCCATTCCAGTGCCCCAGGTTTAATTTAATATCTGGTGGGATAGTCTTGGTCTTCATCATTTGTTTCTGTCACGTGGTCACCTGCTCACTTACAGTTAGGGGAAAGCTTACAGGGAGTCCATGCCTGGGAACGTTTGATTCTATGTGAGAATGTCAGTCACATAGCAAGGTGAACTCTTACTCTATGTCAGATGGACACTGGCCATGGAAACCAGGATCCTTGTCCTCGTGGAGAGGAGTGCTGAGAGAAGACAGGGATGTGTGACGAGGGCTGCAGAGCAGGTTGGCAGCCTGTAGGAACCTGCACTGAGCAAGTCAGACAAGGGAAGGAATGTTTCACTGAAGGCCTGAGGGATGGAGAGGGAACAAGAGGGAAGACACTCAGCCATGTCTTCATTTCCTTTAGCCCTGACAACCATACTTTATGATAGGTATTATTATTCCCATTTTACAGATGTGGAAACTGAGGCACAGAGGGGTAAAGAGCCCAGCCCAAGCTCACTCAGCTAACGTGGCAGAATGAGGACTTAAACTCCAGTCTAGATGATTCAGAAGCTGTAAGCAAGGAGGCTGCTGCCTAGTCATGGTCAGGAATGATGGTGGTTTCACTGGTTATGGAGCAAGTAGACGTGTGGGCTCAAGAGAGGCACTAATGATAGAACTGATGTTCTATGGACTTAGGGAGGGATCAGTCAGAGACAACTCCCAGCTTCAGCCTTGATCAACTAGGAGGACAGTGATTCACATTCACCAAGATGAAGAAACGGGAAGAGCAGATTTGGAGGGAAAAACATCATTCATCTAAATTTGATACATTCTACTTCAGTAAAAAAAAAAAAAAGAAAGAAAGAAATAAGTTGATTAAATGAAAACAAAACAAGATGATTCCATGCCTAGAACTCCCGCTCTGCACCACCCCTCCTTCAATCTCAGCATTCTCACACCCTTCACCCTGCTTCCTTCCAGCGTCCTCATGTATACCTGTACCTCTGATCCTTGGGCCCTCCAATATCCAATGCCAAGCAGATTGCATTTCAGAGAACCACCTAGAGGATACTGTCTTGGCCACACCATTCACCACCTCACCCGTGCTTTCTCCTGACCTTCTCAGGGTGGAGCTCCCTTCGTCTTTCTAGTCCTGAGACCATTCTCTGCTTGCAGAGCTGGCTTCATAAGTGTGCAGCCTCTGCAGTTACACATGGCCCCACACTCAGAAGGGCCCACCTTCCATTTAATGCTCCTCTGTTGCAGTCTTGAAATTCCTAACATATTAAACAAAGGGCCCCACATTTTCATTTTTCACTAGGTCCCTCCCACAAATTATATAGTTGGTCCTGTACATATGTCTGCAACATAATGAGGCAAACCAATGTGCAGCAGCCTTTCCCATCCGTGGCAATGAACCTCATTTCCATCTAGGAAGTCCAACTGCTTCAAATCACAGGGAGACAAAGCAAAAAAAGGAGCTCAATTTTTTTTGTTTCTATGAAATACAGTTTTATGTGTAGTTTTATGTTTCTTCCCGGATAATAATTTAGGAGGGAACCCTGAGGAACAGGATACAGAAATAACAAATTATGGGCCACTAACTGTGGCTAATTATTTCTTTATAGCTTAGAGTGGAGGCACATCTCAGTTGCTTTGGCACTCAACAGTTACAGGAAGCGAGGGAGGGCAGCTTAAATACAACATAGAACCCATGGGGAGACAAAGGGAGGAGCAATTTATTGCAGGTTCGGCATCCCCAATCCAGAATCTGAAACGTTTTGAGAACTGACATGCTCAACATTTTGGATTTCACATTTTCAGATTAGGGATGCTGAACTATTAAGGATAATGCAAATATTCCAAAATCCGAAAAAATCCAAAATCCAAAACACTTCTGGTCCCAGCATTTTGGATAAGGGACACTGAACCTGTAATCTCAGCCTAGCTTCTGAAGCATAAAAGCATAGCAGCATCCAAACATGCAAATAAACTTATGTCCAATCCAAAAGTCTAGTATCTGGTTTGACTTTGTGGAAGAAAAGGATTTCGTGTTTCACAGAATCCTTTCGTTCCTTGCCCTTTTTACCCGGAGAGAGAGAGAGCCGCTTAGCATAAGTCATGGAAGGATGGCTGGGGACTATCAGAACCCTCAAGAGAAAGGTTTGTTGGTCTGGTTTATGCTACATTTAGAAGGCGGCCCAGGACTGTTCCTACAGTCAAGACTGGAACGAGGACTCAGGATAGGGGTGGGGAGGGTAGTGGATGGAGAAAGAGGAGAGTAACCAGGAAGAGAAATGGGTACCCAGGTATCCTCTGAGAGTGACTCGAAAGAGAGATCAAAAAGCAACTGACTGTGAAAGTCAGGAAACACTCTTGCCATCACCGGAATCCATGAATGTTGAAGATTGACTGAGCAGGCTGTTTTCTTTCTGGTGATGGACAGTTCCTTCTAGATGCAGCAGAGTTACAATTCCATATGTTGGATAATGAGCCTTCAACTGGGTCTAAAATTAGGACTTTGACATACAAGAAAAATGTCTTCAGGCTTCAGGTTTTCGTTATCTGGTTTCTTCTGGATACTTTTAGCTCTTCGTCTATCCTCCAGAGAAGACCAAGCTGACCCACTCATTGTCATCACAAAGAATGCCGTAAGGGTCACTGAAGACAAATCGTATTAGTTTGGGAATAAGATAAAAGAAGACAAACTCCTCTTGCCACAACTATGTGCTAGCCTAGAAGTACACTTCAGTCATTTATTTTACCTCCTTTGACATTGATCTATGATATGATCAACACTGACTCACCGGTGCCTAGAGACTCTCTAACTTGTTTTTCCTGGCCCTGTGCCCTACTCAATACCCCACACCCCAGACTTACTCCTTCTTATTACAGCTGGCTTGTGGGAAATGGGACTGGCCTGGGGTTCTCAAGAGTGGGCTGAGCTACCTCTCCAGTAGTGCTCTCAAAAGTGGTTACTGTTTCTGAACTGAGAGCTCTGCAATGAGCAGACACTGCATGGACTGTTCTTCTGAAGATTTAATTCCATATATCTGGACATTGCCCAAGAAGCCTCCTCCTTTAGCATGGTTTGTGTGCTCATGTCCCAGTCTTCTTATTTCCTGCCTGGAGAACTCTTGCTCTTCATTGATCCATCCTAATTCTTGGTGTGCCAATTTGTTTCAGCTGTGCCAAAATGAAGGATCAAAAGAATGACCTCCTTCTCCTGAGTCTGGGCCCTAAGGCATTTCCCTGCTCACTAATGGGATTAAGAGTATTTTCATATGTTTATTGGCCATTGTGAATTTTTCTTTTTTCTTTTTTTTCTCTTCTTACAAACAGATGTTTTATTGCATTTGGTCCACAGTCGTATTTCACATTATCTCCTGGAGCAGACCATGGCCCTGATGAAGTTGGAGAGGTTTTCTAGCTGAGTGCCATTTCTGCCTGGAGTGGTTGATCTTGGGGACTGAGCCTGGCTGTAGCTTGTTCATGAGTGTGCATAAGATAATCCCATCCTTCAGGCCCTTCTGGAAGTCGGGGCCGATGAAGAGGCCGGTGAGTCCCTCAATCCAGCTGCGGAGCTCTGCCTCCTTCTGGGGGTCATATTTGGACAGAAGCTGGTTCTTAACCTCAGCCGACAGCCCGTATGAGGGGCCCTTGTTGAACTGCGTAGAGCTCATGGCTGGCAGACACGGCAGTGGGATGGGACAAGACAGGACAGGACAGTACCCGTAAATTTTTCATTCTTATCTGCCCACTTTTATTGGGTTGCTTTTTCTTACTGGTTTGTAAAAACCATTATATATTGGAGCTTTGAACTTTTTATTAAATGTAATAAAATCACAGGCTGTCACTTGTTTAAACTGAATTTTTTAGTGGCATCTTTGTCAGTTACTAAGCTACTGTCTCTCAGCTTCCAACCCGCCCTTCTATATTCAGCTCTGGGATGCTGGAACTGAAACTGCGAAACTATAGTCCTCCTTAGCCAGCTGGCCTTCTGATAGGTCCTGCCAACAAGGGGAGCTAGAGAGAGACTCGAAGCCAGGAGGAGGGTAGAAGAAGTTGCTCCTTCCTGTTTTGCTTGATGCTTCAGTCAGTGTTGTTCCAGCATTGGCTTCTTACCATGAAGGTAGCACTTGGTTCCAGTTTCCAGCCTCTTTCAGCAGTCCCAGAATGATCCTCATTCCAACCCTTGGTGGTAACAGCCAGGTTATATCTGTGGCAGGCAGAATAATGGCTCTCCAAAGACGTCCACATTCTCATTCCTGGAACCTGTTGAATATGTTATCTTAAATTGCAAAAGGGACCTTGCAGATGGGATTAAGATGAGGACTTTGAGATGGGAGATTATCCTAGGTAATCTGGGTAGGACCAATGTCATCACAAGGGTCCTTACACGCATAAGAGGAGGGCAGAAGGGTTAGTGTCAGAGTGATGTGATGTGTGAAGGACTCAACCAGCCATTAAAGAGGAAAGAAGGAACCATAAGCCAAAGAAGGTGGGCAGCCTCTAGAAGCTGGAAAAGGCAAGAAAATGGATTCTCTCCAAGGGTCTCCAGAAAGGAAGACAGTCCTGCTGGCACCTTGACTTTGCTCAGTGAGTTCAGCCAGAATGGCTATTGAGGTGCTGGAGAGCAGTGACCCCAGGGGCCCTGAGTTCTAGTATGATTCTGCCATTAACTAGCTGGCTTTGGAGAAAACGTGGCCCCACCATGAGCCTCAGTTTCCTTACTCACTGTGTGCTGGGCACCATTATCTCACAAAACAAAGTGGGTGTTGATATTTCTCATCCCCAATGGATTTAAAGAGGGAAATGGAATAATTAGATGTGTGCTTCAGAAAGATCACTTGGGCTGCAGTATTAAAAAATGGTTGGCTCTTTATTCTCATCCATGTTTGTCAAAAATCTTACCCATCTTTCAAGGCTTGGTTCATATCTTCCGTCTTCCACAAGTCCCCTCCCCACCCTGCCTGACCTCTTAGTTGGAGTCATTATCTACCTGGCACTCCCCATAAAACAGAGAACTACATATACTGTAAACCCCTTGAAATTGGACATCACGTGTTTCATCCACATGTGCTCCACCAGGCTAGGTCCATGCCAGGACTGATAAATGTGTGCAGAATTATCCTCTGCACTGAAAAACCATTTTCTTGGGACAGAGGAAGAAATAATGGAGCCACTCAATACTTGTTGGGGACTCAAGCCTTCTTTTGATAAGGGAGTTTATCTGCAGGCCTCAAGGGGTATACAATTAAGCACTGCAGGATGTATTTCCCCTAGCTCTGAAAGGTTCTGATCTGCCTTGAGTACTGATGTTGAAAAAGACTGTCTGGGAAACAGGCCCTGAGGCCAGCTTGGTTTATTGTCACTAGGCTTTAATCATATCCTGCAACTTGGAACCCTGAGAGGGTTCTTTTCACCTTGCACAATACGATGTGAGCTTTGCCGAGCTGCACTATTGATAAATGGGAAAGAGCAATAGTGACCTGCTTTTTCTTTTGAGACTTTTGCCCATTAAATATATTCTTCCTTAGATCCAAGCAATTCAATAGTATGGAAATAAAAAGCTTTTGTTGAATACCTGTTCTACAGTTTGAAGAGCAGTCCTCCTGTTTCATAATTTAGAATAACTTGAAGAAAAAAACCAAAATATCTATTATTATCTAAGAAAAGACTGGAAAATTTTTGTGACTTCTATAGAGTCTGTAGCCAAGAACAGTAGATCTAAGAAATCCAGAGATTTCCCAAATAATTTTTTTTTTTTTTTTTGAGACAGGGTCTCACTTTGTCACCTAGGCTTGAGTGCAGTGGCATGAACATGGCTCACCACAGCCTTGACTCCCTGGGCTCAAGTGATCTTCCTGCCTCAGCTTCCCAAGTAGCTGGCACCACAGCTACAGGTGCACACCACCACACCTGGCTAATTAAAAAATTTGTTTTGGTAGAGATGGGGAGTTGCCATGTTGCCCAGGCTGGTCTTGAACTCCTGGGTTCAAGCAATCCTCCTGCCTTGGCCTCCCAAAGTGCTGGGATTACAGACCTGAGCCACCATGCCTGTTCCCAAATAAATTTACAAAGAATTTCACTGGGGATTAGTTAAAATATTCTGGGATTAATTTTTATTAATGTATTATTATTTTTCTACCACACTGCCTCTGGTGGTGTGGTGAGGACAGAGTTTGATTGAAAAGAAACAGCCAGGCGCCATGGCTCATGCCTGTAATCCCAGCACTTTGGGAGGCTGAGGCGGGCGGATCACGAGGTCAGGAGATTGAGACCATTCTGGCTAACATGGTGAAACCCCGTCTCTACTAAAAATACAAAAAATTAGCTGGGCGTGGTGGCGGGCGCCTGTAGTCCCAGCTACTCGGGAGGCTGAGGCAGGAGAATGGCATGAACCCGAGAGGCGGAGCTTGCAGTGAGCCAAGATCTCGCCACTGCACTCCAGCCTGGGTGACAGAGCAAGACTCCGTCTCAAAAAAAAAAAAGAAACATGAGAGAACTTTCTGTAGTGACAGTCATACTTTATAATTGGATGCAGGGGCTGGGCATGGTGGCTCATGCCTGTAATCCCAGCACTTTGGAAGGCCGAGGAGGGCGGATCACCTGAGGTCAGGAGTTCAAGACTATCTTGGCCAATATGGTGAAACCCTGTCTCTACAAAAAATATAAAAAGTAGCCAGGCAGAGTGGTGCACGCCTGTAATCCCAGCTACTGGGAAAGCTGAGGCAGGAGAATTGCTTGAACCTGGAAGGCGGAGGTTGCAGTGAGCTGAGATTGCACCACTGTACTACAGCTTGGGCGACAGAGCAAGACCCTGTCTCAAAAATAAAAAAAAATTGGATGCAAGATGCATATGTGAATACATTTGTCAAGACAAAGACTAATTCCAGCAGCAAATTATGGTGATATTATATGTAAGAGAGTAGAGAGTGATGGAGGCTACCTTGAAATGGAGCTCAGCCCCTGCCATGCTCACGTGTTCTGTAGCTTTCACTACTGGCCTGTTTATGGCCTCCATTGCAGAGCGCCAGGCTGAGAGGAAAAGATGTCCTGCTCTCGGAAGCTGTTGAACCTGGAAAATATAGGGGAGGCAGAGATAGAACTGTGGAAAATGAGAAAGGTACTAGGAAGCGGTATAAAAAATAGTAGCTAACATGAATCCCATTCTATATGTGGGTATTTTATTTCTTTTCTAGAAAAATGCAAAAAAAGTAGCCTGGGCAGCTGGGGGGCAGATCAGAGCAGCAGTTCCCAAATGTGTGGTGAGGAGGGACCCTGCAGGCTCTGAGACTCATTCAGACGGTCATGAGGTCTAAATTATTTTAATAATAATAATAGGCCAGGTTCGGTAGCTCACTCTTGTAATCCCATCACTTTGGGAGGCTGAGGTGGGAGGATCACCTGAGGTCAGGAGTTCGAGACCAGCCTGGCCAACATGTTGACATCTCATCTCTACTCAAAACATGAAAATTAGCCAGGCGTGGTGGCAGGCGCCTGTAGTTCCAGCTACTAGGGAGGCTGAGGCAGGAGAATAACTTCAACCTGGGAGGCAGAGCTTGCAGTGAGCTGAGATCGCATCACTGCACTCCAGCCTGGGTGACAGAGTGAGACTCCATCTCAAAAAAAAAAAGGAAAATAATAATAATAATAATAATAATAATAACCCGTTATTTGTCTTTTCACTTGCTTTCTCTTTCAAGTGTACAGTGGAGTTTCCAAACACTGAGTGACATATGAGAGCTTAAAAAATTAAATGCAGAAGTTGGTTTAAGAATCCAGCTGTCTTCTTTTGAGCCAGACATTAAAGAAATTTGCAAAGATGTAAAACAATGACATTCTTCCCATTATTTTTTTGTTTTAGACAATATAGTTATTTTTCATTTAAATGTTATGTTAATGTGTAATGAGTTTATTAGTGTTATTTCTAAATGAGTTAAATATTTTAAAGTTTCTCTATTTTGGGCTGGGTGTGGTGGCTCACACCTGTAATCCCAGCACGTTGGGAGGCCAAGGTGAGTGGATCACTAGAGGTCAGGAGTTCAAGACCAGCCTGGCCAACATGCGAAACCCTGTCTCTACTAAAAATGCAAAAATCAGCCAGGTATGGTGCCACACGCCTGTAATCCCAGCTACTTGGGAGGCTGAGGCAGGAGAATTGCTTGAGCCCTGGAGGCGGAGATTGCAGTGAGCCGAGATCGCGCCACTGCACTCCAGCCTGGGTGAAAGACCAAGACTCTATCTCAAAAAAAAAAATAAAAAATAAAAATAAAGTTTGTCCATTTCAATTTATAATATGGTAATTTTTTTTTTTTTTTTTTTAAACAGGGTCTTACTCTGTCACTCAGGCTGAAGTGCAGTGGTGTGATCAGAGCTCACTGCAGTCTCAAACCCCTGGGCTCAAGTGATTCTCCTGCCTCAGCCTCGTGGCTAGCTGGTAGTATAGGCACACACCTTCGTGCTTGGCTAATTTTTACATTTTTTGTAGAGATGGGCTTTCACTATGTTGATAGGCTGGTCTTGAATTCCTGGGCTCAAGTGATCCTCCTGCTTCAGCCTCCCAAAGTGCTGGGATTAGAGATTTGAGCCACTGTGCCTGGCTAATATGATAAAATGTGATCGCTGTTAAATAAACACAGGATTTTTAGGGGTCCATAGTAATTTTTTTTATTAAAAGTGTTTTAAAAGTGAGGTATAATTTATATACAGTAAAATGCACAAGTCTTAAATGTACAACTCAATTAATTTTTACGTATGTATACACCATGAAGCCTTCACCCACTTCAACATATAGACCATTTCCTTCACCCTGGAAGGACTCCTTGCACCTTATTGAATCAATACCTAGTCCTCCGGAGGTAACCATTATTCTGATTTCTACCACCATAGATTAGTTTTGCTTGATTTTGAATGTCATATGAATGGAATCATATACTTTTTTGGTTGGCTTTTTTTTTTTAAATCTCAGCATAAAGTTTTTGAGATTCATCCGTGCTGTTCTGCATATTACTAAATTTTTTTACTTTTGTTATTGCTGGTGGTATTCCATTGTCTGATTATATCACAAATTGTTCTATGTTTTTCTTGATGGATATTTGGATTTTGTCAAGTTTTTGGCTATTAGTAATTAAGTGGCTATGAACATTCTTGTACAAGACTTTTGGTGGACATATAAACTAATTTTTCTTGAGCATATTCCTGGATGTGGAATTGCTGGGTCCTATAGTTTGCTTTACAAGAAACTGCTGGCCAGGTGCTGTGGCTCACACCTGTAATCCCAGCACTTTGGGAGGCCGAAATGGGCGGATCACTTGAGCTCAGGAGTTCAAGACCAGCCTGGCAAACATGGTGAAACCCCGTCTCTACTAATAATACAAAAATTAGCTGGGCATGGTGGTACACTCCTGTAATCTCAGCTACTCGAGAGGCTGAGGCACAAGAATCACTTGAACCCAGGAGGTGGAGGTTGCATTAAGCTGTGATTGCGACACTACACTCCAGCCTGGGTGACAGAGTGAAACTGTGTCTCACAAACAAAAAAACAAAACAAAGGCCAGGCGCGGTGGCTCATGCCTATAATCCCAGCACTTTGGGAAGCTGAGGCGGGAGGGTCAGCTGAGGCCAGGAGTTCGAGACCAGCTTGGACAACATGGTGAAACCCCATCTCTACTAACAATACAAAAATTAGCCAGGCGTGGTAGCACATGCCTGTAATCCCAGCTACTCGGGAGGCTGAGGCAGGAGAGGTGCTTAAACCCAGGAGGCAGAGGTTGCAGTGAGCTGAGCTCACCACTGCACTCCAGCCTGGGCGACGGAGTGAGACTCTGTCTTGGAAAAAAAAAAAAGAAAAAGAAAAGGAAAAGATCGATAATACTAAGTGGTGATGAGCATGAGTAACAATTGGAATTCTCATACATTGCTGGTAGAAATACAAAATGGTAAAGCCATTTGGAAAAACAATAGGCAATCTCTTATAAACATACTCGTCCATTTGACATAGCAATCCTATTTTTAGGTATTTATCCAAGAGAAATGAAAGCATATCCATACAAACACCTGAAAGTGAATGCTCATAGTAGCCTAATTCAAAGTGGCCCCAAACTAGAAACAATCCAAATGTCTAACAACTGGTGCATGGATAAACAAACTGTGGCACATCCACATAATGGAAAGCTACCCAGCAATGGAAAGGAACAAACAAGTGATACAGGCAACAACATGGATGAATCTCAAAAGCACTGTGGTCAGCTGAAAAAAAAAAAAAAAAAGGCAAACACAAAGGAGTACATACCATACGATTCCACTTATATGACATTCTAGAAAAGGCAAAACTATAGGGACAGGAAACAGATCAGTGGTTGCCAGGGACTGTGGGTGAGGAGAGGAGACTTGACTATAAAGGAACATGAGGAAATTTTTCAGCATGACAGAAATGTTCTGTAGCTTGATATGGTGGTGATTACATGATTGTATACATTTGCCAAAACTCACAGAATTATGTACTTATAAAGGGTGAATTTTACTATATATAAATTATGCCTCAATAGACCTGACTTTTAAAAATAAACATTTCAAAAATTAAGACAAAACCCCTCAAAAAGTCATTACCTTGCAAACAAAAAGAATTCCTTTTAAGCACGGCCTGACATAGAATGATGTGTTCGGTGAGAGAAACTGGAAGCAACAAGAAAGAAAAGACCTAGGTACACGAGGTCCCACTTATATTTTGAAGGCTGGAGAGATCTATGCTAAGGCTGTAGCTCAACGCGTGAACGTATTTATCTTCCAGTCTTTGTACTTTCCTAGCACTTAGCAAATGATAAGCATTCATTAAATGTTTGTTCAAATGAACTTTTGTTTTGGCTGCTGAGAGACATGCGGCCTAATTGCTACAGTGGTTATGACAATTTGGCTAGCTCCATGTGAATGATTTGAACTATGTCAGGAGTCCCCAAGACCACCCTCAGGTTCAGTAATTCACTAGGAGTCATAGGACTCCGTGAAACTTATGGTTATGGTTTATTATAATGAAAGGATACAAATTCGAATTAGCAAAGGGAAAAGGCACATAAGGCAAAGCCCAGGAGAAACCAGGCATAAGCTTTCAGCTGTCCTCTACTAGTCTCACAGACAGTGTTTAATGCTCTGAGTAATGATGTGTGGCACTGTGCAAATTGTTGCCAACCAGGGAAGCTCACTTGAGTCTCGGTGTTCAGGATTTTAACTGGAGGCAGTCATATAGGTATGCAGCCCCTGTGTAAATGACCTTAGCTGTCAGTCTCCAGCTGCACAGGTCAAATTGATACTGTGTGGCCCAGGATTTCAGGCATACAAAAATAGGCATTCACCATAAATCACATTGTTAGCATAATCTACCTGGACAAACAGATGTAATATGGCCCAAGGCCTCAGGCATACAAAGACACTCTTATCAGGCAGGATATTCCAAGCTTCAGAAGTTATCTCCCAGAAGCTGGTCAAGGGCCAGGCCATTATTTGGAATATGCAGGGCTTAAGTAACCCAAGCCTGCTGATTTAATGCTTTACTGCACAGACTGTGTCAAGATTTTTAAACCAGGCTTCGTGAATAGCTATATATTCATATGCATGTGATATATTCCTGTGCATGTGAGGGCATATAATTCTCTCAAAATTCATATCTCATAATTTCTGTTTGTGTATTTTTTCTAGGTAAAAGATGTTTCACAGCTTTTGTCAGATTGTCAAATATCCTGCAACTCAGAAAGATTAAGAATCTGGAGGGATGTCAGCAAGCGAGTGGAATAGGAAGCCACAGACCTTGGTCCCCTAAAGAAACACTGGGCTGGGCATGGCGGTTCACACCTGTAATCCCAGGACTTTGAGAGGCTTAGGTGGGAGGATTGCTTGAGCCCAGAAGCTCAAGACTGGCCTGGGCAACATAGTGAGACTCATCTCTACAAAAAAATTTAAAAATAAAAAATAAACTAGCCAGGCATGGTGGTGAATGTCTGTAGTCCTAGCTACTTGTGAGGCTGAGGGAGGAGAATCGCTTGAGCCCAGGAGCTCAACCCTGCAGTAAGCTATGATTGTGCCATTGTACTCCAACCTGGGTGACAGAGTGAGACCCTGTCACTAAAAAATACATAGACACTAAATAAGTTAAATAAATTGTTAAATAAACAATAACATACAGTTTAAAAAGCCTTTATGAGAACTCCAAAAACCAAGTAAGAAGTCACAGAGGCCAGGCACAGTCTCTCACACCTGTAATCCTAGCACTTTGGGAGGCTGAGGTGGGTGGATCACCCGAGGTCAGGAGTTCAAGACCAGCCTGGCCAACATGGCGAAACCCCATCTCTACTAAAAATACAAAAATTAGCCAGGCGGGGTGGTGCACGCCTGTAATCCCAGCTACTTGGAAGGCTGAGGAAGGAGAATTGCTTGAACCCAGGAGGTGGAGGTTGCAGTGAGCCAAGATCGCGCCACTGCACTCCAGCCTGTGCAATGGGAGTGAGACTCCATCTCAAAAAAAAAAAAGAAGTCACAGTACCCCAGGCAAGTGCAAAGCCAAAAACAGCTGCATGGAAACAGGTAAGAAGCCATTGCCTTCACTCATGATAGTCCTTTCTCCACAAGCCAGCACAGCTCAGTGTAATCATAAAAAAATGCCCAACTCATGGCTTCTTCCATGGGAGGGAATGAAAAGAATGAAATTTACATCTAATGTTCCAGCTTTTTGGGGAAACTTCCCAAGGGACTGGTTTCTGTTTTGTGTGACTCTGAATGCTGACAGAGAACTAGCATACTTTGGATACATGGGGGCCCTTGAGACAGCTCAGCAGCTTGTTGCAGCACCAGAAAACCTGCCGTACTGCAAACAGACAATGGAAGCAGCAAGAAATTATGAGCTCCTGATAAAAACCAGCAAACTTTTCTAACTGGGAAATTACATGCACAAGCCCAGAGAGATGCATCCCCAGAAAAGGTTTGAGAAGCCCACAGAATCTCTAGCTGGACTGATTGATGAAGTTCTTCTGCTGTATGAAGCCAGTCTATAAAGACTGGGAGAAGTTGCTGTTTTTACAAATGCTTAAATTCCAACAAGAATTAATAAGACATATGAAGAAACAGGGAAACATGGCCCAATCAAAGGATCAAAGTAAATCACCAGAAACTGATCCTAAAGAAATAGAAGCCAGCCGGGCATGGTGGCTCACGCCTATAGTCCCAGCTACTTGAGAGGCTAAGGTGGGAGGATCCCTTGAGCCTGGGAGACAGAGGTTGCAGTGAGCCAAGATCATGCCACTGCACTCCCGCTTGGGCAACAGAGTGAGACCCTGTCTCAAAAAAAAAAAAGGGATACAATAACTAAAGCTAAAGAAAATAATTCACCAGAAAAGTTCCGCAGCAGACTTGATCAAGCAGAAGCAAGAATCAGCAAAGTTAAAGACAGGTCATTTGAAACGATCAAGTGAGAGAAGCAAAAGAGAAAAAGAATAAAGAAAAATGAAGAAAGCCTAAGGAACTTATGGAACACCATCAAGTAGGCCAATATATGCATTAGGGAAGTTCCAGAAGGAGAAGGGAGAAAGAAGAGCACAAAGAGCTTATCTGAAGAAATAATAGGCTAAAACTTCCCAAATCTGAGAAAGAAAATGGACATCCAAATTCAAGAAGCTCAGCCAGGTGCAGTGGCACACACCTGTAATCCCAGCACTTTGGGAGGCCAAGGCAGGCAGGCAGATCGCTTGAGCCCAGCAGTTTGAGACCAGCCTGGGCAACATGGTGAAATCCCATCTCTACAAAAAATACAGAAATTAGCCAGGTGTAGTGGTTCACACCCATAGTCCCAGCTACCTGGGAGGCTGAGGTGGGAGGATCCCTCAAGCCCAGGAGGTTGGGGCTGCAGTGAGCTGTGATGACACCACTGCACTTCAGCCTGGGCAACAGAGCAAGATCCTGTCTCAAAAAAAACCCCAAAAATTCAAGAAGCTCAAAATATTCTAACCAGAATGAACCCAAATGGGCCCACAAGAGATGTGTTATAATAAAACTGTCAAAAGTCAAAGACAAAAAAGAGAATCTTGAAAGCAGCAAGAGAAAAGCAACTCATCACATACAAGAGAGCTCCCATAATATTATCAGTGGATTTCCCAGCAGAAACCTTAGAGACCAGAAGGGAGTGGATGAATTGAATGACATTTTCCAAGTGCTGAAAGAAAAAAAAAACAAAAGGGTGGGCATGGTGGCTCACACCTGTAATCCAAGCACTTTGGGAGGCTGAGATGAAAGGATTATTTGAGCCCAGGAGTTTAGGACTAGCTTGGGCAACATAGGGAGACCCGTCTCTATACATTTTTTTTTTTAAATAAAAATCAGCTGGGCGTGTTGACATGTGCCTGTAGTCCTGGCTACTTAGGTGGCTGAGGCAGGATTGCTTGAGCCTGAGAGGTTGCAGTTGCAATAAGTCATGATTGTGCCACTGCACTCCAGTCTGGATGACAGAGTAAGACTCTGTCTCAAAAAAAGAATAAAAAAGAAAAACTAGTAACCAAGAACACTATATCTAGCAAAACAGTTTTTCTTTTTTTTCTTTTTCTTTTTTTTTTTTTTTTTTGAGACAGAGTCTTGCTCTGTTTTCCAGGCTGGAGGGTAGTAAGCTGAGGGCACAATCTCGGCTCACTGCAAGCTCCGCCTCCCGGGTTGACGCCATTCTCCTGCCTCAGCCTCCCCAGTGGCTGGGACTACAGGTGTCCACCACCACACCCGACTAATTTTTTGTATTTTTAGTAGAGACGGGGTTTCACCGTGTTAGCCACGATGGTCTCAATCTCCTGACCTCGAGATCCGCCCGCCTCAGCCTCCCAAAGTGCTTGGATTACAAGTGTGAGCCAGCAAAACTATTTTTCAAAAATGAAAGGAACTAAAGACCCTCCCAAATAAACAAAAGCTTAGGGAGTACTCACCACTAGACCTGCCTTATAAGAAATGCTAAAGGAATTCCTTCAAGTTGAAACTAAAGGATACTAGATAGCAACACAAAAGCATATAAAAATATAAAGCTGTCTGGTAAATATATAGACAAATACAAAATCCTGTAATACTGCAATGGTGGCATATAAATAACATTTAATTCTGGTACAGAATTAAAAAGGTAATATCATAAGAATAATTATAACTATAAAACTATATTAATATACAAATATAAAAATATGTAATTTATGACATCGATAACATAAAGGGGGGATGTAAAGGAGTAGAGTTTCATATGCAATTGAAGTTAAGTTGTTATCAGTTTAAAATAGATTGTTATAAGATGTCTTATGTAAAACCCATGGTAACCACAGAGGAAATACCTATAGAAGATTAAAAAAAAAAAATCTGAGAAAGGAATCAAAGCATGTCACTACAAAAAATTAATGAAACACAAAGGAAGACACCAAGAGAAGAAAAAGGGGACAAATTAACTACAAGACATTTAAAAAGAGAAAGAAATGGCAATAGTAAGTCCTCCTCTATCAGTAATTGCTTTAAATGTATATAGATTAAACTCTCAAATCAACAGACATAGAGTGGCTGAATGGATTTAAAAAACAAGATCCAACTATATGCTGTCTACTGGCTCAGTTTAGACATAAGGACACACAAAGGCTGAAAATGAAAGGATGGAAAAATATATTCCATACAAATAGTAACCAAAAGAGAGCAAAGGGGCCACATTTATATCCAATAAAATAGACTTTAAGTCAAAAACTGTCACAAGAGACAAAGAAGAACATCATCTAATGATAAAGGCATTAATTCACCAAGAAGACGTAACAATTATAAATATTTATGTGCCTAACATAAGCGCATCCAAATAGCTATAGCAAACATTAATGGAATTGAAAGGAGAAATGGACAGTAACACAAAAATAGTAGATTTCAATAACCTATATTCAACAATGGGTAGAACAACCAGTCATAAGATCAATCAATAAATAAAAGATTTGAACAACACTATATACCAATTGGACCTATACAGAACAGTCCACCCAATAACAGTGATAATGGTGAATACCCATTTTTCTCAAGCATACATGAAACATTCTCCAAGACAGATCACTTGTTAAGCCACAAAACAGGTCTTAACAAGTTTAAGAAGACTGAAGTCATACCAGGTATGTTTTCTGACTACAATGAAATAAAACTAGAAATCTATACGAAAGGAAAACTGAAAAATTCCTAAGTATGTGGAAATTAAACAACACATTGGAATAAACAATGGATCAAGGAGGCACTCACCAGGGAAATTCGAAAATACCTTTAGACAAATGAAAATAAAAAAGATCAAGAATCTGGCCAATGATTCCAAGGATGATCAAGTTTAGTGAAAAGAATGAGATTTGTAATAAGTTGATCTGAGTTTGAATCTCCAACTTTACCACTTACCAGTTGTGAGTCCTTAGACAAATATTTCAAGCTCTCAGCAGTTGTTTCCTAACCAGTTTAAAAATGGATATAATCATAATTTCCTCATAAGATTGTTGTAGGAGCAAATGAAATTACACATTAAATGGGACCTTATAAATTGAAAGGCTTGAATTGTCACTAGTCTTTGCCCTCTCTGCTGCCTTTCAGCTCTAATTGTCACCCTAATTGTGGTTATTGATCAGGTGCTCTGTGTCATGCGTTGCAGCTGGAAAACAGAATTTCTTTCTTTTTTTTTTTTTTTTTCTGAGACAGAGTTTCACTCTATTGCCCAGGCTGGAGTGCAATGGCACAATCTCAGCTCACTGAAACCTCCGTCTCCCAGGTTCAAGCGATTCCCCTACCTCAGCCTCCCAAGTAGCTGGGATTACAGGCATGTGCCACCATGCCTGGCTAATTTTGTATTTTTAGTAGAGATGGGGTTTCTCCATGTTGGTCAGGCTGGTCTCGAACTCCTGACCTCAGGCGATCCGCCCCCCTCGGCCTCCCAAAGTGATGGGATTACAGGCCTGAGCCACCGTGCCTGGCCCAGAAAACAGAATTTCTTACCCACAAGGACTGTTCTGTTCTTATAGCTGTTAATGCTCATGTTACAAAGAGCAGAACTTAAGAGCATTAAACCAAAATTGTAAAACTTGATTGAGTCCTGGATTTGCTATACACAATGTGTAGTCTGCACAGGTCCATAAACTTTTTTTTTTTTTTTTTTTTTTTTTTGAGATGGAGTCTCCCTCTGTCGCCCAGGCTGGAGTGCAATGGCACCATCTCGGCTTACTGCAACTTCTGCCTCCCAGGTTCATGTGATTCTCCTGCCTCAGCTCCCAAGTAGCTGGGATTATAGGCCCATGCCACCACGTCCAGCTAATTTTTGTATTTTTAGTAGAGATGGGGTTTCACCATGTTGGTCAGGCTGGTCTCGAACTCCTGACCTCGTGATCCACCTGCCTCGGCCTCCCAAAATGCTGGGATTACAGCCGTGAGCCACCGTGCCCGGCCTGGTTTATAAACTTCTAAGTATTTTCTCATTTGTGAAAAACCAAAAGCAGGTGAGCTGTGGTGGCTCACACCTGCAATCCTAGCATGTTGGAAGGCCGAGACAGGCAAATAGCCTGAGGTCAGGAGTTCGAGACCAGGCTGCCCAACATGGTGAAACCCCATCTCTACTAAAAATCCAAAAACTAGCCAGGTGTGTTGGTGCATGCTTGTAATCCCAGGTACTTGCGGGGACTGAAGCAGGAGAATCGCTTGAACCCAAGAGGGGGAAGTTGCAGTGAGCCAAGATTGCGCCATTGCCCTCCAGCCTGGGCAATAGAGCAAGACCCTGTCAAAAAAAAAAAAAAAAAAGCAAAAGCAATCTGTGCACTGCCTGTCTCTGAGGGTGGTTGTGCTGATCATCTGAAAACATGTATGGGAAAGCATGCTTAAAATGTGATTATTATTATTGGCCCATCTGACATGTTGTAGAAAAATAAAGGTTTAAAAAATACATCATAAATATACCTCAGCCCACAAAGATCAACCTTAAGTGGACATCTTCAAATATAATATGTAGGGACCAAAGGAAAACTTCCCCTTTCCCCTCTGAATGTTTACTGAAAATCAACTGACTAAAGGCAGATTAATAGGAGAAAAGGCAAACAAATCTATTAACATGCATGAGGAGAATCACAGAGTGATCACCACACCACGGGAAAGGGAGATGAGGAAGTGTGGATGATGTTGGGGGGATAGTAAATGATTTTTTAGGGAATTCAATGGACTTGAAGAACATATAATGGCCTGGAACAAAGTCCGTTGGGCCCACAGAGCAGACAATGGTTTGTGACAAAAGTCTGTCCGGCTGTGTTGACAGACTTCAGTCTTTCTTCCTGCAATATAAGTTCAGTCAATGAAAACTCAGGGAAGGGACCAGAGGAAATTTTTTTTTTCTTTGGTGGGTCCAGACTTTAGGCAGATAAGGAAACTTTATTCTGTGCTTAGGGAGAGACAGAAGATTAGGAGACAGCAGTTGGGAGCGGTGGGCGGGGGAGGTAGAAAGAGAGGGGAAGATCAGAGAGACCTTGAGAAACTACTTTTTCAGTTCAGCATGTCAAAGTGCCATATTTTGGGGCATCAGTTTCTGAGCACCAGCAGAAAAAAGTTGGTTTCTTTAATGAAGACCAATGTCACTTAGAACTTTAAAGACACAGTGACAATGTTACCTAAAATGTTTCATAAAAGTCCTTACAATCCTTTTAAGCTTCCCAAGTAAAAATCTTTCTCATTTTTCTGTGACTATTCTGAAACTACTCTCTCTAAGACTCCAGGATCACACTTAACCCTATCTGAGCAGATGACCCCTTTATAAAAGGGGAGATAATATCCTTATATTCTCTCTCTTTCATCTGTCCTATAACACCTATACCATATCAATACATCCTTAGCACCTTCAATCCTGTGTCAGAAAATAAAGACCCTCTGATTGTATACAAGGCAGGTCTTCCTGATCAAAGTCCCTCTTGCTTCCTCTAGGACTTTATGCTCTCAGTTACTCCCCACACTATCCTATATGCAGTCACTCCTTTGAGACAAAGTTTTTCTCAGTATACAAATATGGGCAAGTCTCTCAAAACCTAATCAACCTTGCATTTTTTTTTTCAAACTTTACTTGGTTAGGGAGGATACAATGTTTAAATTACGATTAGAAAAAAGTAGTGATATACAGTTTAAATTGGAAAGGGGGACAGCTAGAAGTCAGTTGCTTGGTTTGGATGCCTCTATAATAATCAAGGTAAGAAGGAACTAGGATCTGAGTTGGAGTGGTGCCAAGAGAATGAAAGGAGGGAATATTGCAAAAAAACATTGTGTAATTAATACTGACAGGTCCTGGAAACTAAATGAATGTGGGATAGAGGGAAAAAGAAGAATAAAATAGAATGCTTTTCAAGCAGAGACTTCTACAGCCACACATAACAAAGAATATAGACTTTACAAAATTAGTTCAGGGAAGTCACTACAGAAATAAATGACAACAACAACAAGCCCTAGGGTGGGGAATATGATTTTTAGATTATTATATGATTTCCACATTACTTAAATTTTCCAATTTTCAATAAAATTATAAGACATAGGAAAAAAAACAAGAAAGTGTGACCATACACAGAAAAAAAAGCAGTCAAGAGAAATAATCTCTGAAGAAGCCTGGATGCTGGACTTAGTAGACAAAGACTATAAATCAGTTCGTAGATAGATAGATAGATAGATAGATAGATAAATACACAAAGAACTACAGAAAACCATGGGCTAAAAACCTAAAGGAAAATATGAGAATGATATCTTGCCAAATGTAGAATATCAATAAAGAGAAAGAAATTATTTAAAAAAAGAACTAAATAAAAAATATAAATTCTGGAGTTAAAATATACAGTAACTGAAATGAAAAATTCACCAGAGGGGATCAACAGTAGATTTGAACTAACAGAAGAAGGAATCAGTGAATGTGAAAATACATGATTTGAGGTTATCCAGTTGAGGAGGAGTAGGTGGAGGACACTATCAACTGTATCAATATATATGCATAATGAAAGTCCCAGAAGGAGGGAAGTCAGATAAATAAGAAAGAATATCCAAAGAAATAATGGCCAGAAACTTCCCAAATATAGTGAAAAGCATTAATTTACGCATCCAAGAAGCTCAGTAAGCTACAAATAGAATAAAATCAGAGACCAATATGTAGATACATCATAATCAAATGATTGATGGTTAAAGACAAAGAGACAATTTAGAAACCAACAAGAGAGAAGCAATTAATCACATACAAAGAATCCTCCATAAGATGAATTCATTTCTCCTTGGAAACCATTTAGGTCAGAAGGTAGTGGGATAACATATTCAAGGTCCTGAAAGGAAAAAGTACTGTCAATCTAGAATTCTGTATCTTCAAAAACTATCCTTCAAAAACAAAGGAGAAATTAAGACATTCCCAGATAAACAAAAGTTGACCTGCTCTACAAGAAATACTACAGGGAGTCCTTCAGGCTGAAATGAAAGGAAACTAGTCAGTAATTCAAATCCACATGAAGAAACAAAGAACACTTTGGTAAAGGTAACTACAAAGGTAAATATAAAAGACAACAAATGTATTTTTTGTTTGTAATTTTTTTCTTCTATCTAATTTAAAAGACAATGGCATAAAGCAATAATAATAAAGTGGTGTTAACGGACTTATAATATATAAAGAGGTTTACGTATGCTAAAAAATAGCATAAAGGGGCTCACGTCTGTAATCCCAGTACTTTGGTAGGCTGAAGTGGGTGGATTGCTTGAACTCAGGAGTTCAAGACCAGCCTGGGCAACATGGTGACATCCCATCTCTATTAAATATAACAAATATTAGCTGACTGTGGTGGTGCATGCCTGTAATCCCAGTTACTCAGATGGCTGAAGCGTGAGAATGACTTGAACTTTGGAGACGGAGGTTGCAGTGAGCTGAGATCATGCCACTGCACTCTAATCTGGGCAACAGAATGAGACCTTGTCTCAAAAAAAAAAAAAAAAAGCATAAAGGAAGGGACAAGGAATGGAGCTACATAGAAACAAAGTTTTTCTATAATAAATTCATTTTGTAAAATAAATTCACTCAATAAATTGTATTAATCTGAACTAGATTACTACAAATTAAGATGTTAATTGCAATCACCAGGAAACCACTAAGAAAATAACTTTAGGCCAGGTACAGTGGCTCACGCCTGTAATTCCAGTATTTTGGGAGGCTGAAGCAGGAGGATCGCTTGAGGCTAGGAGTTTTTTTGTTTTTGTTTTGTTTTGTTTTTGAGACAGAGCCTTGCTCTATCACCCAGGTTGGAGTGCAGTGGTGTGATCTCAGCTCACTGCAACCTCTGCTTCCTGGATTCAAATGATTCTCCTGATCTCAGCCTCCTGAGTAGCTGGGATTATAAGCAAGTACCACCATGCCCAGCTAATTTGGCCAGCAGTTTGAGACCAGCCTGGGCGACATAGCAAGATCCATCTCTACAAAAATTTTTAAAAATAAAATTAACTGGTTGGACATGGTGGCTCACACCTGTAATCCTAGCATTTTGGGAGGCTGAGGCAGGTGACTGGCTTGAGCCCAGGAGTTTGAGACCAGCTGGGCAACATGGTGAAAACCTAGCTCTATAAAAAATACAAAAAAAAAAAAAAATTAGCTGGGCATGGTGGCACATGCCTGTAGTCCCAGCTATTCAGGAGGCTTAGTTGGGAGGATCACTTGAGCCCAAAAGTTCAGGGCCACAGTGAGCTATGATTGTGCCACTGAACTCCAGCCTGGATGACAGAGTGAGACCTTGTCTCTAAAAAATAAAATAAATTGCCTGGCACAGTGGCTCACACCTGTAATCCCAACACTTTAGGAGGCCAAGGCAGGTGAATCAATTGAGGTCAGGAGTTTGAGACCAGCCTGGCCAACATGGTGAAACCCTCTCTCTACTAAAAATACAAAAACTAGCAGGGCGTGGTGGTATGCACCTGTAGTCCCAGCTACTCGGGAGGCCGAGGCATGAGAATCGCTTGAACCTGGGAGGCAGAAGCTGCAGTGAGCTGAAATCGTGCCACTGCACTATAGCCTGGGCAAAAGAGTGAGACTACGTCTTAAAAATAAAAATAAACGAAATAAAATAAATCTAAAAAGAAAATACTTTTAGAATATATAGGAAAAGAAATGACAAGAAGTTAAAATGGCACATTGGAAAATATCTACCAAAAAAAGCAGTAAGGGAGAAAGAAATAAAAACACATAAGACATATAGAAAACAAATAGCAAAATGACAGACATAAATCCAACCTTGTTAGTAATGGATTAAGCACTCCCATCAAAAGGCAGAGACTGGAAAAATGGATAAAAACAACATGATCCAACTATATTCTGTCTATAAGAGATAGAGTTTATTTCATTTATTTTAATCTTTACGGATGATTTAATCTTGTTCTGTTGCCCAGGTTGGGTGCAGTGGTGTGATCATAACTCACTATAACTTTGAACTCCTGGGCTTAAACAATCCTACCTCAGCCTCCCAAGTAGTTGGGACTAAAGGCACATGCCACCCCACCCAGCTAATTTTAGAAAGTTTTTTTAGAGATGGGGTCTGTATCGCCCAGGCTGGTCTTGAACTCCTGGGCTCAAGCGATCTTTATCTCTCTCCCCACTCTTTTTTTTTTTTTTTTTTTTAGAAACAGGATCTCACTCTGTCATCCAGGCTAGAGTGCAACGGCACAATCATGGCTCACTGCAGCCTCAAAATCCTGGGCTCAAGTGATCCTTCCAACTAAGCCTCCTGAGTAGCTGGGACTACAGGTGCAGGCTACCAAACTCAGCTAATTATTTATTTTTAGTGACAGGGTCTTATTTGTTGGCCAGGCTGGTCTTGAACTTCTGGCCTCAACAGATCCTCCCACTTCAGCCTCCCAAAATTCTGTGATTACAGGAGTGAGTCACCACTCTGGGCCCATCTGGCATTTTTATTATTGCCAAAGAAAAGAGCTGGAGTAGCTATACTTACATCAGACAAAAAAAGACTTTAAGATAAAATGTGTTACTAGACACAAAAAAAGGACATTTAACAATGATTTTAAAAGTCAGTCTATCAAGAAGATACAGGCTGGGTGCAGTGACTCATGCTTATAATCCCAGCTCTTTAGGAGGCCGAGGTGGGTGTATCACTTGAGATAAGGAGTTCGAGACCAACCTGGCCAACATGGTGAAACCCTGTCTCTACTAAAAATACAAAAATTAGCTGGGTGTGGTATGGGGTGCTTGTAATCCCAGCTACTCAGGAGGGTGAGGCAGGAGAATCGCTTGAACCTGGGAGTTGGAGGTTGCAGTGAGCCAAGATCATGCCACTGCACTCCAGCCTGGGCAACAGAACAACAACAACAAAAAAGAAGATACAACAATTATAAACAAATATCTACCTAACAACAGAGCCTAAAATACATGAAGCAAAAAATAAATAAGGGGAGAAATAAACAATTCAACAGTACTAATTAGAGAAATAATACTTCCCTCTCAAAAATAGATAGAACAACTAGACAGAAAACCAACAAGGAAATAGAAGACTTGAACAACATTACAAACTAACTAGATCTAAAGAACATCAATAGAACTTTCCACCCAAAACCAGCAGAATATACATTCTTCTCAAGTGCACATGGAATAGTCTCCAGAATAGACTATATGTCAGGCTATAAAACAAGTGTCAATAAATTTAAAAGGATTGAAATCATACAATGTATATTCTCTCACCACAGGCAATATCACACTAAATCAACAACTGAAGGAAATTTGGGAAATTTATAAATATGTGGAAACCACACAACACACTCCAAAATACCTATTAGGTCAAAGAAGAAATCAGAAGAGATACTAGAAAATACTTTGAAGTGAATGAAAACAAAAACACAATGTAGCAAAATTAGGGCTGGGTATGGTGGCTCAGACCTGTAATCCCAGCACTTTAGGAGGCTGAGGTGGGTAAATCACCTGAGGTCATGAGCTTCAGATCAGCCTGTCCAACATGGTTAAACCCAGTTTCTACTAAAAATACAAAAATTAGCTTGGTGTGGTATCATGCACCTGTAATCCCGGCTACTCAGGAGGCTGAGGCATGAGAATTGCTTGAACCTGGAAGGTGGAGGTTGCAGTTAGCTGAGATCACGCCACTGCACTCCAGCCCGGGTGACAGGGCAAGATTCCATCTCAAAAAAACAAAAACAAAACAAAACAAAAAAACCCCACCAAAAACAATGTAGTAAAATGTATGAGATGCAGCTAAAGCACACCTAAGTGGGAAATTTATAGCTGTAAATGCTACATTAAGTAAAGACCTCAAATAAATTACCTAATCTTACATTTTAAGAAACTCAAAAAAGAAAAGAAAACTAAATCCAAAGCAAGCAGAAGGAAGGGAATAACACAGATTAGAGTAGAAACAAACAAAACTGAGAATAGAAAAACAATAGAGAAAATCAGTAAAACCAAAAGTTGTTTCTTGGAAAAAAAAAATCAAAATTGACAAATCTTTAGTAAGGCAGACTAAGAAAAAAATTAGATTGAAGTTACTAAAATTAGGATTGAAAGAGGTACATTATTACCAACCTTACAGAAATAAAAGGGATTATAAGAGAATTTTATAAACGATTGTATACCAGCCAGGAGCAGTGGCTCATGCCTGTAATCCCAGAACTTTGGGAGGCCAAGGGGGGCGGATCACTTGAGGCTAGGAGTTTGAGACCAGCTTGGGCAGCATGGCGAAACCCTGTCTTTACCAAAAATACAAAAAAAGATAGCCAGGCATGGTGGCGTGTGCCTGTAGTCCCTGCTAACTGGGAGGCTGAGGCACGAGAATTGCTTGAACTGGAAGGCGGAGGTTGCAGTGAACTGAGATCACGCCACTGCACTCCAGCCCGGGTGATAGAGCAAGACTCTGCCTCAAAAAGAAAAAAACAAACAAACAACTGTATGCCAACAAATTAGGTAACCTAGATGGGAATGGACAAATTCCTATAAAGACACAAACAACTGAGTGACTCAAGAAAATATAGATAACCTGAATAGGCCTATAATAAGCAGAGATTGCATTAGCAGTTAAAAACAACAACAACAACAATGACAAAAAAAAAACCTTCCACAAAGAAAAGCCCAGGACCAGATGGCTTCACTGGTGAATTCTACCGGACACATAAAGAAGAATTCACACTCTTCCCAAAAAATAAAAGGGGAGAGAACACTTCCCAACACCTTCTATGAGACCGGTATACCAAAACCAGAAGAAAGAACATCACAAGAACACTACAAATCAATATCCCTTATGAATATAGACACAACACTCCCCCCAAATAGTGGCAAACTAAATCCAACCACATATAAAAAGGAATATACACCACAAACCACATGGAATTTATCCCAGGATTGCAAGCTTGGTTCAATATATAAAAATCAAGGTAACATACCATATTGAAAGAATAAAGGATAAAACTCACATGATCAATAGATGTAGAAAAAGCATTAAACAAAATCCAATATCTTTTTTTTTGAGATGGAATCTTGCTCTGTCACCTAGGCTGGAGTGGCACAATCTCTGCTCACTGCAACCTCTGCCTTCCAGGTTCCAGCGATTCTCCTGCCTCAGCCTCCTGAGTACCTGGGATTATAGGCACCTGCCACCATGCCCGGCTAATTTTTGTATTTTTAGCAGAGAAGGGGTTTCACCATGTTGGCCAGGCTGGTCTCAAACTTCTGATTTCAGATGATCCACCCGTCTTGGTCTCCCAAAGTCCTGGGATTACAGGTGTGAGCCACCGCGCCTGGCCAAAATCCAATATCTTTTTATGATAAAAAAAATTCTGGCCAGGCGCGGTGGTTCATGCCTATAATCCCAGCACTTTGGGAGGCCAAGGCGGGTAGATCACCTGAGGTCGGGAGTTCGAGACCAGCCTGACCAACATGGAGAAACCATGTCTCTACTAAAAATACAAAATTAGCCGGGCGTGGTGGCACATGCCTGTAATCCCAGCTACTAGGAGGCTGAGGCAGAAGAATCGCTTGAACCTGGGAGGCAGAGGTTGCAGTGAGCCGAGATCACGCCATTGCACTCCAGCCTGGGCAACAAGAGTGAAACTCCGTCTCAAAAAAAAAAAAAAAAAAAAAAAATTCCACAAACTGGGAATAGAAGGAAATGCCATCAATATGATAAAGGGCATCTACAAAAAGCCCCAGCTAACATCATACTTGTTGGTGAAAGACTGAATGCTTTCCCCTAAGAAAATTCCTTATCAGGAATAAGGCAAGGATATCTGCTCTTGCCACTTCTATTCAATATTGTACTGGAGGTTCTAGCCAGGGAACTTAATCAAGAAAAATAAATAAACAGCATCCAGATTAGAAAGGAAGAATTAAAATTATCTTTATTTGCAGATGACAAAATCTTGTCTATAGAAAATTCACAAAAAAATTGGTGAGAACTAATACAAGTTCAGCAAGGATACAGGATCCAAGATTAATATACAAAAAGCAATTATTTTTCTATACGCTAGCAATGAACAATCCCAAAATGAGATTAAGAAAACAATTCCATGTATAATAGCATTGTTAAGGACTGAATTATGCCCTCCCCAACCCCAATTCATATGTTGAAGCCCTAACCTCCAATGTTACTATACTTGGAGACAGGACCTTTAAGGAGGTAATTAAGGTTAAATGAGGTCATAAGGGTGGAGTACTAATCCAAGGGGACTGGAGTCCTTATAACAAGAGGAAGAGACATCAAAGACATCTCTCTCTCCACATAATGCACAGAGAAAAGACTATGTGAAGACACAGCAAGAAGGAGGCAGTCTGCAAGCCACGAAGAGAAGCCTCACCCAAAACCAACTCTGCTGGCACCTTAATCTTGGACTTCCAGCTTCTAGAACTGTAAGAAGATCAGTTTCCATTGTTTAAGCCACACTATTTGTGGTATTCTGTTATTGCAGCCCAAGCAAACTAATATAAGCATCAAAGAAAATAAAAATCTTAGGAATAAATTTAACCAAAGAAGTGTAAGACTTGTACACTGAAAACTATACACATTGTTGAAAGAAATTAAACATATATAAATGGAAAGATATCCATATTTGTGGATTGAAAAACAATATTATTCAGATAGCAATACTCCTCAAATTGATCTACAGATTCAATGTAATCCCTATCAAAATCTCAGTTGCCTTTGTTGGCAGGAAGGAACAAGCTGATCCTAAAATTCAAATGTAAATGCAAGGGACTCAGAATAGCCAAAACAATCTTGAAAAAGAAAAAAGTCAAAAGATATACTTCTTGGATTTCAAAATGGCCAAGAAGCAAATGAAAAGATTTTCAACATCATTAGTCATTAGGAAAATGCAAATCAAAACCACAATGAGATATCATTTCACAGCCGGTAGGATGGCTGTAATTTTTTTTGAGATGGAGTCTCACTCTGTTGCCAGGCTAGAGTGCAGTAGCGCAATCTTGGCTCACTCAACCTCCGCCTCCCGGGTTCAAGCAATTCTCTTGCCTCAGCCTCCCAAGTAGCTGGGATTACAGGCACGCGCCACCATACTTGGCTAATTTTTGTATTTTTAGTAGAGACGGGGTTTCACTATGTTGGCCAGGCTGGTCTCAAACTCCTGACCTCAGGTGATCCACCAACCTTGGCCTCACAAAGTGCAGGGATTACAGGCGTGAGTCACCACACCCAACCTATAACTTTTTTTAAAAGGGGAAAATGACAAAGCAAAGATATGGGAAAATTGGAACCCCTTATACGTTGCTGGTGAATGTAAAACAATGTTGCTTCAGAAAGAGTTTGAACATTTCTCAAAAAGGTAAACATAGAGTTACCATGTGACACAGCAATTCTGCTCCTAGATATATATCCCAGAAAAATGAAAACATATATCCACGCATAACCTTCTACATGAATGTTCATAGAAGTATTATTCTTCACAGCCAAAAGGTGAAAACCTAAATGTCCATCAGCTGATAGATGTACAAAATGTGGTAAACATGGAACACTTTTTAGCCATAAAAAAGAATACATGCTACAACATGAATGAATATTATACTTTAGTTATTAAGTGAAAGAAGCCAGATACAAAAGGCCATAGTGTAGGATTTCGTTTATATGAAATATCCAGAATAGACAAATCCATAGAAACAGAAAGTAGATTAATGGTTGACAAGGAATAGGGGAGGAAGGAATGGGGGAATGACTGCTAATAAGCATGGGGCTTCTTTTGGGGGTGATGCAGGTGTTCTGGAATTAGATAGTGGTGATGGTTGCACAACTTTGTGAACCCTCAGCATACTAAAATATGCTGATTTGTATATTTTAAAGTGGTGAATTTGATCTATATGTTTAATAAAAAATACTTTTTTTTTTTAGAGACAAGGTTTTGCTCTGTTGCCCAGGCTGGAGGGTAGTGGCACGATCACAGCTCATTGCAGCCTCAACCTCCTGGGCTCAATCAATCCTTTTACCTCAGCCTTCTGAGTAGCTGGGACTACAGGTACATGCCAGGATGCCCACCTAATTTTTGTATTTTTTATAGAGACGGGGTTTCATCATGTTTCCCAGGCTGGTCTCAAACTCCTGGGCTCAAGTGATCCTCCCTCCACACCTTCCCAAAGTGCTGGGATTACAGGCGTGAGCCACTGCACCCATCCCCCAATGCCTCTTAAAACGGTAAATCTTTCTGTGCTGTGCATTAATGTGACTGAGGTTAACATAGCCCCTGGCACATTTAAGAACATGGTTTCCACAGAAATCTGGCTTTTTGGGAGGAAGACAGTTTCCTTAGATGTAAGTTCTAGCAAACCTATAAAGAAGGACTTCTTCCAAGTCTCTTTCTCCCTTCCATTTTTAAAGGTAGGTAGGTAATTTTCCTGTGATGTCTTACACTTTCCAGCTGTTTAACCTTTCTTTTGGTAGGAAGAAATTGGCGTTTGTTTGTTAGTTTAATGAGAAGAGGTGTAAGAAAAGTCTGCCTCAGATTTCTTGTATTATTGTGTTCAGTTTATGCAAAGATCATAAGTATTCTGATCTTAAATTTGGGACCTTCGCAATCAGAGATCATTAGTATTTACAAATTTAACTTATCATGAAGCTGTATCAACTAAGGGAAGAAAAACAAGCCCCTCATGGGGCTGAGCCTGCAATATGGTCGTATAGGAATTCTAAACCATTTTTTAGGTAACCATCATTTTCCAAGCACCAAGAAGCGTAGAAAATAAAGGGCCTCAAATTAGGCTGTCAATAGTGTGGAGCATTTTGTACATCACCTCATCTAGATCTCTGTGCAGATGTGCCAAGTAGCAATCATGGAAAACTAGTTTAAAGTTGATTTCATTTGAAACTTCTATTAAGTGATAATCATTAAGGGGAATAACATCATTTTACATGTCAACAAAACTTCACATTCAGAAGACAGAACCAAGTAGCTAAATAGAATATTTCCATAATGCTTGAGAATTCAGTATCTTTCTTGACATCATTTCTTAGTCTAGGCACTCAAGCAGGCAGCAGCTTGTCACTTACAGCCCCTGTCATTTCCTGTTCTAGTTCATTAAACCCTAGGCTTTCCCCAGAAACTCACAACCCTCATGGAGATCCTTCTGCCAGTCAGAACAGATTCATTTGAAGGAGGCAGAAATTGATACGCAGCTCTGAGTGAGGATGAAGGCCATAATAAATTACCACCTACACATGGAATTATATTTTGTAGGATGACAGTGTGTGGGCAGAAGCAGCAGGAATTATGTTTAGATCTTATAGTTGGGGACTTATTTCATATTGACTGCTTTCTCCTTGGCTGCCAAAGGATGGATAAAGTTCAGAAGCTACAGCTAGGTTGGCAATTCTTTACCTTTGCCTTTCTTTCTACAAAATATCCCAAATAAGCTAGCAATATAGCCAGTTCACATGCACAGGCTTGAATCAAAACTACAGTTCTCTAAATCATTTTGCTTCTCTTTTCTCGTTGATGCTTAAAATTCTAGGATTTCAGAGTCACATTCATAAATACATTTATAAGCACCACTGACCACTCCCTGCAATCAGATGGCTACTGCATACTCCAATGGAAACCAGAATAAAAAGACATCCCGACATAGAAATGAGCACTTAAAATAAGGCAGCTGAAAAGAAAAAGCCACATTTAACTTAACCTTACTGAGGAAGGGGACAAAGATGAGGGAGGACTCTCTCTACCCAGCTTTTCTCTTAATCGTAAGTGAGACACTTGGAATTGCAAAAGCAACATTTAGCTTTCAGAAGCATGTTGCTGCCAGGAGTGGAAAGAAAGGATCTTACACCTCCTTCTCTCTCCTCGTTCTAAAGTGGTGGGCAAAATGTCTGCTTTTATTGGTTTCAGGTATTCTAACCATTGCCAAAGAACAAGTAAAGAAAATGATATACATATGCTCTCCTCCTAAAAATGTCACCTCCTTTGTAAAGCTGTCTTGATTCCCAATTCAGAATGTATAGCTTCCTTCTCTACATTCTATCATATACTTTATACCTTCATTAGTATTACAGATCTCCCTCTCTCACTAAACTGTAAAATTCCATAGTTCGGGGACCAAGTCATTACCTCTGTGATCCCTGCAGTGCAAAGTAGAGTGATTTATTAATGGTAGGTACAAAATAAATGCTTGATGAATGAATGTGGTAGTGTCAACTTCATAACTGGACATTAAGCTTTTCAGAGTTCCAATAAATGTTGAAAACAAAGAAACTACCCTTCCTACTTAGCTGCTCCCTCCATCCCAATCTCTTTTTCTCTATATTTGGTATCATGATTGTGTACATTGAAGAGGGAGACACATCTAATGGGAACTATCCTCCTGAGAAGATATATTATATTCAATATTTCTATTTTGATAACGCTCCAATGAACCATTTTTTGGGGGAGGATTTCCAAGGTTAAACTGAACTTGATGAGCAGAGTTCCGATCATTTTAGGTAGGCAAAAGATAGCTCTGCTGGCCAGGCGCAGTGGCTCACGCCTGTAAACCCAGCACTCTGGGAGGCCGAGGTGGGCAGATCACTTGAGGTCAGGAGTTCGAGATCAGCCTGGACAACATGGTGAAACCCCGTCTCTACTAAAAATACAAAGATTAGCTGGGTGTGGTGGCGCATCCCTATAATCCCAGCTACTCAGAAGGCTAAGACAGAAGAATAGCTTGAACCCGGGAGGCGGAGGGTTGCAATGAGCCGGGATCGCGCCACTGCACTCCAGCCTGGGCCAAGAGAGTGAGACTCCTTCTCAAAAAAAAAAAAAAAAAAAAAAAAGTTAGCTCTGCTTCCTGTGACACAGTGCGCTGTCAGATGCCTTGGAATAAACTATAAAAGTCTAAACACTGAAAGCATGACACCAAGACTCCCCTAACCAGGTGCTGCCTATATGAAATGATCAAGAAGAATCAAAAAGAAACCCTGAATTCTTTTTAACTAACAAGGAAAAATGGTCCTTAGCCCTCAAAAAACAAGGGTCAAACGAGACTGATTGGTGACTGACAACTGTTTCAGCTACAGAGTCAGGTGACGTAAATGTGTCTAAAGAGAGAAAGGTCAAATTTAGCCAATGAAAGTCATCTCAAATAAGATTCTCCCCTCTATTTTCACCTGTGTCATGTGTTGTTTTACTACTGGGGTTTGGCAAAACTTCAGCTGGAGACTTTTGACTTTTGTCAAAATTCTGGTTATTTGGAAATTTCTAAACAATGATCAAGTTCTGCTACAATGCACATTTTCTCCTTGCAAAACAAACAAAATGCTTTGACAGGGACAATTCCCAGTCTCTTATCACTGAAATGTACAAAGGAAGCTGGGAAGTTGTTTGAATATCATATAGCACTTTTGAGTTCATTAGGCCATTATCCCCAGGGTTGGATTTAATCAAGATGAAAAAGCACAGGCTCAAAGCCTTTTTAGTTGACAAGAAGTGAGTATTTGGCTTGAGACTTCTGTGTCTGAGTTGTAAGTCAGGTTCACAGAAAAGTAATCAGAAACTAGCCTGACTGGAGACAAGAAAGAGTCTCAAAATAAGAGGTATGAGACCATGGGTTGTACCTGTGACCTGGCCTCTTAAGAAGCTTAGGGACCTTGAGCAAATTACTTATATTCTCATCTGTAAAGTAAAGGACTAGACTTGGAGTATTTCTAAAGCCCCTTGTAACACTATCAATGTTTAATTATCTAATGTTTTTCCTTAAGTAACCGATTCATTCATTCAACTATTTGAATACCTTCAATGTTCACTGAGGAACAGTTAATTCAGGTATCTATTTGAATACCTTCAATGAACATAATAAAAGAAGTAAAAGTAACAGCTCTTGACCTCAAGGAGTTAAGCCAGCGGTAAAGATGAAGGCTTTACCCAACAGCTCCTAGCACAGGGGCCAGGCACAGGGGCTTATTAATCCATTCCTTTGGTCACAAGGAGCCTGCCAAATGATGAGGAAGGAAAGGAGTAAGAGAAACTCCACAGAAGCTCTTAGGAGGAAGACAGGGTAATTTATAATTTCAGTCCACCAATGTCTATTGAGTGCCTACTGTGTGTGCCAGCACTGGGCATCCTGGGGCGACTCAGCCAGATCAGGCCTCTGATGACACTTACTTATTCCAGGTGGTAGAGAGAAAAAAACAAAACAGGTTATCAAAGAAATGAAATCCAGGGCCAGGCTTGGGGGCTCAAGCCTGTAATCCTAGCACTTTGGGAGGCTGAGGTGGGTGGACTGCTTGAGGTCAGGAGTTCAAGACCAGCCTGGCCAACATGGTGAAACCCCATCTCTACTAAAAATACAAAAATCAGCCGGGCATGGTGACGCATGCCTGTAACCCCAGCTACTTAGGTGGCTGAGACAGGAGAATCACTTGAGCCTGGGAAGTGGAGGTGGCAGCGAGCCAATATCACGCCACTGCACTCCAGCCTGGGTGACAGAGCAAGACTCTGTCTCACAAAAAAAAAAAAAAAAAAATTAGATTGAGAGAAATTCTATGAAAGAAACAGAATAACGAATAACTGTGTTTGCTGGTGGGGTGGACTGCCATTAGTACAGGGCAGAGAGGGGTAAGTCTTTGGATATGGCAGTAGTTGACTGAGCTCAGATTTGAAGGCAGAAGAAAATTAGAACAGCCAGCACAGAGGGCCTAGTGATCCAGCCAGAGAGGCTGGTAAATGCAGAGGCTGAGAAGGGCTGGTGCAGACAAACCATCTGTGTGGTTGGAGCTTAAAAAGCAGTTACTTCCGGAAAGTATAGGGTGAACGCAGTAGTTCTCAACAGAGGGCAATTTTGCACACCCCATGGGACATTTGGCAAAGTCTAGAGAAATTTTTGGTTGTTATGATGGTGCGGGTGGGGGGAAGGTTGAGAAAACTTGCACTAAAGGAATATTTCAGCCCAAATTTCAGTTTTAGTCACTATGTTCTAAACTCATGTTCTCGCCAGCTTGAATAGTTTTTTTTCTTTCCTGCAGAAACAAAATCAGAACAGGTTTCAAGTGGCTCACTCTTTCATCTACTCTCTTGGGAAATCCCCTTGGGGAGGTTCATGGGACTCCAGGAGCCTTTGGAAAGCTCCACAGGATACGAAATAGCTACCTAAACAGGTGGGAAACAATCCAAGGAGCCACACCCCCAACTGCTCCCACAGTTACCAGGGCAGAAAAAACTGAGATTAGGGGTAGAGCACAAAGGAGAACATATTTATGTTTTATTTGCATAATTACAAATTAATGTTAAAAAGAATACAAAGTCAGGTCCAGGGTAGGGATGAAGAGGTTACAGATGCCCTCAAGTATTGGAAAGCTCTGGCCTTCTGGCCTTATGTCTTTTTTCTTTCTTTTCTTTTTTTTTATTTTTGAGACAGGGTCTCCCTCTGTCGCCCAGGCTGGAGTGCAATGGTACGATCTTGGCTCACTGCAACCTCAAACTCCCCGGTTCAAGCGATCCTCCTACCTCAGCCTCCCGAGCAGCTGGGACTACAGGCGCACATCAGGTGGCCCAGCTGATTTTTGTACTTTTAAAAATTTTTTTGAGACGGAGTCTCATTGTCTCCCAGGCTGGAGTGCAATGGCGGAATCTCGGCTCACTGCAACCTCAGCCTCCCGGGCTCAAGCGATTCTCGTGCCTCAGCCTCCCAAGTAGCTGGGACTGCAGGCGCGCGCCACCACGCCCAGCTAATTTTTGTATTTTTTGTAGAGACGGGTTTTCAACATGTTGGCCAAGCTGGTCTCGAATTCCAGACCTCAAGTGACGCGCCCGCCTCAGCCTCCCAGAGTGCTGGGATCCCAGGTGGAGCCACCGCGCCGCACCCCTCGGGCCTTCTAACTCGGGTGCGTGGGCCCCCCAGGCTCTCGCTCCCCTCCCCTACGCCGCCCTGCGCCCGCCTCAGGCCTCTCTGGGACTCGCCGGCCTGGCGTCCTGGCCCGCCCGAGCCCCACGGTCCCTCGTGTCCTAACCTCGGCGGGCAGGCACCTCCTCAGGAAGCCCCGGAGCAGGCTGTCGTTGTACAGGTGGCCCAGGCTGGCGGCCCCCGACAGAAGTTCGCGTCAGGTCAGTGTGCAGCCCCCGGCTGAGAGGCGGCTGCTGAGGGTCGGGGCGGGCTAGGGGCTGGCTGGCCGCCGCTCGCCCCTGCTTTGCATATTCATGAAGTCTAGCGAAGCCAGTCGCCCCGGCCAGCAGTGGACGGTTTATGAATTATTCATTAGGAAGCCTCTGGTCCCGCCCAGAAAGGCCTCGTTGACTATTCATGAGCCGAGGAGCTGGTTTGGGCCGGAAAAGGCCGTTGACCCCCGGTGGGAGGGAAGCGTCGACGAGCTGAGGTGAGGGCTGTTGAGACGCGAGGTCTCCGCCCAGAGAGGGCACTCGGGCGTTGTTAGTTCTGATTTTATGTCAAAAAACAATTTTTTTCTTTTCTTATTACTTAAGGCTTTAAGTTGGATTTGCAAGTATCATATTTCGTGAGTGCCTAAAGTACTGTGAAGAGAATCGGGAGGGCAGGGGGCTGAGGAGGAAGGCAAAAGGGAGGCGATTTCCCCAGAACTGGACAGAGAGCAGCCAGGTAGCTTTGAAATTCAGATTTTTCTGGACATGAAATCAAACTTGCTGAGCAAGCAGCAGCCATAATGAGCCATGATGAGGCTGGTAGGGCAGACGACGTCTGTGCCCGACATTGGAGGGGGCCTGTGTGGTGGAGCTTTGGGGAAGTTTATCTTACCTGGGTCAGATTCTCCCCAGCCATTGAGGTTTTCTGCCAGGATCGATGCCTGGTACAGGTCAAGAGGTGAGAGAGGTGGGGACGAGCCACCCCGCCCCCCTTGACCTCAGCTCCCCTTTAGCTTTAGTGAGGATTTGCCAATTAATCCCTGTGGACTTTAGTTCCCTAAACAGTTCAGAGGGAGAGAGTCTTGAACCTCAGGATTAGCCAATCGCCAAAATGTGTCCGAGTACGCAGAGCACTGGACAGGCTGTGCAGTACATAGTGTACTCAGCTGGTAGAAATGAGGGGTGGTTCTGGCCCCTAAAGGGGTTTTTAATCTCAGCAGGATCATAATCTAATTTCTCCTCCGTTGGACCATCAATCTGTTGAGGTAGGAACAGTATTTTACATCTTGTAATCCTGCACGTTGCCTGGCACATTGTAGTTGCCTCGTAGATGTTGAATGAATGAATAATTGAAATAGCATGAAAAAGATATTAAAAAGTCAAAAGAGCATGAACAAATACTCAATTAATATAGTGGAAACCATTTACTCTGAATGAGCACAGGTAGGGGAATTACCAGGGCCAAATGGAGTTTGTTAAAATGGTGAATAATTTATTGAAGCAAGATCTGTTGTAAGGTCTAAGTAATTGGGCGAACTTTGGCAAACCAAGTTCCCTTGCTTAGCCTCACTTTCCTTTTCTTTTTTCTTTTTTTTTTTTTTTTGAGATGGAGTCGAGCTCTGTGGCCAGGCTGGAGTGCAGTGACGCGATCTCAGCTCACTGCAAGCTCCACCTCTTGGGTTCAAGCGATTCCCCTGCCTCAGCCTCCCGTGTAGCTGGGACTACAGGTGTGCACCACCACGTCCAGCTAATTTTTTTTTTTTTTTTTTTTGTATTTTTAGTAGAGACAAGGTTTCACCATGTTGGCCAGGATAGTCTCGATCTCTTGACCTCGTGATCCTCCAGCCTCAGCCTCCCAAAGTGCTGGGATTACAGGTGTGAGCCACTGCGCCTGGCCCCTTTTCTTTATAGTTTTATGTTTATGTTTAAATCCATGATCCATTTTGCATTAATATTTGTATACAGTGTGAGATTTAGGTTAAGGTTCTTTTCATTCTCTCTTCTTCCCCTCACCCCGCGGATGTCCTTTTGTTTCCACACCATTTGTTGAAAAAAAGATTCTTCCTCCACAGAATTGGATCTTCTTTAAATCGAAGGGGTTGGAAGATGTCTGTGCTCCCTTCCAGCTTTAGGAATCTATTGAACCCATTTATGTTAACATACACTTCTTTTGAGTAAAGCCATTCTTAATAACATGCATGTGTAAGGAAGGTCATATAGTTGCATTTCAGAATCCAGCTATTGGATAGTGTTCACCTGATAGAAAAGGGATTTTCTTATAAAAAATTATTTTCAAAGATTGAGAAAGATGGGTAGAGAGCCTTCACAAATCAACTATGATTATATTTGGGAAAATGTAATAAAACTTTGGCTTTTGCTTCACTTGGAATGGTTAAAAAAGTGGTTTAGGCCTTAGTAAACTAAACAGCAGCTGGCTAATCTTTATGTGAATCTTGGACTCACACATAGTAAGGGTAAAATAGGAAGTAATTGTGCCACCATATAAAATAGGGCAATTGAAGGCATGGTGTGGTGTCTCACATGTGTAATCCCAAAATTTTGAGAGACCAAGAGTTCGAGGCCAGTCTGGGCAACATAGTGAGAACCCCCTCGTGCCCGCCCAACTCTACAAAAATAAAAAATTTTAAAAATTTAACAGGGCATGGTGGTGCATGCATATAGTCTCAGCTACTTGGAAGGCTGAGATAGGAGGATCACTTGAGCCTAGAAGTTTGAGGTTGCAATGAGCTGTGATTATGCCACTGTACTCCAGCCTAGGTGACAGATTATGCCACTGCACTTTACTCTGTCTCAAAAAAGAAAAGAAAAGAAAAGAAAATGAATGCACAACAACAAAAAAAATAGGGCAATTGAGATATAGGTCAAGAGGTAAGCCTAGAGTGAATCTTTACCAGAAAGAGCACAGAAATATGCCTCTTTCTCAAGAAGATCATAATCCTTGTCACAAAATAGACATATCAAATGTAAGAGTGAGGGTCAGTTGCAGTGGCTCACACTTATAATCCTAGCACTTTGGGAGGCTAAGGAAGGAGTATTGCTTGAGCCCAGAAGTTCAAAACCAGCCTGGGTAACATAGTGAGACCTCGTCTCTACCAAAAATAAAATTTGCTGAGTGTGGTGGCACACTACCTCTAGTATCAGCTACTTAGGAGGCTGAGGTGGGAGGATCGCTTGAGCCCAGGAGGTCAAGATTGCAGTGAGCCAAGATTGCGCCACTGCATTCCTGCCTGGGTAAACAGAGTAAGACCTTGTCTCAAAAACAGAAGAGGGAATGGTATTGATGCGCTGTGAAGTTTCAAATATGTATGGATCTAATTTGCAAACAAATATATAAGAGAAAGACATTTCAAAGTTAGCTTTCAGTTCTTAAAATCCATAGTTATGAAATCTCTTCTAGGTTTTTAGATAATGAGCCTGAACAAAGGGATAACACATACAAAAAATCAGACCTATTGTCTGAGAATGCATGCTCTCTAGAGTCATACTTCCTGTCAACTTGTGAGCTTTCAAAATTAAGCAAGGTTTGTACTTAAATAGAAGAGCTCCACAAAACACCTGCTCAAAGGGAAAACAGTAGCAACAGAATAGTTAGAGGCTGAAAGGAGTCTGGCTTTTTTTTTTTTTTTTTTTTTTTTTTTTTTTTGAGATGAAGTTTCACTCTTGTTGCCCAGGCTGGAGTGCAATGGTGCAATCTCAGCTCACTGCAACCTCCACCTCCTGGGTTCAAGCGATTCTGCCTCAGCCTCCCAAGTAGCTGGGATTACAGGCACCCACCACCAAGCCCAGTTTTAGTAGAGACGAAGTTTCACCATGTTTTTCGAAAAAATAATTTAGATCTTTTTGCCTTCCTGAAGCAAGCTCATGCTAGAACACTAGAAAGAGACCCTCCCATGTTTAGAAATAAGGAGACAAGCCGAAGAACTAGGGAGGCCCTGGTAGTGCATCATATTAGATAGAATGAAAGCAAAGGAGAATTTCATTTTGGAGAGTCAGTCTGGAAAAACTTTTAAATTATGAGTCATACTTGTTGAGTTTTAGTCTCAGTTCTGTTACTAAGTGGCTGACTGACCCTGGGTAAGTCTAGATTTTGAATTCCCCATCTAGAAAATTAGATATTTGGACTAAATGACTGTCTTAGTCCAGTTTGTACTGTTGTAACAATATCTGAGGCTGGGTAATGTAAAAAGAGCAGACATGTATTGGCTTATGATTCTGGAGGCTGGGAAGTCCAAGAACAAGGATATACATCTTGTAAGGACCTTCTTGCTGTGTCATAACATGGAGGAAGGCATCACCTGGTAAGAGAGAGATCAAGGAGAGAGAGAGTGAGTGTGCCAAACTTGCTTTTGTAACAAATCCACTTTCTTGATAATGAACCTGCTCCTGGGGTAACAATATTAATCCATTCATGAAGGCACCTAATCACCTCTTAAAGGCCCCAACTCTCAACACTTGCATTGATGATTAAGCTTCCAAAATATGAACTTTGGGATACACATTCAAACCATAGCAATGATATTTAAAGTTTCTTCTACCTTTAAAATTTTGTGGTATTTTTCTAGACTCTTAATTATTCCTTGTTTCTAGGGTTCTTCTCTGTTGACTTAGCAAATATTTAGTTAGCTAAGTTAGGTTTTTAATTTTTTTTATTTTTTACTTATTTTATTTATTTATTTTTTAAGTAGAGACAGGGCTTCACCATGTTGGCCAGGCTGGTCTTGAACTCCTGACCTCAAGTGATCCACCCCACTGTGACCTCCCAAAATACTGAGATTACAGGTGTGAGACACCATGCCCAGCCTCAGCAAATATTTATTGAGTACCTATTTAATTCCAGTACTGTGATGATGCTAAGAGTTCAAGAATGAGCTAAACAAGACACAAAAGATCACATATTGTATGGTTTCATTTATATATAATGTTCAGAATAGGCAATTTCATAAAGATGAAAGGTAGGTTAGTGGTTTCCAGTGGCTGGGGAAAGGAGAGAATAGGAGTGGCTGCTAATGGGCATAGGATTTCTTTTAGGGGTGATGAAAATGTTCTGGAATTAGATAGTGTTTGCATTATTTTGTGAATACACTAAATTGATGGTTTATACTATATTAAACAGATGGTTGCAGAATTTTGTGAATATACTAAAACTCACTGAATTATACCTATTAAAAAAACTTTAAAGGCTGGGTGCAGTGGCTCATGCCTGTAATCCCAGCACTTTGGGAGGCCAAGGTGGGCAGATCACTTGAGGTCAGGGGTTCTAGACCAGCCTGGCCAACATGGCTAAACCCCATCTCTACTAAAAATCCAAAAATTAGCTGGATGTGGTGGCACACACCTTTAATCCCAGCTACTCAGGACGCTGAGGCAGGAGAATGGCTTGAACCCAGGAAACAGAGGTTGCAGTGAGCTGAGATTATACCACTGCACTTCACCTGGGTGACACAGTGAGAGTCCTTTTCAATAAATAAATAAAAAAAACTTTAAAATATAAAGAATGAGCTAGACTGACACAATAGCTAGACACAATTTTGCTCTCATGTTAGCTCACAGTAGGTCAGGGGATACTTAAAGACAACTATGGTACAGTATATATTGCAAAGGGCACATAACCCAGACTTCATAATAGTGGTAGTGGGAATTAGGAAGTCATTCATTAAGGAAATTTTACTAAGCCATATGATATGGTTTGGATTTGTGTCTCCACCCAAATCTCATGTCAAATTGTAATCCCCAGTGTTGGAGGAGGGCCCTGGTGGGAGCTGACTGGATCATGGAGGCAGATTTCCCACTTGCTGTTCTTGTAATCATGAGTTCTCATGAGATCTGGTTGTTTAAAAGTGTGTAGCACCTCCCCTTTCCCTCTCTTCCTCCTTCTCTGGCCATGTAAAACGTGCCTCCTTCCCCTTCCCCTTCTGCCATGGTTGTAAGTTTCCTGAGGTCTCCCCAGCTATGCCTCCTGTATAGCTTGCATAACTGTAAGTCAATTAAACCCCTTTCTTTATAAATTACCCAGTCTTAGGTACTTCTTTATAGCAATGCAAGAATGGACTAATACACCATATCTAGGAGATGAGTAGGAATTGGGAATGGAGGAGGATGTTTCAGGCAGAAGGAATATTGCAAAATCCTGAGAGCTAGAAGGAATATAGTCCTTTGGGGTAAGGTAATAATGGCTGGTACATAAAAGTATAAGGGAAAATAGAGCTGAGGCTAGGGAGGCATGAGTCAAATCTTGAAGCCATGGTAAGAGTTTTAGATTTTATCCTGAGAGTAGTGGGGAGCCATTGAAGTATTTCAATCTGGGAAAATTCATAGTTGAGTTTGTAATTTAAAAACTCTGGCTGCAATATACAGAACAGACTGGAGAAGGAGAATACCAGTGACAGGAAATTGGTGGTTGCAGCAGTACAGGCAAAAGATGAGACTGGTTGATCTAAAGTAGAGATGACAACAACATGGCTAAAGTGAGGAGTTGGACACGTTTGAGATATATATATATATATTGGCAGGGGGACAGGGTTTCACTCTTTCACTCTTGTTGCCCAGGCTGAGTGCAATGGCGTGATCTTGGCTCACTGCAACCTCCACCTACTGGGTTCAAGTGATTCTCCTGCCTCAGCCTCCCAAGTAGCTGGGATTACAGGCATGTGCCACCACACCCAGCTAATTTTGTATTTTTAGTAGAGATGGGGTTTCTCCATGTTGGTCAGGCTGGTCTTGAACTCCTGACCTCAGGTGATCTGCCCACCTCAGCCTCCCAAAGTCCTGGGATTACAGGTGTGAGCCACTGCACCTGGCCTACATTTGAGAAATGTTAAGGTGATGGAACATGGGAATGAGGAAGGGATTAAGGTTGAGTCACACATTTTGTGCTTGAGCAACTAGGTATGTGATGATGTCATTCACTGAGTGAGGGAACAGAAGTAAGTTTTTGGGGAAAATAATTCACATTCGAATGTGTTGAGAACATCAAGGTGGAACAGTCTTATGATCAGTTAGAGGAACAAGTCAGCAACTTCTGAGAGAGACCTGGGCTGGGGATACACACATAAGAATCAATAGATAGAAATTATACTTGAAACAATGGGAGTGTATTTGTTCATCCAGGGAATGTGTGGTAGAAGTAAAAAAGAAGAGCTCTGTTTTAGTCCGTTCTTGCATTGCTATAAAGAAATTCCTGAGACTGGGTAATTTATAAAGAAAAGAGGTTTAATTTGCTCATGCTTCCACAGGCTGTACAGAAAGCATGGTAGCATCTGCCTGACTTTTGAGGAGGCCTCAGGAAACTTACAATTATGGCAGAAGACAAAGGAGAAGCAGGCACATCTTACATGGCCAAAGCAGGAGAGAGAGAGAGAGAGAGAGAGAGAGGAAAAAAAAAAGATTCTACACACCTCTAAACAACCAGATCTTACAATAACTCACTCACTTACTATTGCAGGAACTGCACTGAGGGTATAGTGCTAAACCATTCATGAGAAACTGCCCAGATGATCCAGTCATCTCCTACTGTGCCTGGCCGTGCCAGCTGCTAGGTAGCTGAGTCAGAATTTGAACTTAGGTTCCTTAACTCTAAAGGCTCTTTCTACTAGATTATACTGCTGGTTATTTCTCTCTCTCTCTCTTTCTCTCTCTGTCTCTCTCTCTCTCTCTATATATATATGTATAAAATTTAATTTTACTTTTATAAATGTTAATTCCTAAGGAATTTACCAAATGCTAATATTAACTAACTTGAATCCTTTCTCAAAAGCGAGTGTCCTGAATGCCTCAGAGTTTTCAATGGTAATATTAATTTAATCTAGGCCATCCATACATTGCAAAAATATGGATGTAGTAATGCATTGTGTTCTAATTGGCTGATGCTATTTTCAGAGCTTGATTCCCTAGAAATGACATCAGAATGTCTATGATCATAGAGAAATTTAAAAAACCCCACTAATATAGAAAACTATTTAAAAATCATGATTTCTCTTACTTATTGTGTCTGAGACTAATAACTGCCCTAGTAGTGGGTAGTGTATTATGGTTTAATGGGCTGGGAGTAGATCTTAAACTCTTAGAGCTACTTTGTTTCCCATTTTATATTTTGAAATTTAAGGAGGACAACTGATGTGTTGAGTTAGATATGAAGGTTATACTCTGAAATCAAGTAAAGGTAGCTTGGAATCTTTAAGGGTTAAAGAACTATTAGGTGGTTTTCAGTCTCATATATAAAATATTGTAAAAGAGTGCCCCCTAGTGCCCCTCTGAAGAAGTAATTTGAAAGAAATTAAATATTACCACCTGTTTATAATCTCTATCACCACCTTGTGGCAGTGTTTGCAAATAATTCTGCCCTCTTTTCTTGGGAAAATCTTCAAGAATTTTGCATTAATGGATACACAAAAACCGGTCACAGGCTATCCTTGGTGATCCAGAATGGAGTATCTTTAAAGAAGTTATTTTACAAGTATTTTAGTCAGAACTTCATAAAACCTTGAAAAGAAGCCCCAGTTGAAATTAAGACTTTGTAAAGAAAAGGGAAAATTTGCTGCTGCTGCTGCTTTTTTTTTTTTTTTTTTTTTTTTTTGAGATGGAGTCTGGCTCTGTCGGCCAGGCTGGAGTGCAGTGGCACAATCTTGGCTCACTGCAAGCTCCACCTCCCGGGTTCACGCCGTTCTCCTGCCTCAGCCTCCTGAGTAGCTGGGACTATAGGCGCCTGCCACCACGCCTGTCTAATTTTTGTATTTTTAGTAGAGACGGGATTTCACCATGTTGGCCAGGATGGTCTTGATCTCCTGACCTCGTGATCCACCCGCCTTGGCCTCCCAAAGTCCTGGGATTACAGGCATGAGCCACCATGCCTGGCTGCTTCTTTTTGTATTAACAAAACAATAAGGGTGAAAACTAGATGTATTTTAAATATTAACTTTTTTATTGTGGTAAACTGTGATATGAAACTCAACACCTCAGCTTTTCTAAGTGTACAACTCAGTGACACTAAGCACATTTGCAATGTTGTACAACCATTATCACTGTCCATTTCTAAAACCTTTTCGTCATCCTGAACAGAAACTCTATACCTATTAAACTCCTTATTCCTTCTACCCCACCAGCACCTGGTAACCTCTATTCTACTTTCTGTCTCTATGAATTTGCCTACTCTAGGTACCTCATATAAGTGGGATCATATAATATTTGTCCTTTTATGTCTGGCTTTTCACTTAGCGTAATGTTTTCAAGATTTATTCACATTGTTGCATGTATCAGAACTTCATTCCTTTTTAAGATTGAATAGGGGTTGGGTGTGGTGGCTCATGCCTGTAATCCCAGCACACTGGGAGGATGAGGCTGATGGATTGCCTGAACCTAGGAATTCAAGACCAGTCTGGGCACCATGACAAAACCCCATCTCTACAAAAAATACAAAAATTAACCAGGTGTGGTGGCAAGTGCTTGTAGTCCCAGCTACTCAAGAGGCTGAGGTGGGAGAATCACTTGAGCCTGGGAACTGGAGGTTGCAGTGAGCCGAGATCACGCCTTTGCACTCTACCCTGGGTGACAGAAGGAGACCCCGTCTCAAAAACAAAACAAAACAAAACAAACAAACAAAACAATTGAGTAATATTCCATTGTAAATACCACATTTTGTTTATCCATTCGTCTTTTAATAGACATTCGAATTGTTTCCATCTTTTGGCTAATGTGAATTATGTGGCTATGAGCGTTGGTGTACAAGTATCTGTTTGAGTCCCTGGTTTCAATTCTTTTGAATATATACCTAGAGATGGAAATGCTGGATAATATGGTAATTCTGTTTAACTTTTTGAGGAATGCCATTGCTATTTTCCACAAGGGCTGCACCATTTTCATTCCCACCAGCAATGCATAAGGGTTTTAATTTCTCCACATCCTTACCAACTTACTATTTTCCATTTTTGAATAATCATTTACAAAATTTTTAATTGACACACAGTAATTGTACATATTTATGGGGTACAGAGTGATATTTTGATACATGTATACAATATGTAATGGTCAAGTCAAAGCATATCCATCAGTTCAAACATTTATCATTCTTTGTGTTGAACTATTTTAAAATATACAATAAATCATTGTTAACTGTGGTCACTCTACAGTGCTATAGAACAATATAATTTATTCTCCTATCTAGCTGTAATTTTATATCCATTAACTAACTTCTCCCTATCCAACCTCCTCCCTGCTGCCCTTCCTAGCTTCTAATAACTACTTCTAAGAGCTCATCTGTTTTAGCTCCCAGGTGAGTGAGAACACATGGTATTTATCTTCTGTACCTGACTTATTTCACTTAACATTATGTCATCTAGGTTAATCTCTGTTGCTGTGAATGACAGATCTTCATGCTTTTTTAAATGGCTGAATAATATTCCATTGTGTATATATACACTTTCTTCCTTTCTTTCTTTTTCTCTTTGTCTCTCTCTCTCTCTCTCTCCTCTTTCTTTTTTCTTTTTTGACAGAGTCTTGCTCTGTTGCCCAGGCTGGAGTGCAGTGGTGCAGTCATGGCTCACTGCAGCCTTGAACTCCTGGGCTCAAGTAGTCCACCTTAGCTTCCCAAGTAGCTGGGACTATAGGTGCGTGCCACCACACCCAGCTAATTTTTGTGTTTTTTGTACAGACAGGGTTTCACCATGTTGCCTAGGCTGGTCTCGAACTGCTGGGCTCAAGCAACCTGCCTGCCTCAACCTCCCAAAGTGCTGGAATTACAGACATGAGTTGCCAACCTGGCCTATATTTTATTCATACATTCATCTGTTGATGGACACTTAGGTTGATTCCGTATCTTGGCTATTGTGAATAGTGCTGCAATAAACATGGAGGTATAGATGTCTCTTCCATATACTGATTTCTTTTCTTTTGGATAAATACCCAATAGTAGGATTGCTGGATTATATGGTATTTCTATTTTAAGATTTTTGAGGACCTTCCATACTGTTTTCCATAATGCTTGTACTAATTTACGTTCCTACCAACAGTGTATAAGAATTTTCTTTTCTCTGCATCTTTGCCAGCATTCGTTATTTTTTGTTATTTTATTTTATTTCATTTCATTTTTTGAGACCGAGTCTTGCTCTGTTGCCCAGGCTGGAGTGCAGTGACAAGATCTTGGCTAACTGCAACCCCCGCCTCCTGGGTTCAAGTGATTCTCCTGCCTCAGCCTCTCGAGAAGCTGGGACCACAGGTGCATGCCACCACACCCGGCTGATTTTTTTTTGTATTTTTAGTAAAGACAGGATTTCACCAGACTGGTCTCAAACTCCTGACCTCAGGTGATCCACCCGCCTCGGCCTCCCAAAGTTCTGGGATTACAGGTGTGAGCCACCTCGCCTGGCCATTTTTTGTCCTTTTAATAATAGTCATTCTAACTGTGGGGAGATTATATCTCATTGTGGTTTCAATTTGCATTTCCTTGATGATTAATCATGTTGAGCATTTTTTCATATACTTATTAGCCATTTGTATGCCTTCTTTTGAGAAATGTCTATTCAGATCCTTTGCTTTTTTTTTTTTTTTTTTTTTTTTGGCTTTTGAGTTGCTTGCACTTCTTGTATATTCTGGATATTAATTCTTTCTTGGATGAATAGTTTGCAAATGTTTTCTCCCGTTCTATAGGCTGTCTCTTCACTCTGTTGGTTATTTACTTTGCTGTGTAGAAACTTTTTAGTTTGATATAATCTCATTTGTCTATTTTTGGTTTTGTTACCTGTGCATTTGAAGTCTTACCCATAAAATCTTTACCCAGACCAATGTCATTTAAATCTCATTTAAGTCTTTAACATATTTTGAGTTTATTTTTGTATATGGTGAGAGACAGGGGTCTCTCATTCTTCTGCTGTGGATATCCAGTATCTCTGGAACCATTTTTTGACAAGGGTATCTTTTCCCCAATGTATGTTCTTGGTGCCTTTGTCAAAAATCAGCTGGTTGTAAATAGGCAGATTTATTTCTGGGTTCTCTATTCTGTTCCATTGGTCTCTGTATCTCTTTTTATACCAGTGCCATGCTGTTTTGGTTACTATAGCTTTGTAGTATATTTTAAAGCCAGGTAATGTGATGCCTCCAACTTTGTTCTTTTTGCTCAGAATTACTTTAGCTATTCAGAGTCTTTTGTGGTTCCATAGGAATTTTAGGATTTTTTTTCCATTTCTATGAAGAATGTAATTGGTATTTTGACAGAGATTGCATTTGAATCTGTAGATTGTTTTGGGTAATTAATATGATCATTTTAGCAATATTAATTCTTCTAATCAATGAATATGGGATGCCTTTCCATCTTTTTGTGTTCTGTTCAATTTCTTTCATCAGTGTTTTGTAGTTTCATTGTAGCAATCTTTCACTTTCTTAAATTTATTCCTAGCTAATTTTTTTGGTAGGTATTGTAAATGAGATTTCTCTCTTGATTTCTTTTTCAGCTAGTTGGATGAATAACTATTTTAATGGGTATGAAGTATAAACATTAACTTTTGAGTTGAATTTGCAAATAAGTTACAACTGAAGTTAATTCAAGAAATGTTTTTAAGCCTTTGCTATATTGTTACACTCTGAGGGAATAACAAGGATTAATAATATATATTGAGTCTCTAGGTGATTTACAATGTATTTTCTCCTCCAATATATTTGTGAACAAATAAATAACCTTATAATTTTCATTGAGTGGGTGGAAAAATTCATCCAGAGACCTTATGCCAAAATTATAGATAAAAATGTGTGTTAAACTTACTTCCCAATGAGTATGGTCAAATTTTAATTATATCGTTCTCCTTTGGAAAATTAACAATAGGTACTTTTTTCAACTCAAATTCATTTTATTGTTTAGATAAGGCCTGATAGAATTATCTTAGCATTCATTCTTCCTTTGCTCTTCAAAATGTAGCTTGGGAAATTTCTCTCTAAACTGAACAATCTGGAAAACAGTTTATACCTAACTGTCTTTGATTTTAATTTTTTGTTTGCTTTTAGACTTTTTCAGTTTCATTTTTGGGCGGAGTAAGAGAGGAAGCATTATATTTGGTAAGGTCTCTAATTAATTAATTATTTTTTAATAGGTTGGACTTGTTGAAATAATCCTGATACATTCCTACAATGGCCACTGCTCAGCTTTCTCACTGCATCACAATACACAAGGCATCTAAGGTATTTGTTAAGAATTAAAAGAAAATCAATGACCATTTAGTGAGTTAGTTCAGAATTATGATTTTAATCTTGTGTGTGTGTGTTTTTAAGCAGCAGTTTTATCAGTTAATTGGCACATAATATTCTGGGAGAGTATGTGTACATTTTAACTGCCTAATAGACCAAGGACCAGAAAATTAAAATAAATTTCTACAAAGTTATTTACTGGGTGCTTGTTTCATGTTTATACAATATATTTAGATCTTCTAGAGTAAAAGAAATCAGAAACAAAAAGATGTTTAAAGAGAATAGTTCTTGGTTAGACATTCGCTTCCTAAAGTGTTAGGAAACTTGTGTTGCACACCATGGTGTAATTATAAGAACAGAAGGGGAGATCACTGAGAGAAACTTGGATGCTAGGAGGTCTATGGGAGCATCCCAGGGCCAGGCATATAGTTTAGTTTGTCCCATGACATTCATTAATGCATCATTTGTTTATTCATTGAGACTCAATATTATGTAATATAATATTCATTATACTGTGTAATTCACTGATAAAATACAAAAATATGATCTTCATCTTCCAAAAGTTTATAATCTGGTTAGGAGTTAAGTCAATATACAAAATGATATATGATTTATATATATGTAAAAAAGAGTGAGACGATGCAAATTATAGGAATTTATTTAGAGATTTCATGTGGACTGGAATGGTTTGTATATTCCTCATGAAAAAGATAAGACTGAAGGTGGACAGACCTTGAATGATGAAGATAATTTGCATAGAGGGGAGAGAATTCCCTGAGGAAAACCTAGCATAAGACTTGGCTCAGAATAAGAGATAAGATGGGCTGATTACAAAATTGGCTGACTGGTTTTGGGCTGCCTTGCAGTGAAATGCATGGTAAAAGGATTGCACTGTCTTTTCCTATGCCATTTCTCTCTTTTTCTGGGGATCCAGGATCTAGTATAAAAATGAGACCCTTAATTTTGGGGATCTGTTTACACCTTCCAGCTGTGCCTGTTTATTAGGCCCTAGAAACTACATGCTTTCCTGGGCCTTTTCTTCCAAGGGCTCCACCCTGAAGCCAGTAATCCAATTAAGAAACTTAAAAACTGGCAAACAAAAAATCTTACAACTACTGGATCTTCTTCTGTCTGCGTATTTATGTGTGTTGCATGTATAGTGTTGACATAAAAGAGTGTTAATTAATTGGCTTAAAGAAAAATAAGCACTTAAATCAAATATTTTGTCAGAAAAATTAAAACTTTAGTGCCTTTTAGTTTATATGACTGTAATAATCTTTGGAAAATAAAGATTATTGGTAAAATAAAAATATCTTCAAAATTTAGATATTTGATCCAGGTCAGATATTAGGTTTGCTAAAGGCTTTAATGTCATAAACTGCTTTTTTGACTTTTAAAAATTGTTCAGCTTACCTGCTTTGGAGCCATTAGAGTCTAGGTAAAGCCTAGGGACATGTGGAGTTAGCCATGTCCCCTGGCTATGCTGGGAAAAGTCAGACTTTATCTGCACTCTGCCTTCAAAGATTATATTAACTGGTAATAAGTATTATCTTTGTAGTATGAATTAAGAGTGATACAGAATGTAAGCCACATGAGGGAGAGGATTTTTATATGTTTTGCTCACTACTATGTCTCAGAACCTAAAACAGTAACTAGAATGTAATAAGATTAAATGCATATTTGGGTTAAGATTTTCATACTTTGGAAATGGGAAAAAGAGCATGCCTGGCTGAAGGAACTGCATAAGACAACATTTTCCAAACTTATTTGACCAGCAAACACTTAACATTTTTACTGAGAGTATATATTCATATAATGCATGGGTATACAACTAAATGAATTTTTGCAAACTTAACACATTGTTGTAAGCCAGAAGCCAGATCAGAAACCAGAACACTACCAGCACTCCCTCTCTTGCTGTCTTCTAGTTATTATTACCTCTCCCCACCAAGAGAAACCACCATCTTGACATCTAACAGCATAGATTAGTTTCACCTGCTATTGTACTTTATATAAATGAAATCATACACTAATACTCATTTGTATCTGGTTTCTTTTGCTCAGCATTGTGTGTGAGAGTCATCCATATTACTCAGTATAGTTATAGATCATTCATTCTCATTGCTATATAGTATTCCATTGGGGGCATATACCACAGTTTTATTCATTCTACTGTTGATGAGCATTTGGGTGGTTTCCAGCATGGGTCTATTGCAAATAACGCTTTTCTGAATACTCTAATACATGTCCTATAGTGAACATATAAGCATATGTGTTGGATGTATACCTATGAGCAAAATATGGGTCATAGGATATGTGTATATTTAGCTTTATTATATACTGCCAAACACTTTTCCAAAGCGGTTGTACCCATTTACACTCCCACAACCAGTGTTTAGGAGTTTTTATTATTCTACATCCTTTTTAAAACTTTTAGCTGTTTTGATGGATGTGTAGTATTCTCTCACTGTGATTTTTTTTTTTTTTTTTTTTGACAGTCTCACTCTGTCACCCAGGCTGGAGTGGTGCAACCTTGGCTCACTGTGATCTCCGCCTCCTGGGTTCAAGTGTTTCTCCTGCCTCAGCCTCCCAAGTAGCTGGGATTACAGGTGCCTTCTACCACACCTGGCTAATTTTTGTATTTTTAGTAGAGACAGGGGTTTCACCATGTTGGCCAGGCTGGTCTTGAACTCCTGACCTCAAGTGATCTGCCCACCCCAGCCTCCCAAAGTGCTGGGATTGCAGGTGTGAGCCACCACCCCTGGCCTCCTTGTGATTTTAATGCTCACTTCCCTGATAAAGTTTAAACACTTTTTCATTTGTTTATTGGTCATTTGGGTATGCTCTTTTATTAAGTGTCTATTTTCACACAAGTAGACACTTTTCTATTTGATTGTCTTTCTTAAAGAATTTTAGGAGTTCTTTATACATTCTGGATATGAGTCCTTTGTAAGACCTATGCTCTTAATAGTATATTAATGAACGAAGTTCTAAAGTTTAATATTGTTTAATTTGTTAATATTTAGAAAATACTTTAAAATTATAATGTATTGACACAATACCGGCTGGAATTCATGAAACATATTTTGTGCTTGGCTTAAAGAAAACAGCAAAAAGCAGCCTCACAGAATAATTATGACAAACAGATCAAATTTTTATTTTTATGTTAATACATAAACACGGTAAACATTGTGTATACAATAAACATAGTATGTCAAACATATGTTGAAATGATAATTTGAGATACCGGCACAACCTATCCATCAGCAAATATTCTATATGCAAGATGACTCTTGGTAGACACTCCTTACATACTGAAGCAAAAGTCACAAATTCATATATCAGTCGCTCTCTTATCACACTCCTTTTATGGCACACTATTTCTTAAGGAAGACTAATCACTTAAGAACAATGATTTAAGTTTGTTTACTATGTTGTATGTATACACACACATAAAATTTAGCAGGAAGCTATTCCTAGTATTGATACTTTTTATAGAACACTATGTGACATCCTACAGAAGCTTTGTGTTCCTCAGAGCTCCGGCTTAAGCAAAGCACAAAAGTATGGAAAAACATGGCAGTAGAATAGTAGCTGAATAGCCACAATTCCACATAGCTAGACAGTAGAGTGCATGGGAGAGAATAAGGGAGTGTGGGCAGGGAGGAAGGGGTGCAAGATGAGGCAGGAGAGCTAAACAAGAATAAGATTTTGACAGTTCTCAAATCCCACTCTAAGGTACTTGAACTCTATCCTGGATGAACACTGGAAGTATCATGATAAGATTTGTATCCTTGAAAATTAATTCTGATGGCAATATGGAAGACAGGTTGAATAAAAGAATTGTTAGCAAAGAGATAAGGGGCTACTGCAGTAATCAAGGAGAGAATTGAGTATGTCCTCAGTCAAGCCAGTGGCAGTGAGAAGGGAAAGAAGAAAATAGATTTGAGAACTCTTTTAGAGAGAATTAATAGAATTTAGTGGGGTATGAGGGAGAGAGAAGACAAAGATGAAGCTGCTTCTAGCCTGGATGACTGGAGTAGTTCTGATTCACTAGTCTGAGAAAGAGACTTGGGATCAGGTTTTAGCCAGGGGTGGCAGAGATAAACTGAGTTTAAGGGATCTACAAAGTGGTTTAGGTGCAGATGTTCAGGAAATAAAAATATAGAACTGGGACTCAGAACAGAAATAGGGACCTGAATTCCTTTCTGTATAGGCTGTAGCTGAAGCTATGAAACTTGATGAGATTATTCAAGAAGACAGCTATAAAAGAGAAAAAGCCTGAAGACAGAATCCTGGGGGATAACCAACAGTTAAAGAGCAGAACAACTGGAAAAAGTAAGAGACTCAGAGAGATATGTAGGGATAGGTGAAAAAACAAAATAGTGTTATGGCACCTTGAAGAGGAAAAGAGAGTATGTGGGTAACAGTGTCAGATAATATAAAGAAGTTACATATTATGAGGAATGAGAAGAGGTCAACTATAGGATTGTACTTGGTGACTTTGGAGAGAATAGTGTAGAAAGGAAAGGAGGAAAATCCAGATTGCAGTGGGGTCCGAGGAGTGTATGAGAGGGAAGAAGATTATATAATCATAGTAAAACTCCAGTTTCATGGATCATTGTGAAATAAATTGTTTTAGTCTTGAATTACTTGGGTAATTGTTTCTGCCTTTCTGCTCTGCCTTGCCTATGAAGATCTAATTTAATGTAATATGCAAAGCACTGTTTCTTTTTGATTACCTTCAAAGATATCAAATTTGAAGTCCTGAGAAATCTTTTCATCATATCTGTGGTAATGATGTGCTAAACTGAATGTATTAAAGAATACTAATCTTTTTTCACCTCCATTGTTTTTCCAGGAAACAGTTTTCCCATCCCAAATCACTAATGAGCATGAGTCACTGAAAATGGTGAAGAAACTTTTTGCTACTTCCATCTCATGTATAACATACCTAAGGGGTCTGTTTCCAGAGAGCTCTTACGGAGAACGCCATTTGGATGGTAAAGTTAAACTAACTAGTCTCTTTGGCTGTTGTAGCCCCTTTCTCTATTTAGCAGGCATAAACCTTTCACTTCTCACAAAGTGTGCTAATTCCAACTTAAGGGCCTGTTCTTCAAGACCAATTTGTTAATCCATTTTCCATTTTAATTTTACTGTGTATAGTGATTTTACTTATAGGAATTACTAGTTCCTAGCTAGATGCCAGGTGACAGATGGAGGAAAAGATAAATCTGTTTGGACAAGTCCAGTATAAAAGCAACAGCTAGATCAAAATCTATTTGAATGCTGTAGATTTGCACTATTTTGTGCCTCAATTGAATTTATTCTTTAAGGTACACTTTGGCATTGAGGAAGTTCAAAGGAACCAGGTGAAAAACTTTTCTTCCTGTTAACATCTATAAAAATACTGGGAAAAAATAAACCCAAATTCACTTGTTGAGTAACATGGATAGTAAGATAATTATTATTCTAAACAGTTCTGGCTTTTTTCTCAATTGCCAGGTCTTCCATTTTCATTCCTTTTGTTTCAGTGCTCTTAAACTTATCATCTCATTGCCTTATATTACAAGCTGCTTCTGGCCCCTTTTCTTCTCTTATTATAAAAACAAGTACCACCCAGGCATGGTGGCTCATGCCTGTAATCCCAACACTTTGGGAGGCTGAGGCGGGTGGATCACCTGAGGTCAGGAGTTCAAGACAAGCCTGGCCAACATGGTGAAACACTGTCTCTACTAAAAATACAAAAACTAGTTGGGCATTATGCTGGGCGCCTGTAATCCCAGCTACTTGGGAGGCTGAGGCAGGAGAATCACTTGAACCCAGGAGACAGACATTGCAATGAGCCAAGATCGTGCCATTGCACTCCAGCCTGGGTGACAAGAGCAAAACTTCATCTCGAAAAAACAAAAAACATAAAACAAAAAAACAAAAAACAAAAAACCCAAGTACCTAGGACTCAACAAGTTTTCAAAATCTTATTTGTTTAAAAAGCTGGATTGCATATCATGAAAATGGCCATACTGCCCAAAGTAAATTATAGATTCAATATAGATTCAGTGTTACTCCCATTAAGCTAGCATTGACTTTCTTCACAGAATTAGAAAAAACTACTTTAAATTTCATGTGGAACCAAAAAGGAGCCCATATAGCCAAGACAATCCTAAGCAAAAAGAACAAAGCTGGAGGCATCATGCTACCTGACTTCAAACTATGCTACAAGGCTACAGTAACCAAAACAGCATGGTACTGCTACCAAAATAGATATATAGACCAATGGAATATAACAGAGGCCTCAGAAATAACACTACACATCTACAACCATCCGATCTTTGACAAACCTGACAAAAACAAGCATTGAGGAAAGGATTCCCTATTTAATAAATGGTGCTGGGAAAACTGGCTAGCCATATGCAGAAAACTGAAACTGGACCCTTTCCTTACACCTTATACAAAAATTAATTCAAGATGGATTAAAGACTTAAATGTAATACCTAAAACCATAAAAACCCTAGAAGAAAACCTAGGCAGTACCATTCAGGACATAGGCATGGGCAAAGACTTCATGACTAAAGCACCAAAAGCAATTGCAACAAAAGCCAAAATAAACAAATGGGATCTAATTAAACTAAAGAGCTTCTGCACAGCAAAAGAAATTGTCATCAGAGTGAACAGGAAACATACAGAATGGGAGAAAATGTTTGCAATCTATCCATCTGACAAAGGTTTAATATCCAGAATCTACAAGGAACTTAAAACAAATTTACAAGAAAAAAAATGACCCCATCAAAAAGTGGGCAAAGGATATGAATAGACACTTCTCAAAAGAAGACATTTATACAGCCAACAAACATATGAAAAAAAGCTCATCATCACTGGTCGTTAGAGAAATGCAAATCAAAACCACAACGAGATACCATCTCATGCCAGTTAGAACGGAAATCACTAAAAAGTCAGGAAACAACAGATGCTGGAGAGAATGTAGATAAATAGGAATGCTTTTACACTGTTGCTGGGAGTGTAAATTAGTTCAACCATTGTGAAAGACAATGTGGCAATGCCTCAAGGATATAGAACCAGAAATACCATTTGACCAAACAATCCCATTACTGGGTATATACCCAAAGGATTATAAATCATTCTATTATAAAGACACATGCACACATATGTTTATTGCAGCACTATTTACAATAGCAAAGACTTGGAACCAACCCAAATGCCCATCAATGGTAGACTGGACAAAGAAAATGTGGCACATATACATCATGGAAAACTATGTAGCCATGAAAAAGAATTAGTTCATGTCCTTTGCAGGAACATGGATGACTCTGGAAACCATCATTCTCAGCAAAGTACTACAGGAACAGAAAACCAAACACTGCATGTTCTCACTCATAAGTGGGAGTTGAACAATGAGAACACATGGAAACAGGAAGGGGAACATCACACACTGGAGCCTGTTGGGGGGTGGCGGGCAAGGGAAGGAATAGCATTAGGACAAATACCTAATGCATGTGGGGCTTAAAACCTAGACGACGGGTTGATGGGTGCAGCAAACCACAATGGCACATGAACAAACCTGCACGTTCTGCACATGTATTCCAGAACTTAAAGTATTAAAAAAAAAAAAAAAGCTGGATTGTGAATCTTGTTGACTTGTCACTAAAATAGGAACTGTCATTTGGAAAATAAATATAGAGAGCTACAAGTTACCTTGTAAGATGTTATTTTTTAAAATCTAATTTTAAATTTCTTACATCTGTATTTAATGATATACCTTGGCCTCATTTCAGTCTAATTCTCTTGGTTGGGCATGGTGGCTCATGCTTGTAATCCAAAATGTAACCATAACACTTTGAAAGGCAAGGTGGGCAGATTGCTTGAGCCTAGGAGTCCAAGACCAGCCTGACCAACACGGTGAAACCCCGTCTCTATAAAAAAATACAGAAAATTATCTGGCCATAGTGGTGAGTGCCTGTATTTCCAGCTACTCTGGAGGCTGAGGTGGGAGGATCATCTGAGCCTGGGGGTTTAAGGCTACAGTGAGCTGTGATTGCACCACTGAATTCCAGCCTGGGTGATACAGTGAGACTCTGTCTCAAAAAAAATTATCTTAAGCAATGTAAGAGCATCAATAAAATGCATGTGTGCTATAAGCACATAAACATGATATTTGCAATCATGACAACCTCATTTGTATTATGACATCTTTTGGTCTATGAGATACAAACTTGTAATAGTGAATGTGTTTATATCTAACATATATTTGCAGTTTCCCCTCTTGTCTAGAACATATAATTGAGAAAGACATATTTTTGATAATAAGCACATATTGTGTGTCAGTCACTACCCTAGGCAACGGCAGTGATACCATTCCCTATAGCTTTATTTTTTGTGACAGTTATTGTGGGAGTTATATGTCTCCTTTTCAATGTTTGTTCTTAAAGTAATATACATCATAAAAATGCTTAATACTCCTGTGTCACTCTCTTGTAATTTCTGAATGTTTTATCAACATGAGATAATTTTCATATCCCTCAATAGAGATACAGGTAACATCAATTTTAGTATAGGAAAACAATATGAAAATGTGAAGTTGCTTATGCAAAATCACACATAAATCAGTGATTGATCTTGGACTACTTTAAACCAAAACTCTATTTATTTATTTTGAGACAGAGTCTCATTTCATTGTCCGGGCTGGAGTGTGGCGGCATGATCATTACAGGATTACAGCTTCAACCTTCCAGGCTCAAGTGATCCTCCTGCCTCAGCTTCCTGGGTAGTTGGGACTATAGGCATGTGCCACTATGCCCAGATAATTTTTTTAATTATCTTTTTTAGAGGTGAGGTTTCACTAGGTTGCCCAGGCTGGTTTTGACGTCCTGGGCTCAAGCAATCCTCCTGCCTCAGCCTCCCAAAGTGCTGGGATTGCAGGTGTGAGCCACTGCGCCCGGCCTAAACCCAAACTCTTAATATGATATTCCTATTCTTTTTAAGTATAAAAAGGTAGTTAGATTTCAGATAAAATAAATATTTGAGAATAATCCATGTGAAATTTTTTATTCCTTTTCATTGAGAGGGAGAGAAATAACAGGGAAATGACTGAGATTGAGGTATATATTTTAAGGAGAGAAATAACAGGGAAATGACTGAGATTGAGGTGTATATTTTAAGTTGGTCAATGGAGATAGTCTCAATACTACCTCATAATTACTTAGAATTCTACAGAGGCAAAGAAGGGACACAAATTGATTTTGGAGCCAACTCAGCTGTGCTACATTGTAGAAGGGGGAAACTCCTAACTGTAATCGAAATTGAGACTAAGCTACTTCTTAACATAGGATTTATTTTTAAAGTAGATGTTTAGAGATCCAAAATGTTTTTATAAGCTATAAAACTAAATAAAATAGTTAAAGGAAATACCCTTTTTAGCATGGACAATTTCAGTACAGCAGTCATTTAGTAGATAAAAATAGACTGTGTTTCTGTTTTTGTAGACCTCAGTTTAAAAATCCTCCGAGAAGATAAAAAATGTCCTGGGTCACTGCATATTATCAGATGGTAAGTAATAGAAATTCTATAAAAGTTGAACAACATTATTTTTATCATGGCTGAAATTACCCATAAGGCTTCATTTAGTAAGACCATTTTTAAAAAAACCATTTCTTTCTTCTTTCCTACTTTCCCTCTTTCTTTTTCTTTTTCTTTTTTTGATTTTTTTTTTTTTTTTTGAGATGGAGTCTTGCTCTGTCACCCAGGCTGGAGTGCAGTGGCACGATCTCAGCTCACTGCAACCTCTGCCTCCCAGGTTCAAGCGATTTTCCTGCCTCAGCCTCCCGGATAGCTGGGCCTACAGGTGCACGCCACCATGCTCAGCTAATTTTTGTATTTTTAGTAGAGACAGGGTTTCACCATGTTGGCCAGGGTGGTCTTGATCTCTTGACCTCATGATCCGACCACTTTGGCCTCCCAAAGTGCTGGGACTACAGGCGTGAGCCACTGCCCTGGCCTACTTTCCCTCTTTCTTTTTAAAAATAATTTTCTAGGAATTTGTAAGAATTATTCAATATAATTTTAAGACACTGATTTAGCTTTGTTTTGAAAGAAAGTTGACTTGTATAAAAATAAAAACTGTGATAAAATATTAAATATATACACCTACTATGTACCCACAGAAATTTTAAAAATTGATAATTCATCATATGTATGTCAGTGTACTAAACATGGGATCCAAAAAAATTTGGTTCACTACCACAAAATTGCTATTACTTATAAAGTTCTATCAACATATTAAAAGTTGCTGGAAGTTTAAAAAAAGATTAAATGAGAAAGGTAAGATGGTTATCAACTTAATGTACATCAAAGCAAAAAGTGCAAATGAATTCTGTACTTGGAATTTTTTTGACTTTGCATGTGGTCCAATTGACATCAAACATTTATTTCTTGACAGGATTCAAGGTTGTTTTGATGCTTTGGAAAAGAGATACGTAAGAATGTTTTTAAACTTACACTGGAACCAAAGGCTTGTCTTTTATTCTTAAAAAAAGAAATTAGACATTTATTTTGTTTTTGTGTTCAACAGTATAAGTGTCTACGTTTGCATCCATAAACAAATTTCTTGTTATCTTATGTCTTTATTGTCCTGTTGTTGTCTCCTTTGCATCAATTAGAAAGAAAACTCATTTTTCTCTTTTGCATACCCATATTTTTTGACCACAGAGTTTCCTCTGAAGTCACTGGAAGAGATCCACAGGATGTGGGACAGGAGAGACAAGAATCTGGCATTTAGTGCATTGAACATATTTAGAATAGCGGTGATTCAATTTGCAGATATGAAAGGAAAAAATGGACTTGAATAATTGGTTTTTATTCTTAGTTATTTTGGTAACTATATTTGGTTCATAAGTATAATCTATTCCCTTACAATAGCTAGTATTGTACCTCAAATTTAAAAAAAAATACAGCTTAAATTTTAAGTGCATCTGATCTTTCATGCTGCCCAAGACAGCTATGAAGGGTGTACAAAATGGAGGCTCTAGTCCTAGTTGAAGAGACAAGATGTATATAAATGAAATTTCTCTTTTTCTTTTTTTTTCTGTGAAGCTTTTATTATGAGCAGAGGGCAGGGCAAGGCAGGGGGCTCAGTCATTGGCAGCGGCTTTCCTCATGGTGGCCAGGACATTGCGCAGCTCCTCCTACTTTCTCTTGGTGCGGATGTGTGTTCCCACCTCTTTCTTGATGAACTTGAAGGCCCATTTGTCCTTGGAGACCTTGAGCTACTCCATGGGATGCCCATACGGGGTGAAGCCACACACCTCTCGGATCATATCCCGCATGAACTTGGTGTGTTTGGTCAGGCACCTGCGATGGCAGCTGGGCCTGGGCTTGCTCACATTCTTGGTCACCTTGTGGCCCTTGTTGAGGCCCATGGCTGTAGGATAAAGCAGAGCCATGGCTGCTGCTCTCCAGTGACAGCCAAGGCCTATAAGTATTTGAAATTTCCGCCACTGCTTTTCCCCATTTTCTCCATCTATGTCTTCTTTTTACTCAATTCCTGTTCCTTTAAGAAATCTTGAGGTCAGGAAGGCTTACACTGGATTATTTAGCACATTCATACATTTCTATTTCCACTGCACATTTGTTACTTATGATTTATTCAACACTGACCAAAGGGACCTAGGGATACAAAGATAAAACAGAAGTGGGAAAGAGCTTATAGACCATGGCAGAAGATAAGTGAATTCATATGCAGGGCTGATGATCAGCTGTTACATACTGACTCAGCTGTATCTGCTCTTAAAATATTGAAATATTTCTGTATTGAATGGTAAATAGCTACTTTTCCGAGACCTCATGTAGCTCCCCATCAATATCCTCCCCATCACCTCACAGTGTCTCTTTTGGGATCTCTCCAGAACACTCCAAAATCCAGTAACCAAAGGGTTAATATCTAGTCCAGGGGTTGCTTCCAGGAGCCCAGCTCTAGAGCCAAATTGGCATCCTTTCTGATTGGCCAGTATCTATGTCACATTGGGCTTTACATGTTTATTTATTAATTTTTTTGTGAGTGTGTGGCAGAGTCTTACTCTGTCGCCCAGGCTGGAGTGCAGTGGCGCGAACTTGGCTCACTGCAACTTCCACCTCCCAGGTTCAAGTGATGCTCCTGCCTCAGCTTCCTAAGTAGCTGAGATTACACACATGCACCACCACACTCGGCTAATTTTTGTATTATTACAAAAATTGGGGTTTCACCATGTTGGCCAGGCTTCTCTCGAACTCCTGACCTCAAGTGATCTGCCCAACTCAGCCTCCCAACGTGCTGGGATTACAGGCATGAACCACTGCACCCAGACTATATATATATTTTTTATATCAACTTGATATTTTTATGTAAAAATATCAGAGATATTTTGATCACCCCTATAATGCTCATTAGAAAGTGATGCATGCCAAAAGAAAGATAATGATCATATGCAATGGGAAGTATGGGAAAGGAGCCACTATACCCTGTGAGAAACATGAGATAAATCTTTTGAGAGAAAATAGCTTTTGAGCTTTGGAGGCCCTGAATATTTGGACAGATTGAGAGGGGGAGAAGGCCATCACTGTTATACTGAACAGTGCTCATTCATTCCCCTTCATCTATTGATTTAGCAGCATTTTCTGACTGTTCCTCATTGAGGGGCAGTACAACATAGTTAGAAGTTCAAGTTTTGGAGTCAGATGGTCTGAAGAATCCCAGTTCTGTCACTTAACACCTGTGTGACCTTTAGCAAGTAACCTACCTTTTGGTACCATAGTTTCTTTGCATATAAGATGGGGATAATAATAGAATCCACTTGTTAAGGTTATTTGATAATTAAATGAGTTAATAATCCAAAGCAGTGGTTCTCAAACTTTAGCTTGCATCAGAATCACCTGGAGGACTTGTTAAAACACAGGTTGTCAAGCCTCACCTCAAAATTTCTGATGTACGAATTTGCATTTCAGACAAATTACAAGTGATGCTCTTGACTGCTGGTCTAGGGACCATAATTTGAAAAACCACTGATCTAAAATGTTTAGAACAATGCCTGGCACATAACAAATACTATGTTTGTGTTAAACATTCATTCTTTATACATTGGCTATTTAATCTGTGCCAGACATTGTGCCTAAGCATTGGATGAGATAGTAATGAGAGTAAAATGTGATTCCACTTCCAGGGAGGTCATAATATAATAGAGTCACTTCTTAAATAAAAAATTATAAGTATTACATGTACTAAAATAGCAGTATAATGTACAAAGAGTATCTAGCTAGTTTGATAAATTTATTTTACTAAATGACTACCTGTATGACTGACTCAGTCAAAATAACTTGTTTTGGAGAGATCAAAAGACAAAATTTTAGATAGATGACTTAGTCTCTTAAGTAAATAGTATTTATATTGTTTTTCAGTTGTTAATCTTTTATAACTTTCCTCAGGTGATCTTGTAGCTGGTACGATATGTTTTAAAAGTAGTTTGAGGCCGAGCACAGTGGCTCACACCTGTAATCCCAGCACTTTGGGAGGCTGAGATGGGTGGATCTCTCGAACCCAGGAGTTTGAGACCAGCCTAGGCAATATGGTGACACCCTGTCTCTGCTACAAATACAAAAAATTAGCTGAGTATGGTGGCTTGTGCCTATAATCCCAGCTACTCGAGAGGCTGAGGCAGGAGAATTGCTTGAACCTAGGAGGCAGAGGTTGCAGTGAGCTGAGATCATGCCACTGCACTCCAGCCTGGGCGACAGAGCGAAACTTCATCTCAAATAAATAAATAAATGAAAATAGTTTGAGTAAAATCAAATTTGAGTATCTAGAGATCTTGAAAGATGTTCCCCTGTAAGAGCATGATTATTTCTAGTTATGAAATTTTGTATTTTTTTTTTTTTTGAGACAGAGTCTCGCTCTATCGCCCAGGCTGTAGTGCAGTGGCGTGATCTCGGCTCACTGCAACCTCTGCCTCCCAAGTTCAAGCGATTCTTCTGCCTCAGCCTCCTGAGTAGCTGGGACTACAGGCATGTGCCACCATGCCTTGCTAATTTTTGTATTTTTAAAGTAGAGATAGGGTGCCGGGCGCGGTGGCTCACGCTTGTAATCCCAGCACTTTGGGAGGCCGAGGCGGGTGGATCACGAGGTCAGGAGATCGAGACCACAGTGAAACCCCGTCTCTACTAAAAATACAAAAAAAATTAGCCGGGCGTGGTGGCGGGCGCCTGTAGTCCCAGGTACTCGGAGAGGCTGAGGCAGGAGAATGGCGTGAACCCGGGAGGCGGAGCTTGCAGTGAGCCGAGATCGGGCCACTGCACTCCAGCCTGGGTGATAGAGCAAGACTCCGTCTCAAAAAAAAAAAAATAAAATAAAGTAGAGATAGGGTTTCAATTTTGGGTGATTTTTATACTTATTTTGTACTTTATATTATGCTTGAATTCTTTAAAATAAGCACATATCAGTGTTGTAGATAATTATTGTAAAAAAAGAGACTATATTGTATATAGCTACCTAGCTTGTTTCCTTATTCCCATTCTCAATTCCTCACCATTCCAGCCCACTGTCCACACTGCATACTTTCAGAAACCCAAGTCTGATCGTGTCATTCTTTTGCCTAAAAAATTTCCACAGCTTTTAAAATAAAGTTCAGAGTCCTTCACATGGTCTGCAAGGCCTGTATGATCCCTATCTTCCTGTCCAAGGCATCATTGTTGTTCCCATGTTCAAGCCACACAAAGAATCTAGAACATGCCAAGCTCCTTTTACCTTTGCATATATTGTTCCTCTTGCCTGGAAACTTCTCTCGCCTGCCGCATACACCTTGCCTGGCTAACTCCAATTTATCTTTCAAGTCTCGGCTTAAATATTTACTTCCCTAGGAAGACCTTCCCTGACACCCTGCTCCCTAGCCTAGATGGTCCCTTTATTTTATGTTCTCATAGCATCCCATGCTGCTTCTTCGTAGCAATGAACACGATGTTAATGATATAGCTATCTTTGCTATTTTTTTGTTGTTTAATGTTGTTCTCACCTGCTAGTCTGAATGTTCCCTGAGATTGGGACCATGTCTATTTTTGAATGAATGCATAAATAAATGAACCAATTAATTAATGTATGAGTTTATATGCAGTAATCAAAATGGCCACACAGTGGCAGTAAAGTTTTAGTACTTTGATATGAAATTATGGTTCTGAAATTTTTTTTTCTTTTCTCTTTCTCTCTTTCCCACCCTCCCTCCTTCTTTCCTTCCTTCCTTCCTTTTCTTCCTTTCTCTCCTTCCTTCCTTCCTTCCTTCCTTCTTTTTTTTTGGAGTCTCTCTCTGTTGCCCAGGCTGGAGTACAGCGGCGTGGTCTTGTCTCACTGCAACCTCTGCCTCCCAGGTTCAAGTGATTCTCCTGCCTCAGCCTCCCGAGTATCTGGGATTACAGGCACCTGCCACTATGCCTGGCTAATTTTTTGTATTTTTAGTAGAGACGGGGTTTCACCATGTCGGCCGTGCTGGTCTCGAACTCCTGACCTTGTGATCCGCCGGACTCAGCCTCCCAAAGTGCTGGGATTACAGACATGAGCCACTGCGCCTGGCCCTCTCTTTCTTTCTTATAGGGTTTCACTCTGTTGCTTAGGCTGGAGTGCATTGGCACAATCATGGCTCACTGCAGCCTCAACTTCAAGGCCTCAAACAATCCTCCTGCCTCAGCCTCCCAAGTAGCTAGGACCACAAGTGTGCACCACTATGCCTAGCTAATTATTTACTTTTTGTAGAGATGGCATCTTACCATATTTCCCAGGCTGGCTTTGAACTCCTGGGTTCAAGTGATCTGCCCACCTTGGGCTCCCAAAGTGCTGGGATTACAGGCAAGAACCACTGTGCCTGGCCTGAAATTTTCTGATTTATATTCTAGTTTTTAAAAACAATTATCATTGGCTTGATTATATTTCTATCTCTATCTATATGTTACTCTTTCAAGCAGAGATAATCTGTTCATAGTAGTTTATATGTAGAGAGGACAAGGACTTTATAGACATATAAGATGTTTTTACTTTAGTAGATTAGTTTCAAATGGGACACTTTTTGAGGTACTTGTTGCATATTTAATTATTTAGTAATAATGAATTATTTTGTATAACTTTTGCCTCCAGAACTAGAATATAACTTTTTGAGGGTAGGGATAGTTACCTTTTTTGTGTCCCTCTCCTCTCTAGCAGAGCCCTGTGTACATAATGGACTCTCACTTGAATGAATGAATAGTTAGCACAGTTGGCCCTCCATGTATCAGAGCATTCTACATCCACAGATTCAACCAACTGGAAAATATTTAGAAAAAATAACAGTACAACAATAAAAATAATAGAAATAAAAATACAGTGTGACAAGTATTTATATAGCATTTACATGGTATTAGGCATTATAAGTAATCTAGAAATGATTTAAAATACAGTTGATCTCTTTACACATTATATACAGGTATCAAAATATCACATGTACCCCCAAAATATGTACAACTATATCAATTAAAAAAATGCTAGTCTTTCAAAGATGGAGAGAAAAAAAGAAAAAATTATAGGAAAGAATCAGTTTTCAGATATCTAGGAAATTCCCCTTTATAATGCAAAAAATTGCTATCAAATTGTGAGCATATACTTTTTTTTTTTTTGAGATGGAATCTCGCTCTGTCGCCCAGGCTGGAGTGCAATGGTGCGATCTCAGCTCACTGCAACCTCTGCCTCTCAGGTTCAAGCAATTCTCCTGTTTCAGCCTCCCAAGTAGCTGGGATTACAGGCACAAGCCGCCATGCCTGGCTAATTTTTTGTATTTTAGTAGAGACAGGGTTTCACCATGTTTCCCAGGCTGGTCCCAAACTCCTGAGCTCAGGCAGTCTACCCACCTTGTCCTCCCAAAGTGCTAGGATTACAGGCGTGAGCCACCGCACCTGGCCTCATATAATATACTTTTAGCATAAAATTAATTTTGACTTTCCCGGAAAAAAGTACAGTCGACCTTTGAACAACACGGGTTTGAGCTTCACAGGTCCACTTATACATGGATTATTTTCAATAAATACAGTTGGCCCTCTGTATCTGTGGCTTCCATATCTGCAACCAAAAGTGGATTGAAAATACAGGATGGGGCCAGGGCAGTGGTTCACGCCTGTAATCCCAGCACTTTGGGAGGCCGAGGCGGGTGGATCACAAGGTCAGGAGATCGAGACCATCCTGGCCAACATGGTGAAACCCCGTCTCTACTAAAAATACAAAAATTAGCTGGGCATGGTGGCACATGCCTGTAATCCCAGCTACTTGGGAGGCTGAGGCAGGAGAATCGCTTGAATCCGGGAGGCGGAGGTTGCAGTGAGCCAAGATCACGCTACTGTACTCTAGCCTGGCGACAGGGCAAGACTCTGTCAAAAAAAAAAAAAAAAAGAAAAAAAGAAAATACTGCAGGCTGGGCACAGTGGCTCATGCCTGTAATTCCAGCACTTTGGGAGGCCAAGATGGGAGGATCACTTGAGGTCAGGAGTTCATGACCAGCCTAGCCAACATGGCAAAACCCCATCTCTACTGAAAATACAAAAATTAGCTGGGCATTGTGGCGGGCACCTGTAATCCCAGCTACTTAGGAGGCTGAAGCAGGGGAATCCCTTGAACCTGGGAGGCAGATGTTGCAGTGAGCTGAGATCATGCCACAACACTCCAACCTGGGTGACAGAGTGAGACTCTGTCTCAAAAAAAAGAGAAAAGAAAATACAGTATCTGCAGATGTGAAACCCAGATATGGAGGGCTGACTTTTCATATACTCCTTGAGGTACTTGAGTACACATGGATTTTGGTATTCATAGGGAGTCCTGGAACTAATTCCTTCTCAGATACTGAGGGATGACTGTATCCTTTTTTTTCTGGCCTTCTGGATATTTTTTTCCTACCCAAATCTTTTGAAACTCTCTGAAATAATATTTTAATTAGTCTATTGAAAAGAATGATAATATAGGTGCAAGTATGTAATAATAATAGCTTTTTTTTCTTTCTCTTGAAGCTACGTATGGCAGTATTGACAGTAAGTACACACTCATTTAAAGACCAAGCCTCTGTCTCTATTTCATTGTCTTTTGGCAAGTGAAACATTAAAACAGTACTCCCCCTTCCTCCCTGACTATTTTTTTTAATCTGTCTTGGAATTAAAAACATAGGATCTATCAGAAGTTTTAATAAAAGGTTATGAATTGTATATTTCTTTGGTACATACATGGGAGAATGTATAGGCTATACTATCTGCTTCATTTATTGGCTCTCAGGATTTTATTTTTTTAGTTACTTTACAGACTCCAAATTTTTTGTTTTTGAAGTTTGGTAGACTCTTTTGAAATTTTGTATACCTCTGAGTTTAACATGTTATACGTAGTTAAGAATAGAAAATGAGAAGATACCACTGAGAGTCTTAGATCTATGATTTATTGAACAAATTTTAAACCATAATGGATTATTTAGAATTTATTTGTAGCTCAGTCATGGTAATTATGAATGCTTCATTATTAATTTCCTTTTATTCAGTGTTCACAGAATATTCTAAAGACTCTACATTCACAAAATAAGCATATCCTATCTCTAGCTTAAAATATATGTCTGTACTCAACTAATAGAACACAAATTAAACTCTATATAAAAAATGTATTTCATGAGGAGTAAACTAGTAAATTCCAGAAATTAAATGCTGTTTATTTTCCCTTATACAGCTTTACACAAATCCCATGGGATCTGAGGTAAGAACACACACAAACGTATAGGTGGGTAGTGTATGTATATTATATTTTAAGATGTTTTTCTGAGTTGAGGCTATAGATTATGTTACTAGACTACCATATGATAGAGGAACTAATAGTGGGCTCTTTCAGTATATTTTACTCTAAACTTGACCAATCTCTTATTATGAGATTTTTCAAAAACTATGTAAGGGTATTGGGGAAAAAAGGCATTGAGAAGAACTGAGCCTATTCCCTAACCTGTTGGCATTAAGAGTCTCTTAATGTATAAATGTATAAAACCACATTTTTTTCTTAAAAATTTTTTAAATTTAATTTTTATGGACTTTTTTTCTGAGTCATATAAAACCACATTTTATTATTTATTTAAACTGATTATGAATCTTTTCTATTTATGGCCTTTTGGGAAAATAAATGAGATATGGCATAACTCTAATTTTCTTTTTTGCCAACTAAATTCTCCTTTTCACGTTTTTATTTTCAGAGCTTTACCTCTTTACTTCTCTCTTTAGATTTCTTCCCTCTGTTTAGGGAATCCAACTCATCTTCAAGGCCAACTATGTTCAAATCTTATATGTAAACCTCTTTGGCTATTTGGTCTATACTAACTTCTTTCTTTAAATTCTTTTTCCAGCAGAACCCCACAATTTAACACTCTCAATTGATTCATATTGATTACTTAATCTCCTCAACCAGATTGTGAATTCTTTTTTTTTTAGATGGAGTCTCGCTCTGTCACACAGGCTGGCTCTGTCTCCCAGGCTTCTAGCAATTCTCCTGCCTCAGCCTCCTGAGTAGCTGGGACTACCGGCATGCACCACCATGCCCGGCTAATTTTTATATTTTTTATATTTTTAATTTTTATATTTTTAGTAGAGATGGGGTTTCACCATGTTGGCCAGGCTGGTCTTGAACTCCTGACCTCAGGTGATCCGCCTGCCTCCGCCTCCCAAAGTGCTGGGATTACTGACATGACCCACCATGTCTGGCCCAGACTGTGAATTCTTGAGGACAAGAGTCTTGTCTCATAGTCTTGGACACATAATAGTTACTTGTGCCACTTTGAATGTGGCTGTGGCACAGAAATGGAGGGAGAAACTTTCTGTTCTCTTCTGACTTTACTCTCTTTGTCTTTCCTTTTTCTTTACTTTCAATTTTCCTTCTCTAAGCCTATGTATTTAGCCTAACTGGTGCTATTCTAGACTAAATTATGCATTTTTAGCTCTTAATATTCTTTCTTTGCAAGATGACATGTAGCTGTTTAAGCAAGGGGTAAGAAAACTATTACATATGGTAGGTAGCAATTCCTCAATGCCCAAACTAGTTCTATCTTTTATTTCTTTGTCTCTTGTTTCATTTCAAAATGCTTCCCCACAACGCTGTAAGTTTGAAGGGAAGTTTCCCAAAATAAAACCTTCAGATAGTTACTAAATTGGTCATTTTCTTAGTGTAGTATTTATCATGTTTTCTTATGCGTGAAAACGTCCTAGTTTGAAACCAGTGTTTTTTGGGGGTAGTGAAATGCTAAGCAAATTGAGTTTAATTACAAAAAAAGTACTACAGAGTGGGAAGAAATGCAGGCATATATAATAATGAAGTTAGGAAACAAAAGCTTGTTATGTGGTAAGTTTTGAGCTATCATTTATGACCCAGGAAAAAATATTTTGAATGTTTACAGAGTGTTCCCCTTATGGGTAGGTAGTGATTCCTAACCTCTACGTGTTCATGGTATACTTTTTATTACTAAAAAATTCAGTAGCATATTGGATAATACTAAAACACTCAAAAGAGCCCAAACAAATCAGTAATAATTACAATGTAACTACTACTGTGGTATACCAATGTTCATAGGACCTAAAAAGCATCCACAAGTTACATTATTTTATGATTGCTATTTAGCATCAAGTCACTGATAAAACTATTTACCTCCCTGATCTCATTCTCTTATGTATTCACAAAACAACATTCTAACATAAACATAATCTTTGGCATTCATCTCATATTGTGCCATGTTTCTTGAGTTGTATGCCTGGAAGTATATCCTTTCCTAAACAAAACTGCACAAACAATAACAATGTTTGTATATGCCTGAAGCAAAAATATACTAGACAGGTGGATTAAAATTTGCAGCACTCTTGTGAAGAGTATGTCATGGTATAACAATTGAGAACCTCTTGCTTAAATCAAACAAGTATGTGTCCCTAGTTCAGAAGGCCAACTGAGTTTTCAGCATTCTACAAAGTTGTGGTACTTCTGTGCTATAAGTTTTGTTCTGGTTGCTCCATCTCATGAAAGAGATGACCAACGAAAGTAACTAAGCATCTAAGTAAACTAAGTACTAAAGTAGTGAAGAGTGACAGTGTAGCTTTTCTATAGGCACACACTACAAAATGAGTAGCAAGTATTAGTAAAACATGTAAGCCAAAATGTAAATAAGATTTACACAGCTTAATGCATGTAAGACCATATAGAATTATTATATATGAATATTGTGAAGGCATAAATCTTATGGTTTCACTATCTATTCCTTTGTGCCTATTTACTGTTGAAGGTGATCAACACTCTTTATTTTTATTTTGTTAAGAGACAGGCTCTCCCTCCATCACCCAGGCTGGAGTGCGGTGGTGTGATCTTGGCTCATGGCAGCCTTGACCTTCTAGGCCCAAGTGATCCTCCAACCTCAGCTTCCCAAGTAGCTGAGACTGCAGTTGTTCGCCACGATGCCCAGTTATTTTTAAAAATTTTTGCACATGTGGGGTTATGTTGCCCTGGCTGGTCTCAAAGGATCCCCTTGCCTCAGCCTCCCAAAGTGCTGGGATTACAGGTGTGAGCCACTGCACTTGGCCAACACTCACTTTTAATAGATTGCTTCATGAACTTAACTATAAGTGGTCCCTGTTTCTAGCCACAATGTACTTTTAGATACTTTATTTTAGGAAAAAAATCCTTGTAAGATGAAATCCTAAGTAGGCATGAACTCTACCTTGGCCAAATATTTATTCGTTCAGCAAATATTAATTGGGTTCCTTTTATGTGCCTAGCATTGTTCAAGGTATAAAAACACAGGGGTGAATGGGATAGGCAAGATCCTTGCTCTCTAGAAGCCTACATTCTTATGAGGTAGGACAAACAATAAATAAATTAATTAAAATTAATACAAACAATTTCAGATAGACATAGTGCTATTAATAAAAAATTTTTTAAACAGGTGATGTACTAGAGAGTGCTGAAGTGGAGAATGAAGAAGGAGGGATTGGATGGCTGTGTTAGATTGGGCAGTTCCTAGGAGGCATCCCTGAGAGGCTACTGTTTGAGCTGAGATGAATAACCAGAAGGAGTCAGCCCATGCAAGCCTGTGAGGGGCAATGACATGTGACAGGCCAAATAACACCATAGTTAACATCACAGGCACTGGAGTCAAATCGCAGTTCTACCACTTACTAGCTTCATCAATAATGAGAATAATGTCTACTTCAGAGTGTTGGCTACACAAGGGGATGAACTCATGTGAAATATTTAGGGCAGTGCCTGGATATTATTATTAACTGGAGACCGCATGTTCCAGAGTATAGCTGTGCAAAGGCCCTAAGACAGGAAGGAATCTTGGGTGTTTGAGTATAGAAAAGGTGCCATGAGCCTGGAGCTTAGCTGAGTGCAAGGGAAAGCGGCCAGAGATAAGGTCAGAGAGGCAGACAGGGGACGGATGAGTAGGGCCTTGCAAATCAAGATAACTTTTGGATTTTATTTTAAGGGTGGTGAGAAGCTAATGGGGGATTTTAAGAAAATGAGTGACATGGTCTGATTTGTATTTTCAAAAACTCCTTTTGGCTGCAGAACAGAGAATGAGTATCAGATGGACTTGCAATTTGCTTTAGAGATAGACTTGAACAGTCTTGCCAATGGGTTGGAATGTGGAGGGAGAAGGAAAGGCTGCATATGTTGCTGCTGCTTTGGCCTATGTGACTATATTTAGTATGATTCGTAGAAACCACTGATGAGCAGTTCAATGGTTCACCTTTATTAGGCAACACATTAGTCTGAAAAGTGTTATATGAGGTGTTAAGAATAGTACCTGCTATAAATATACCTTCCTAGATAAGCCAGAGTCAGACTGAGGTTAATTAAGGATTAGCATCTTCTGTAAAACAAATATAATTATAACTCTTTTATTAGTTGCTTCAGGGATCAAATAATAAAGTGTAAATAAAATTATCAACTACTAAAACAACCTACTCTTGTTACAATTTAAAAAAACAAAAGATCTCTCAGAGCATTAAAAAGCTATAGTTGATTGAGAAACATGGGCAGGCAGGAAGAATGGGCATTGTTTGCTTGGCAGAGCAATTACACCCAGCACTGGCTAAGAGAGGACTCTGTTCATCTCGCCTATCTGGAGTGAACCTGTTGCTATAGGCTCCTCTAATCTCATCTGTCTCTCCTATTGTATTTACAAACAGTTTTCTGAACTTGATTTGATTTCTCAAGTAGACTGTCTTATTAGGAAAATGCTTTTATCTTTTAAAATTAACTCCATTACAAATCAATCTCCTTAGAGTTTAAGCATCATGAGCCAATTTTCCCAAGACCTGATCACCTGTAATTAAGTTTCATGTTAAGGTTTAAGATCAGCAGAGCTGGGAGGCTTAAAGTAACAGAAACACTGAGACTTTTTCTGATCAGTCTGACATCCTCATTCTCACATTTGTCAAGGATCAAATACTGAACCAGATGAATAAAGGACATTTTTTTGTGTTCTGTTTTAAGCTTATACCGTTTACTTGTCATTAGTACTTCTCCAGCTCTGTGGACATACTGTATGACATGTCTGGGCCAAACATTTGCTTCAACTACGAGACGTTTATTTTATTTCATTTATTTATTTTTCAAATTTAATTTAATTATTTTATTAATTTAATTTATTTATTTTTATATTTCAGGTTATTTTATTATTTCTTTCTTTCTATTCTATTCTATTTTTTGAGATGGAGTCTCGCTCTGTCACCTAGGCTGGAGTGCAGAGGAACAATCTAGGCTCACTGCAACCTCTGCTTCCTGGGTTCAAGCGATTCTCCTGCCTCAGTTACCTGAGTAGCTGGGATTACAGGTGCGCACCAGCACGCCCGGCTAATTTTTGTATTTTTGGTAGAGACAGGGTTTCCCCACATTGGCCAGGCTGGTCTTGAACTCCTGACCTCAGGTGATCCGCCTGCCTCGGTCTCCCAAAATGCTGGGATTACAGGCGTGAGCCACCGTGTCCAGCCAGACATTCATTTTATTTTAAATGGAATCTATCTCTTATGAGGAAATTTGTCCCTCTTTATTTCTAGTTTTCTTAACAGTGAGGAGAGCAGATAGCAGTAGTATCTAGTTTTCAGTGCAGGACTGAAAAAACAAGACTTGATATCAGAGGTCAGGGCTCCTTTTCTAATATTTTTTAATTTTCCTGTTGCCATTGTAGTCTTCCCTGAATTACTGCAGTAGACTCTTAATTGCTCTCATGGCTTTTATTTCTTCCCCTCTGCACTTTTAAAGGAGCCAAGATGATGTTTAAAAAATACAAATCACTCCTGCTTAAAACTCTTCTGTAGACTTCTAGCTTACTTAGAATGAAATCCAAACCCCTTACCATAGCCAACAAGGCCCCATAGTCTCCTTTATCACCTCATTTCCTGGGTTCTCCCCCTCGCTCACTGGTTTCCAGCCACTGGGCCTCCTCTCTGACCCTAGAAGAGGCATCCCTTCCCACTTCAGAGCCTTTGCATTGCTGTTCCCTCTGCCTGAGGCACCCCACCCCCAAGATCTGCACATAACTGACCCTTGAGGCTCAATTCAAACCTCACCTCTTTAGCAAGGCCTTCCTTGGCCCTTCCAAACCAAAGCACCACTTGTGCCCTTCATGTACCTCTCTATCACAGCATCTGCTTCTTCCTCACAGCACTTACACTATCGGAATTAGCTTATTTCATTTGTTTACTTATTTACTGACTATTTCCCCTACTGGATTGCATGTATATTCTAGAAAAACAGGGACCTTTTCTGTCTTGTTCACCACTGTGACTCCAGTGACTGGCACAAAGTAGACATTCAATACAATATTAGTTACATGAATGAATGGTTTCTCAACTGGTTCCACTGTGATTTACCTAGTTCAGTTAGATATTTGACTCTGTGATTTTGTTTTTCCAGCTTTAAAATGGTAATAATAGTATCTTTCATATAATTTATTTTTAGCATGGAGGAGAAAAACTAGGTTGTCTTTATATTTGGAAATATTACTCTTGAATAATGTGATACTGTGAAACAAACTGCTATATAGGAAGTATAGTAGGTATACAGTGAAAATGTTCCTTACTTATGATCAGGTAAGATTCTGGATTTCTTTTCTAAATTTTTTTTTCTTTATTTTCTTCGGTTTTTGTAGAAAGTGACTGAGATGTACCAGTTCAAGTTCAAATACACGAAAGAAGGAGCCACTATGGATTTTGACAGGTAGAATCTAACTGCTTAATGAACATGAGAAGTAAATAGGATTGAGGTAAACATAAGCTTCTTGAGGCCAGAGAAAGGCCTTATACTTCTTTACATATTTCCCCACAAACCCTACAGAAAACCACTATTATAAAAAGGGGCTGCAACAATTGTTTACATTCCTGAAATCCATGGATTAAGCTGGTGGGAATAGAGAAAATGGCGGGCAGCACAAAGGTAGAAATTATATTAATAAGGTTGCTTACACGCTGTTGATTGAATAACTCCATAAGGCTCTGTCTAGCCATTAATTCAAAGTTTCTCAACTGCTATGCCTAGATAGTGATCCTTTCCACACTCAATATAGCCAGCCTGTGCCTAGGGTAGATAATACCCCTGTACTATTTGCCCGTATGCACAAATATTCTCATTTACTTACCCCAGTATGTCATATAAATATCATTTTCTATGTGTCATTGTATGAAAAGATTAGAAAGCACTGCAGTTTCCTATTAAGTCGAAAATTCCAAGTTTTAGGTGTACTAATGGGTTAAATAGCAAACACAAGGACATTGAAGAGCAACATTTATTTTTCTCCCAGTAGCTTTTGGGTTCAGACCTGCCAGGAGGGATGGAGAGCTAAGTATTGCTGATGAGATGGCACAGTAGTGGAAGGTACAGATGATGGTGAAAAGCTCTGGATAGTAGAGGAATCCGAGTAAGGGGGATGGATGCCCCTGAAAGGAATGACTGATCAGAGACATGGCCTAATTTTCAATTTTCCCTACTATTAGCTCTGGCTCATCATTTTCCATGAGCTTGAGGACTTTTCTCCAAGATTCACTCCCTTAATTATCCTTCCATTTGTAAAACCTACAGACAGCACTAGAATGTGAAGAGAAAATCAGTTCCAAAAATGAGAATTAGAATATTACCTTTTATTAGCTAACATTTGTATGATACTTTACAGCTTATACAGCAACACTTTTCATACACATTTTCTCACATAAAAAGTTACCTTTACTCTCCAAAACTCAAAAATATACACTGATGGCCAGATTAAACTCTTTTGTTCTGAAGGCACATATGCCAAGAGGTAAGCTGTAAAACAAAAATGGCCAAATCTTTCACATGCTAAGGAGGAGAGAAGGTAATGCATATTATTAATTTCCTAGAGAAGAAATATAGGCATTTGTTTAAATGGGAGTCCTGAATATGGTTTTATTGATGTGTCCTGGAGGCTCCCATGAGCTATATGCCTATAACCCTTCATTCTGGTTACCTACATTTGAATTGGTTAAATCCTGGATGGCAGAATTTTAAGTTGTTCAAAATTGGAAAAGGAGCTAATGTATTCACTTAATAAATGTTTGCTTCATGAATTCACACTGTCTCCAAAGATCACTTAGGGAAAAATCCAACAGTTCAATTACTTAGGGTTATTTTTCATATTAAGAGCTAACTATGTGCACAGCCATGTGTAAATATATTATAGTCATGGTCCTTCCTGGAAATTACTCAAATGTGAGACTAATTGTGGAAGAAAACTTTGGAGATAAATGAACAAAGTTTAGAATTGGAAGGTAATTTAGTCCAAATTGTTCATTCATTCATTAATTCAACAAATGTTGATTGAATGGCTGGGCACCAAACTGTACTGTGGAGATGAAAGATATAGCCACTCACAGTCTAGAGAAGGACAAATAGTTATCCTGAGGATAAGATGAGGGTATTATCAGAGAAGACTGCTTTGAAGAGTCTGCACATGAGCTAGGTATTAGAGGATAAATTAAGGACAGTCAGGAAGAGAAGTGGAAAAGCACAGTACAAGCAAAGTGAACAGCATATGCAAATACTGTGAGTGAGAGGAAACTGGGCAATAGCTGCAGATGAGGATGGAGCTGAGGATGTGACGGGTTGTGAAAGGAATTGTATACACACTGTCTTTGAATTTGATTGAAAAGTGATGGATATAATAGAAGAATTCTAAGTAAGAAGGTGATATGAACAGATTTTCCTATTAGTAATATTATTTCAGCAGTGATATGGAGAATATTTTGCAGTGTAGACAAGAAGGAAAGCAGGAAAAATGTTACATAGCCACTGTAGTAATCAATGCAAGAGTGAGGAAGGGATACTTTTGCAAGATAATCAGATGGTAGAAAGGCCCAGAGCTGGTGATTGATTCTATGCTTGAGAGTTGTAGAAATGTCTTTACGTTTATCTCACAAATGAGCTAACTGACCTAGAGTGTGTCTAAATGACTTCACCAAGGTCATTCAGCTAGTTATCAGCAGAGCTGATATTAGATGCCAGGTCACCTAATGCCAAATTCGTTGTTCTTACTATTGTGGTATATGATTTTTTTCAAATCAAATTTTTAAAAAGATCGTATTTTAAATGCTTTTAGGGAATTTGCTGCTTAAGACATTCTTTGTATATACATTGCAAAAAGTACTATCACTCCCCTAATTTACATTCTAAAAAAGTCTCAAAATGTCCTAATGTTTAATTTATATTTACTCACATAGTCAAAAGTTTTGTTCCTTTTGGGATAGATTGCCACTATTGTATATGATCAAAAAGTATGCTTTTTTTTCTATGTAGTCGTAGCAGCAGTACAAGCTTTGAAACTGGAACAAACAATGAAGATATTAAGAAAGCCAGTGTTCTACTGATCCGTAAATTGTATATACTGATGCAGGACCTTGAGCCACTTCCTAATAATGTTGTACTTACTATGAAACTCCACTACTATAATGCAGGTAGGTAGAGAACTTTAGGCAAATTCCTTCTGAAGTGCTGAGCTAATATTTTATATAAGTAGAAGGATTTTGCAAGCATCTGAAAGAGAAGTCTGTTGCTACACATGAAAGATTAATCTGACTTGTATTGAAACCCAGTTTTCATGGCTTTTTGCCCTTTTCATTTCACAGTGACCCCACATGATTACCAACCCCTCGGTTTTAAAGAAGGGGTAAATTCACACTACCTGCTGTTTGACAAGGAGCCTATCAACGTGCAAGTGGGATTTGTCTCCACTGGCTTTCATAGCATGAAAGTAAAAGTCATGACAGAGGCTACAAAAGTGATTGATTTGGAGAACAGTCTGTTTCAGGAGAACAGCACTACTGAGATCGCCCATCAAGGTCTAGACTGTGATGAGGAAGAAGACTGCAATGACCATGTAAGGCAAAGCTTTAGTGATTTTCTATCGTGTCAGTTAAACACAATTGATATTTTTCAGTTTCTACCCAGGGCATGCACGTGGAGTGTGCCAGCTATAAAAGCTGAAACAAAACTAGTCTCTGACATCAAGGAGTTTTTAATCTAAAAAAGTTTAATCTTCTAAAAGGAAATATACTTTATCAGATGAAATTGTCCATAACTAGGAGGAAAAAGATTTTCTAATATATTTATTTTATTAAAGATATCATACATTTAGAAAATTTGAGGTTTTCTTTCCTTTATTTGTAAATAACATGTTTTTAGGATTGAAAAATATTCTAGGTATTTATTCATACTCATTGGAAGTATAAATCAGTTCTTGATACTGAGATAATTAGATGGGAGGAGTTGGGGAAGATAAATTTTATGGATAAACCCGAGTCAGAGTGAAAACAAATAATAGTCAACTTCTGGTTATGTGGAGGAAGACAAGCTTTGGGGCTAACTCACTGGGGAAAGTCAGGGGGTTGGTGGGGTTGGAGCCGGTGGAGCCAAACAGGTCTCTGATCCCTTTATCCTCCTATTTCCACCAATAGAGACTTGGAGTTAGATTCTTGCTAGGGTCCCATTATGCCCTAGGTAACTCCACACCCTTAACTGTTGTCTGGGTAATAATGTTAACTGTATGACAACATTGTGTTAAAAGGGTTCTGAGTTAGACAAAAAATTTTCAGTAGGAAGGGATGCTATAAGATCTTTTCAGAAGATATTTTAAGATTAGAATGATAACTTGTTTGCTTAAGATAATTTGAGTCATATTTAAAGATAGATGACTGTACTAGGTAACTTCTGAAGGTTCCTTCTAGTTCTTTAACTCTGTATTATGTTTAATACATTGAAAAGAGGTTCTAGTTGTTCTAATTTTAACTCAATTAATGTAAATAATACAACCAAACAAGCAACAGATTGTTTTTAAATTTTTAGTGCTTTCTCAATGTTAGACATAAAAATCACTTTGGATTTTGGTGCAATTTTCCTCTTCCAATTTCACTCAAGGAACATATAGCTAACATAGAAAGGGTAAAAAAAAATGAAGGTTAAGAAAAGAATGTTTCAGCTAGTTTTTTTCTTTTGTTCTTATTGTTTTTGAGACAGGGTCTCGCACTGTTGCCCAGGCTGAAGTACAGTGGTGCAACCATGGCTCACTGGTGCCTCAACTCAACAAGGAATCCTCCTACCTCAGCCTCTCGGGTAGCTGGGACTATAGGCACATGCCACCACACCTGGCTAATTTTTTATTTTTTGTAGAGACAAGGGTCTCACTGTTACCAGGGCTGGTCTCAAACTCCTGGGCTCAAGTGATGCTTTCACTTTGACCTCCCAAAGTGCTGGGATTACAGGTATGAGACACCACACTGGGCCTCAGCTAGGTATTTATTTATTTAGGGAAAGAGTCTCGCTCTGTTGTCCAGGCTTGAGTGCTGGAGTGCAGTAGTTCATCACAGCTCACTGTAGCCTTGACCTTCTGGGCCCAAGTGATCCTTTCAGCTTAGCCTCCAGCGTAGCTGAAACCATAGGTGTGTGCCACCACACCCAGCTAATTTTTAATTTTTTGTGGAGACAGGGTCTCCCTATGTTGTCCAGATTGATCTTGAACTCCTGGGCTCCAGTGATCCTCCTGCCTTGGCCTTTCAAAGTGCTAGGATTACACCGCACCTGGTTAGATTTTTACCTTTTAATTAAGAATTTCTTTCTTTTTTTAATCAAACGAAAGCAGGACAACCTAAGAACGCATAGTTCAACTGATTAAATAACAAATGTGATAATCCTTTACAAGCATACATTTAGTTGAAACTACATGTATTATATGGACTTTGTGGTAAACTTAGTTGATTGAAGTTCCTCTCTCAGCCAGACAAACATATGAGAGAATTTAGTAAGTCTAGTGAAGTGGTTACTGTCACTTTCCCACTAAGGATTCCTTTTTGTTTTCCTTCATGGAATACATGGAACAGACACACACACACACACACACACACATACATGTGTATGCATATGTAGAATCTTTATTTCTTTTAAAAATTTTATTTTGAGATATATCATACATATAATAGACTACATAAAAATAATATGTGCAGTTTAAAGAATAATGAGAACATCCATATGTCCTCCGTTTAGGCTAAGATGTAGAACATTGCTACTCCCTTAGAAGCCACCATGTGTCCCTTCCTCATTGCACGCCCCCTGAAGGTAACCACTCTCCTGACCTTCATGATAACCTTTCCCTTGCCCTTCTTTATAGTTTTGCCATGGATGAGTACATCTACTCGTTTTAAATTTTTGTATCAAAGTAATCATACTCTGAGTATTCTCCTTTAATTTTCTTTTGCTTGAACATCAAAGTTGAGATTTAGCCATTGTGTTGTTGTTCTTTCATTTTCACTGCTGTAGAGTATTCTGCTCTTGATAGACATTTTTAATTGTTATAAACATTCATGTACATACCTCCTGGTACACCTGTCAAAGAGTGTCTCCGGAATATATGAAACAGTTCTAGGCTTGTGTATTTTCAACTATGTTAGGTAATGCAAAACTGTTTTCCAAAGTAGTTGTACCAACTTACTCGCTATCCCCAGTGGAGGAGAGTGCCCTACATTCTTGCCAACACTTATTGTCAGAGTTTATGTTTCCTGCCAGTCTGCTAAATATGAAATGGTAATGCCTCATTATGTTAATTTGTATTTCTCTGATTATTTGTGTGTTTGTGCATCTTTTCTTTGGCCATCCGATTTTGCTCATATTAAATAGCTGTTCATGTCTTTCATGCATTTGTCTATCAGATTATTTATCTTTTCCTCAATGGTTTAAAAAATATGTGCTTAGTAATAATTCTTTTTCACTCATTTATGTTGCAATATTTTTTTCATGTTGTGGTGCATCTTTTCACTTTCTTTTTTTTTTTTTTTTTGAGACCGAGTTTCCTCTTGTTGCCCAGGCCTGAGTGCAATGGCACAATCTCAGCTCACAGTAGTCTTCTGCCTCCTGAGTTCAAGCGATTCTCCCACCTTAGTCTCCTGAGTAGCTGGGATTATAGGCATGTGCCACCACACCCAGCTAATTTTGTATTTTTAGTAGAGACGGGGTTTCTCCATGTTGGTCAGGGTGGTCTCGAACTCCCGACCTCAGGTGATCCGCCCGCCTCAGCCTCCCAAAGTGCTGGGATGACACGCATGAGCCACTGTGCCTGGCTCATCTTTTCACTTTCTTTAAGAGGTCTTTTGAGCAATGTAAGTTTTTAATTTTAATATAGTTTAATCTTTTCCTTTAGTATGTGCTTTTGGATATCCTTAAGAAATCCTCTACCTAAGGTCATTAATAATATTCTCATATTTTATTCTGAAAGTTTTAACGTTTTTCTTTTTACATTTAGGTTTATAATCCACTTAAAGTTTATTTTTATTTATGGAGTGAAATAGACCAGACCCTCTTAACACTTTTAAATTCAAGAATAATAAACATACAGTAAAACATATGTATTAGTGATACAGCTCAATAAATATTCACAAACTGAACACTAGAGCTGGGATGAGGGTGACACAAGCAAGGTGCCTAGGGAGCATATTTTAAGGAAGATCTCAGGTGCCAAGAATAAGGACCTCCTTAAATTTTGCCCCCTGGACATCTTGCTTGCTTTGTCTTTGTCACAGCCCTACTGAATAAATATGTGAAATCAGCACTCAGATCAAGAAATAGAATTCTTCCAGACACTGAGAAACCCCCAGTCTTACTTTACAGTCAGTACTCTACTCACAAGAATATTGCTATCCTGACTTCTATTCTCATAGATTAGTTTCTCCTCTTTATTTTATAGACATGGAATCATAGAGTATGGACTTTTTTTTTTTTTTTTTTTTTTTTTGAGACGGAGTCTCGCACTGTCTCCCAGGCTGGAGTGCAGTGGCGCGATCTCTGCTCTGCTCACTACAAGTTCCGCCTCCTGGATTCACACCAATCTCCTGTCTCAGCCTCCCGAGTAGCTGGGACTACAGGCGCCCACCACCACACCCGGCTAATTTTTTGTATTTTTGGTAGAGATGGGGTTTCACCATGTTAGTTAGGATGGTCTTGATCTCCTGACCTCTTGATCAGCCTGCCTCGGCCTCCCAAAGTGCTGGGATTACAGGCATGAGCCACCGCGCAGGGCCGAGTATGGACCATTTTTTCAGTTAACATTATGTTGTGAGATTTACCCATATTTTTACATTTTGTTGTAGACCATCCTGACAATTTATTCGTCCTATTGTTAATGACAATTTATTCATTCTAATGTTAATTTGGGTAATTTCTAATTTTTGTCTATGATGGACAGAAATGCTTTGAATGTTCTGGAGCATGTTTTTTAGGGAAATAACTACACATTTCTGGTGGGAATAGAATTACTAGGAGTAGAATTGCTGGGTCAAAGGGTATGTGTATATTTAGTTTTAACAGGTAGTGCAAAATAGTTTCCAAAGTATTTGTGCCAATTTACACTCCCACCAGCAATGTATGAGAGTTGTGGTTGCTTTACATCCTCACTAACCCTTGGCGTTTTCCGTTGTTAAGATTTTAGCCATTCTGGTGGGTGTGCAGTGGTATGTCATTGTTGTTTTAATTTATTTAATTTAATTTAATTTAATTTATTAAACTAATTTTAACTAATGAAGAGGAGCACCTTTTTATATGTTTATTGGCCATGTTGAATACTTTCTTTTGTGAAGTATCTGTTCAAATTTTTTGCCACTCCCCTGCCTTTTTTTCTCTTGGATTGTCTTTCATTCTTACTGATTTGTAGGAGCTCTGCATATATATTCTGCATATAAGTACTTTGTTGGATACATGTATTGTGAATATCTTCTTCAACCTTATGAGTTGTTTTCTTAATGAGATGTTTTATAAACAGAAGTTCTTAATTTTAATATATTCTAATTTATCAATCTTTTCAGCTATATTCAGAAGTTTTTGGTACTGCTTAAGACATTTTTACCTACTTCAAAATTTACAGAGATGTACTCTATGTTTTTCTCTAAAAAAGGGAAATAACTACAGAAACAGAAGAGAGATTTTTAAAGTTATAAAAACCTCCATGAATAACTTCATACCAAAAAATATGAATACCTGGCCTTTCTCTCCTCTACCTTCAGGTATTGATATATTTTGGTATAAAATTATTAGTGGAGGTCTCGTAATTTTTAAAATGTCTTCTATTTCTGTAGTTACTTCCCTTTTTTCGTATCTGGTGATGTTCATTTGTGTCTCATTTATTTTTCTTTATTATGTTTGCCAAAAATTAGTATTTTTATTAGTCTTTTCAAAAAGCCATCTTTTGGTTGTGCTAATCACTTCTATTGCTTTGTTTGTTTGTTTTCCATTTCATTTACAAGTGATCCTCCCACCTCAGCCTCCCAAGTAGCTATGATTATAAATGCATGCCACCTTACCTGGCTAATTTTTTTTTTTTTTTGATATGGAGTCTTGCTGTGTCGCCCAGGTTGGAGTGCAGTGGCCCAATCTCGGCTCACTGCAACCTCCGCTTCCCTGATTCAAGTGATTCTCCTGCCTCAGCCTCCTGAGTAGCTGGGATTACAGGCATGTGCCACCACACCCACCTAGTTTTTGTATTTTTAGTAGAGACGGGGTTTCACAATGTTGGTCAGGCTGGTCTCGAACTCCTGACTTGGTGATCTGCCCACCTCGGCCTCCCAAAGTGCTGGGATTACAGGCGTGAGCCACCACGCCTGGCCTAATTTTTGTATTTGTTTTAGAGACAGGATTTCTTCATGTTATCCAGGCTGGTCTCAAATTCCTGAGTTCAAGCCATCTGCTGGCCTTGGCCTCCTAAAGTGCTGGGATTATAGGCGTGGGCCATCACGCCTGGCTCATCTTTGTCTTTTTCTATTTCTCTGGTTTGGTTTGTCTTTCTGAATCCAAATTGTACTTTCCATAAATGTATAGACATGAATACCCTACAGGTACCTTAGATTCAACATCTTCAAATGGAATTTTAACTTCTGGCCAAACATGCACAGAATTCCTCATCCTAGGTTCCTTATCTTGGTATTGCACCATCACTTTTCTAAGCAACCCAACCAGGAACATGTTCAACTGTTATTTTCTCTTCACTTCCTACATTCTTTTGGTACACCATTTCCATATGTTTTGCCTTTGAAGTATTTCTCAAATCTAGCACTGTTACCACTGTGCTGATTCAGGATGTCATAATTGCTTTCTTGGTGATAGTTGAGTCTTCTAACTGAGTCTCCTTGATGTCATCATTGCCTCTCCAGTCTGTCTTCCAGGGTGCCAGAGAGTGAGGCACTCAAATATTTCAAATATTTTAAGTTGATTTATTTTGTGTAATTGCAAATGGCAGAATGAGAACCAGTAGGTGAAAATTATGTTGACTTTGGCTCAATAGAAGGACAAATTTTCTCTTTACAAATTTTAAAGCAATATTATTATAACATTAAAGTAATTTTAAAAGCAATGGAAATCTTCCGGTGTCCCATCATCCTATCAATACTGTTTTTATTTTTATATGTCCCATCCTCTCCAGTATTTTTTCATTGATTTATATATTTGTATATGTTTTTAATCATGGTATATGTGAATTTATTTTACTTTTATACTTAACATTATTGATTTTGTAAATATGTTCCACCTTAATCTTTATATTTTTAATTTTAATGACTTCTTGTTTTATTTAGTCACTCTACCATTTCCCTACTTTGAAACATTTAGGTTAATTCCTGATTTTGCTATTATAAAGTATTGTAATAAATACCTTTGCACACGTGAAAGCATTTAAAATTTTTTTCTACAAATACAGTATCAGGAGTGAAATTTACAGAGCTTGAACATTTGTATGGCTCTCAAATGAGTAGTACCAAATCATTTTCCAGAAGCTGCCAGCTTCTCCACCTCCTCAGGGTGGATTTTCTAACAATAATAACTACTTAAACCTGGTTGCCTTGTGCAGGGGTGAGCTCCAGTGTCACCAGCTGTGCTCAAGTGCAGATATACGTGTGTGTTCAAGATAGAGTAGATGATTATCTCTAGGGTGTTGCAAAAGTAAAATCATGATTTAGAGGGAAGGTTGAACTAGATTGACCTCTGAGCTATCTTTCATGCTAAGATTCTCTGGGATATTTTTTGAATTCCTATTAAGAGAATAATACCCTGGCCAGGCGCGGTGGCTCATGCCTGTAACCCCAGCACTTTGGGAGGCTGAGGCGGGCGGATCACGAGGTCAGGACATCGAGACTGTCCTGGCTAACACAGTGAAACCCTGTCTCTACTAAAAATACAAAAAAATTAGCCAGGTGTGGTGGCGGGCACCTGTAGTCCCAGCTACTTGGGAGGCTGAGGCAAGAGAATGGCAAAAACCCGGGAGGTGGAGTTTGCAGTGAGCCGAGATCGTGCCACTAAACTCCAGCCTGGGTGACAGAGTAAGACTCCATCTCAAAAAAAAAAAAAAAAAAAAGAGAGAATAATGCCCTGCTAAGCACTGTGAGGAAAATAAAGACATATAAGATATAGCCTGTGCCCTTTAGAATTGTGGCTGAAGAGATAACACCTACATAATGTAATAAAAAGGTAATACTGGAGAGTATATGAATGATAGAAACAATATTAACTAACAATTTTGAGCACTCTCAGAGCTTTACATATATTATCACTTTCAATCTTCCTAGCTATTTTATAAGGTAGATACTATTGTTATCTTCATTTTACAAATAGGAAACTGAGCCAGAGAAATTAGCCCAAGACTCCATACATAGTGAATATGTAACAGGGACAGAATTCAAACCCAGGCAGTTGAACTCCAAAGTACTAGGGTTACAGAAAAAAGGATAAATTGGTACTGTGTGGGAAAGTTTCATTAAGTTGGTGATTTTTTTTTTTTTTTTTTTTGAGATGGCATTCTCAATATGTTGCCCAGGCTGGTCTTAAACTCCTGGGCTCAAGCAATCCTCCCACTTCAGCCTTCCACGTACCTGAGATTATAGGCATGTGTCACCATGCCTAGTTTGATTTGGTGATTTTGTGGATGAATCATATTTTGATTGGCAGTGATCATGGCAGAGGACATTCCAGGCAAGTTGGAAAGTCCAGTATGGTAGCATCAGAAATTCTGTCTTTGTGACTTAGAATTATAATACTGAATGTTCCACACCTTTCCTGTACCCTACATGGCTTTGCTGAAATTTCTTTACTCTTGGTAATCTCTAACTCAAAGATTTTTTAAAACTTTAAAAATAATTTATAATTTAAATTTTATTTAAAATTAAAATAGAAAGTTTGTAAATTTTTGATCAAACAGCTTACACTGCTTTTTTACCAATGATCTATAGTAAAGAAGGGATTTAACACAATCATCTTGTTGTGAGACTGTTGAAAATAGAAAGATTTTAATACAATTTTCTTTTTCAGGTAATTCCTTATCTCAGTCACAGAAAGGCAAATATAACAGAATTTCTACTAATAGTTGAAATTATTCAATAATTGTACTATTCACTTTCTGGTGTGATTCTTAAGATCCAAGGAATAATGTGAAAGTGAGATTATAATTTGGCAATGGATTCAGAATTGATAAAAGCACACATGCTTGAAACTTAAGAATTCTTAAATTATAAGAACTCTAAAAACCTAACTCCACTTGAAAAATAGAACGTGGGATTGTCCAAGGAATCCCGGGACAATACAGGGTTCGGTAAGCCTGTCTGAAAAACGCTGTCCTAATTGTGTCCTTATCATTTAATCTGCCCCCCACAACACTTTCAGGACAGGTCTTCATTCTTTTTTTTCCTTTTCTTTTCTTTTCTTTTCTTTTTTCTTTTTTTTTTTTTTTTGAGACAGGGTCTCACTCTGTCACCCAGGCTGGAGTGCACTGACGCGATCTCGGCTCACTGCAATCTCTGCCTCCTCGGATCAAGCCATTCTTCCACCTCAGCCACCCAAGTAACCGGGACTACAGGTGCGTGCCACCATGTCCGGCTAATTTTTATATGTTTTATAGAGACAGGGTTTCGCCGTGTTGCCCAGGCTGGTCTCCAACTCCTGAGCTCAAGCAACCCACCCGCCTCTGCCTCCACCTCCCAAAGTGCTGGGATTGCAGGCAAGAGCCACCATGCCTGGCCAGGTCTTCCTTCCTAATAGGGGTGTTTTAGGCCTAAGCTGTAGCTAGTAAGGCTACACAAATACAAAAGCACTTCACATAACCCTGGGAAGTTGTTTTTTTTTCCCTGTCATAGACAACTGGACAGATAGCAGTAGACATACACACTGAAGATAGCTTCCCCTAAAGATCCTTAGACAGGTTTCTTCAAAGAACTGACCTATATGGTGCTAATCAACATATGTTCTGTAATTTGTTGTAGAATCTTACTCAAATTTATGCTGTTTAAATGCTGAGGGAAAAGTACTTCTTTCTAGTAGAAATAATTAACCCAGTCTCCTTAAAAAATGCTAGTAATTACTTACACAGACAGTGATAAAAAGATGGAGGGCTAATGTTGGCCCAGGTCTATTTTGGAGATCAATTGTTCCAGTTTATTAAGTCATTATAGTTCTTTGAGAATTAATATTTTAACCATATTTTTAGGCAGGGGTCTACTATAATTTTCTAATTTTCTGAAATACTTATGTGTCTTTATACTTCCAAATACAGTTGCTAGACACTCTCTACAGGCTTTTCTCTAGGCCTTTCTTTTGTAACTAGAAATCTTGATCCAGAATGGTATTTTTTTCATCTGTAACATATCAATTTCAGTGAAGCATAAATAATTCATACAAATGATTTTTTTTGAGGATGAGCTAAAGGCAGAGAATACTGTTTTCTTATAACAGCCACAAGTATTTTTAAAGTTTATTCAATAGTTTATCATTTGATTTAGTTACAAAGAATGGTTTGCTTTTTAAGCATATCCCAAACATACACACTCTATTACACTATTTTGTAAGTGTAATAAAAATGGTTTGCATTTTGCCTGGATTTCTGCATCTTATTTCAATTTAAAAATAATGTTTTAAGATAGCTTTTTTCTTTTTTATGAATTCCACAAAAGAATCCACAAATTATAACAATATGTTGTTTACCTGATGTATTCTTTCCCTCCATGAAGCTCATTTCTCACTCTTTTGTGCCAACACACTTAATTAAAAAGCAAATGATTTATTTTTAAGAAATTAGAATGTAAAGTACATTGTTTCCATGGTAAATGGTAGCATTTACGTGTGGACTAGAAAGGTATTTTTCTGAATTCCTTAGAATTGCTTTGTATTTCAGATAGTAGATTAAAACAAGAGCCTTTTCATTCAAAACCTATTGTCTCCCACTAAACTCTGAACTGAAGTTTTGCATTTTTTGAGGTATAGTCTGATGATTTTCATAGCATCACATCTCCTGAAGCATATATGCCTTCTTTGATACAACATAGTGTTGGCAAGAATATCTCAGATTCTTGGAAGTGGGGTTGATTATTGAAAGCACTGGAAGAGGCACATTATTTGCAGAAAATATCCAGCCTTAAAAAAACACACGCATCCGGCCAGGTGCAGTGGCTCATGCCTGTAATCCCAGTACTTCGGGAGGCCGAAGCGGGAGGATCACCTGAGATCAGGAGTTCAAGACCAGCCTGGCCAACGTGGTGAAACCCTGTCTCTACTAAAAATACAAAAATTAGCCAGCATGAGAATCGCTTGAACCTGGGAGGCAGAGGTTGCAGTGAGCTGAGATCACTCACGCCACTGCACTCCAGCTTGGGAGACAGAGGGAGACTCCGTCTCAAAAAAAAACAAAACAAAAAAACCACACACACACACACACACACACATCATTCTTTCTTCATCATGAGATTCTAGTCCTTTTCATTAAGTTTACTTTTGTCAAATAGAAAATTATTTTCAATTAATTTTTCTGTTTTGTACTCCAGAATGTAATTGCTATCCTCTGTTAACTGTGCAAAGAGGAATGAAAGTTGGTTGACTTTCCCATCAGTCTTATAAGTCATTTCTTTTTTTATATGAATCATTCTATAACATATCAGAGAATTACTTCCTTCCTTTTGTGAGTGGGGAGAGCCACATTGATTATCTGTATATGTTTCACTCACATTAAAAAAGTATACTGATATATATTATAGCAGAAAAAAAGTCAAGCATAGTGAATAATCTTAGGTAGAAATGCTTTGGATGTTACAATTAATAAGCCCTAGCATTAAAATAAATAAATTTTGTTTTAAAAAGAGTAAGACAGAATATTCTGTTTGGTTAAAAAAGAGATGCCTCTAATAATACAATATTATCATTACACCAAAATCAATGAAATATTAGGTTTCATTTAAACTCAGATTTTTTTCAAAGTGACTTCATTGAGATTTTATTCAACTGCACATTGGAAAAAAGTATAATGATAATGTTACCCAATTTCCTATAACTATATTCAGTTGGCTGATTTTTCTAATACCATTATGTGTGTTAAAGTTTTCTATTTGATGCTAAATTGTCTGTTGGTATGCACATGAGATTATGCTTGTAACAAATCTAAGCATCATAAGTGGAGTAATTCTTTTAGCATTTATATTAGGATCTCAAAATTCAGAGCTAAGACTTCAGAAGACCAGTCCTTCTGACAATGGTAAAGAAAAGTTAGAAACACAATTGGCCTCATTTTCTTCTGGATTTGGCAGACCTGTTAGTGTTAATTGTATATATATACATATATATAATATATTTATTTATGATTATATTTTAAGTTCTGGGATACATGTGCAGAACATGCAGGCTTGTTACATAGGTATACACATGCCATGGTGGTTTGCAATTGGCCCTTTGTATTCGTGGGTTCTGCATTAGTGGATTCAGCCAACTGTGGGTTTAAACTGTTAAAAAAAAAAAAGAAAACGATGACTGGGTCTGTACTGAACATGTACAGACTTTTTTTCTTGTCCCCCATGATTCCCTAAACCATACAGTATAACTGTATACCATATATGTTGTATTGGGTATTATAAATAATCTAGAGATAATTTAATATATATGGGAATATGTACATAGGATGTGTATATTATATGCCAATACTGCGCCATTTTTTATAAGGGATTTGAGCATCCATAGATTTCCTGTCTGTGGGTGTGGAGTGTGTGTGCCCTGAAACCAATTCCTCATGGATACAGAGGGATGACTGTATACTTTATGAGCCACTATCTAGGTGTGCTTTTTTTCTGCCCAATGGAGGGCTCTTTCTGCTTTGATGACCAAAGTTGGAACAAATAAACTTTATCACCAAAGGTATCATTTTGACATTTAAACAAGTCTACATGAAGCTCATTGTGAAGAAGGTTTAAAAGAATGTTCTACTGGGGCCAGGTGTGGTGGCTCACGCCTGTAATCCCAGCACTCTGGGAGGCCAAGGAGGGTGATCACCTGAGGTCAGGAGTTCGAGACAAGCCTGGCCAACATGGTGAAACCCTGTCTGTACCAAAAATACAAAAAATTAGCCAGGCATTGTGGCGGATGCTTGTAATCCCAACTACTCGGTAGGCTGAGGCAGGAGAATCACTTGAACCCGGGAGGCGAAGGTTGCAGTGAGCCGAGATCGCACCACTGCACTCCAGCCTGGGTGACAGAGCAAGGTAAAAACCCTATATTAGAATGACCAAATTCCACTTTCACTCATGAAAGAGTAATGTGAGAGTTACCCTCTTGCTGTAAACAACTAGAAAACTAGGCAAAATATATGAAGCAACTGTTTTTGGACATTAGATAACAGGCACACAGGAATGGGATCCTTGACAGAAGAAAAGTGAGACCAGTCTTAAAATTGCCCTGGCTTCCCGCTAGGAGGCACCTTCCAGACCTGGTTCAGGGAGAGAGAACCCAAGCAGAGCATGGCAGTCTCGCTGAGTCGAAGAAAGAGATTGGAGTATGGGGAATCTGAGGCAGTTGGAGACAGAATATCAGAGGGCATGGAACTATACAGAGAAGGAGATCCAGAAATCAGCATAGGGGTTCCTTGAGTCTTTTGTTTAATATTCAGCTTTTCAGATGTGGGTCAAAACTCCATAAGGCTGGACAAAGAAAACTGGCAACTGAACAATTCCCAGAGCTCTCACAGGGATGGGAGATGTTCACATAATAACCAGTCAAATGGAGAGCCCTTCTCGAACACGCAGAACATTCAATAGAGACTCCAGAAGGGTTACATGTTAGCAGTAGAGCTAAACCAAACTTTTAGTAAAAGCCTCCAGATTTAATCTAATAAAGTTTTAAAATATGCCTCAAAAGGATCAAGCTTATCTGCCTGCCAAAACAATTTTTAAGAAAGATAACAAAATTCAAACATTCAACAATGTAACATTCTTATTGTTCAGAATCTAATAAAAGTTTCTTGATATGTAAAGCAGCAGGAAAACTAAACCATAACCTGGGGGACACCAGTCAGTAGAGGCAAGCCCAGAAATTTCAGCAATGATAAAATTAGTAGATAAGGACGTTAAAACAGCTGTTATAAAAAGTGCAATGATAGCCTATGTTTACACACAAAAATGTATGCAAATGTTTACAGCAACTCTATTCATAATCTTCAAAGTATGGAAACAATTAGGTGTTTCTTAATTAGGGAATTGATAAACTTAAGACCAAAAGGAACAAACTACTGAAATATGCAACAACATGGATGAGTTGCAAATGCATTATAATAAGTGAAAGAAGCCAGAATCAAAAGACTACATACTATTTGATTCTATTTGTACAACATTTTTTCTGTTTTTAATAGCTTGAAATGTAATTTGTTTACCATGCAATTCACTCATTTAAAATGTACAATTTAATGGTTTTTAGTATAGTCACAGAGATTTGCAACCATCACTACAGTCAAAATTTTAGAAGATTTTCATCACCTGAAAAAAACCCATATTCTTTAGCTTTCACCTTCCTGTCTTATTTCTCCTCTCCCGCAGTCCTAAATAACCATTAATCTATTTTCTGCCTCCAGATTTGCCTATTATGGGATATTTCAAATAAATGAAGTCATATACTATGATGAATTTTGTGACTGAACTCTTTCACTTAACATTGTGTTTTCTTTTCGTCTTTTTTTTTCACAAATAGGGCCTTTAATTTGACACTATTAAAAGTCTGAATGTTAAACAGATTCGTGGACCGATGGTTCATATCCATCAGCTCATTCAATTTTAGCACCTTTCTCATCCTTAGTAGCTTTTTCAAAACTACTACCTTCACCATGAAGCTACATGAGTTTTCCCAATTCAGACTTGGGCTTCTTTATTTTTACTTTCCTAATGAAGACACCATGGAGAGGATAAATAGATAGGCAAGCCTTTTCTATGTCTTTTCCAGTGCTGTCTGGAATCAATTTATTGACCACTTCTTTCAAGTTATTTATCTGCACCTCTTGGGTCACGATTTCCATCATCTTCTTCTGGATTTGGCAGACCTGTTAGTGTTAATTGTAAGAAGTCTTCCGTATATAATTGTTGCATTTTTTAGTAAAATCAACACAAGACAGACAAAGTAAATAATCATTGGTAGTCTTGACATCAGTGTGAACTTAAATCATGGTCTGCTATTTTTTAACCACGGAACACATTTTGTCACAGGTAAGATCCATGCCATGGAAATTAGTCAGGCATTTTTGCCCTGAACATCTTCAGTATCAGCTTGAATTTTCTAAATGCAACTTCATCATCCTGCACATCAGTCAAACTCACTTCAAACACATGACCCTTGAGGCCATCAGATGCAATTTTGATTCCTTGAGTCCTGGTGACAAGTGTCTTTCCCATAGTTATTATACTGAACATAGCAGGTGCTTTCACATCATACCAATCTTTCTTAGAAAATGGATCAAGCTTTTTGAGCCCAGGAGGTTGAGGCTGCAGTGAGCTGTTGATCACACCACTGCACTCCAACCTGGGCTACAGAGCAAGACCCTGTTTCAAAAAAGGAAGGAAGGAAGGAAGGAAGGAAGGAAGGAAGGAAGGAAGGAGGGGGGGAGGGAGGGGGGAATGGAAAGAAGAAAAGGAAGAGATGGAGATAAATAATGAAAGAAAGAAAAGAAGGAGGGAGAGAAAGAAAGAAAATGGATCAACCACTTTCTTCTTGGCTTGCTTTTGCCACCTTTCATAAAGTGCTTGTTCTTGCCAACTACCATGGTGCTTTTCAGCCAAAAGGGCAGCATCGTGTTTTCAAAATTCATCCATGTATGGCATGTGTCATTACTTCATCCCTTTTTATGGCTGAATAATACTCCATTGTATGGATACACCACATTTTGTCTATCCATATATTAGTGATGGGCATTTGGGTTCTTCCAACCTTTTGGCTATTGTGAATAGTGCTGCTATAAACATTTGTATATAAGTTCTTTTTGAGTATCTATTTTTAATTTTCTTGGATATATACCTAGGAGTGGAATTGCTGGGTCATGTGTTTAATCATTTGGAGAACTCCAAAATTCTTCCAAAGTGGCTGTACCATTTTACATTCCCAACATCAGTGTATGAGGGTTCCAATTTCTCCACATCCTTACCAGTACTTGGTATTGTCTCACTTTTTGATTCTAGCCACCCTAGTGGGTGCAAAGTAAGTGGTACCTCATTGTGGTTTTAATTTGCATTTCTCTAATGACTAATGATGTCAAGCATCTTTTCATGTGCTTCTTATCCATTTATATATATTCCTTGGAGAAATGTTTATTCAGATCTTTTGCCCATTTATTTTTTTGAGACAGAGTCTTGCTCTGTTGCCTAGGCAACAGAGAAGCTGGGACCATAGGTGTGTACCGCCATGCCTGGCTAATTTTTAAAATATTTTTGTGGAGATGGGGTCTCGCCCTGTTTCCTGGGCTGGTCTCAAACTCCTGGAGTCAAGCATTCCTCTCACCTTGGCCCCCTAAAATGCAAGAATTACACATATGAGCCTCTGCATCCAGCCTCCTTTTCCCATTTTAAAAATGGTCATTTGTCTTTTTGTTACTGAGGTGTAAGAGTTCTTTATATATTCTGGGTAAATTCCTTACCAGATATACAATTTATAAATATTGTCTTCCATTCCATTTTCATTTATTTGTATTTTCTTTAATTTTTTTCAGCAATGTTTTGTGGTTTTTAGATTATAAATTTTGTATTTATTTTGTTAAATTTATTCATAAGCATTCTTTTCATACTGTTCACAATAGTATGTGAATAGTATGTGAACTGCACAATAGCATGAAAAGAATAAAATACTTAGGAATAAATTTTCATCTTTGTATTATTCATTGCGGATATATAGAAATACTTTTGAATTCTGTATACTGATTTTGTATTCTACAACCTTGGTAGGGTAGTTAATTTTATGTGTCAACTTGGAGGGTGCTACTGGATGAAATTAACATTTAAATCAGTAAACTTTAAGTTAAGCAGGTTGCTTTGAGTAAAGTAAAACTAACACTCCATGATGTGTGTGGATCTCATTGAATTTGTTGAAGGCCTGAATAGAACAAAAAGACTGGCCTCCCTGAGCAGGAGGGAATACTTCAGCAGATTGCCTCAGACTTCATCTGCACCATTGACTCTCCTGGAACTGAAGGCCAACTCGCCTGTTGGCCTTCAGACTGGAACTGCATCATCAACTTTCCTGGGTCTCATGCCTGCTGGGTCACACTGTAGATATTGAACTTGCCAGCATCCATAATTGGATGAGCCAATTCTTTATAATAAATGTGTTTATATATATATATATGTATATATATATATATGAACTGTACTATATATATATAATCCTCTGTCTCTCTCTCTACATACATATATATGTATATAAATAACCTGTCTCTCCTACTAGTTCTGTTTCTCTAGAGAACCCTGACTGATATGCTTGCTGAACTCATTGAATAGTTCTAATGGTTTTTCTAGAAGATTCCTGATTACTTTCTATATCCTAGTTTTTTTTAGAGGATTCCTGAGGATTTTCTATATACCAAAGCATGTCATCTGCAAATAGATATAGTTTCACTTCTTCCTTTCTAATCTGGATGCCTTTTATTTCCTTTTCTTATCTAATTGCTGTGGCTAGGACCTCCATTACAATGTTGAATAGAAGTGAAGAGATATCCTTGTCTTGTTCCTAATCTTAGAGAAGCATCTAATTTTTCATCATTAGGTATGGATTTTTGTTTTAGGTGCCCTTTGTTATGTTGAAGAAGTTCCCTTCTTAGTCTGCTGAGTGTTTTTTTAATCATGGAAGGGTGTTGGATTTTGTCAAATGCTTTTCCTGCATCTCTTGAAATGATCATGTGATTTTTGCTTTTTATTCTTTTGATATAATGTATTACATTAGCTGATTTTCAGGTATTAATCCAAGCTTACATTCCTGAGATAGATCCCTCTTTATCATTGTGTGTACATGTATCTGTGTGTGTGTGTGTGTGTGTGTATTTATATTGTTAAATGTTTTGCTAGTATTTTGTTGAGGATTTTTGTGTCTAATGCATGAGAGATATTGATCTGTAGTTTTCTTGTGTTGCCTTTGGTTTTGGTATCAGGGTAACACTGGCTTCATAAAAATGAGTTGAATTAGCCCTGCATGGTGGTGCACACCTGTAATCCCAGCTACTCGGGAGGCTGAGGCATGAGAATTGCTTGAACCTGGGAAGCAGAGGTTGCCGTGAGCTGAGATAGCGCCAGTGCACTCCAGCCTGGGCAACAAAGTGAGACTCTGTCAAAAAAATAAAAAAGAAAAAGTGTGCATGAGAGAGAGAAATGAATTGAAAAGTTTTTACTTATCTTCTACTTTTTGGAAGAGTTTGCGAAGAGTTAGTATTAATTCTTCTTTAAATGTTTGGTAGAGTTTAGTGGTGAAGCTTTCTGTGACTGGGCTTTTCTTTTTGTGGATAGTTTTAAAAATTGTTAATTCAAGGTCTTCACTTGTTATAGATATATTCATATTTTCAATTTCTTCTTGAGTCAGTTTTGGTATTTTGTGTAATTTAGGCAATTTCCATTTCATCTAAGTTATCTAATTTATTGACATATTATTGTTCATAGTATTCTGTTATAATGCTTTTTGTTTTTGTAAGGTCAGCAGTAATATCTGGTCTTTTATTTCCAATTCTAGCTAATTTTAGTCTTTTATTTACTTGGTCAAGCTGGCTAAAGATTTGTCAATTTTGTTGATCTTTCAAAGAATCAGCCTTTGGATTCACTGATTGTCACTATTTTTAATTCTCCATATCATAAATGTCTACACTAATCTGTATTATTTCCTTCCTGTGCTTACTTTAGTTTTAGTTTGCACTTTTTCAAGTGTCTTAAGGTGGAAAGTTAGGTTATTTGAGATCTCCTTTCTTAATATAGGCATTTACAGTTGTAAATTTTCCTCTAAGCAATGCTTTAGCAGTATTATGTTTTGTTATGTTGTATCTTCATTTTCATTTATCTTGAAGTATTTTCTGGTTTCCCCTTTATTTTTTTGACACGGTATCTCTCTCTCTGTCACCCAGGCTGGAGTGCAGTGGAATGACCTTGGCTCACTGCAACCTCTGCCTCCTGGGTTCAAGCGATTCTCCTGCCTCAGCCTCCTGAGTAGCTGGGATTACAGGCATGCACCACCACGCCCGGCTACTTTTTGTATTTTTAGTAAAGACGGGGTTTCACCATGTTGGCCAGTCTTGTCTCAAACTCCTGACTTCAAGTGATCCACCCACCTCGGCCTCCCAAAGTGCTGGGATTACAGGCATGAGCCACCTCTGATTTCCCTTTTGATTTATCCTTTGATCCATTGGTTATTAGGAGTATGTTGTTTAATTTCCACATATGTTTTTATCTAATTTTTTTATTTCTATAGGTTATCAGGGAACAGGTGGTGTTTGGTTACATGAGTAAGTTCTTTAGTTGTGATTTGTGAGATTTTGGTGCACCTATCACCTGAGCAGTATACACTGCATTCAATTTGTAGTCTTTTATCCCTCACCCCCTTCCACATACATTTGAGTTTCCCAAATCTTATTCTGTTATTAGCTTCTAATTTCATTCCAGTGAGGTCAGAGAACATACTTTTTTTTTTTTTTTTTTTTTTGAGACGGAGTCTCGCTCTGTCACCCAGGCTGGAGTGCAGTGGCACAATCTCGGCTTACTGCAACCTCCGCCTCCTGAGTTCAAGCGATTCTCCTGCCTCAGCCTCCCAAGTAGCTGGGATTACCGGCATGTGCCACCACGCCCGGCTAACTTTTTTTTGTATTTTTAATAGAGACGGGGTTTAACCATATTGGCCAGGCTGGTCTCGAACTCCTGACCTTGTGATCTGCCCGCCTTGGCCTCCCAAAGTGCTGAGATTACAAGCGTGAGCCACTGCGCCCAGCCGAACATACTTTTTATTATTTCTATCCTTTTACATTTGTTGAGATTTGTTTTGTGCCTTAACATATGGTTTACAGGCTGGGTGCAATAGCGCTTATCTGTAATCCTAGCACTTTGAGAGGCTGAGACAAGAGAATGGCTTGAGGTGAGGAGTTTGAGAGACTAGCCTGAGCAACATAGTGAGACCCAATCTCTACAAAAAAACAACAGAAAACCAACCAACCAACCAACAAACAAAAACCAGCCAGGTGTGGTGGCATGCACCTGTGGTCCTACCTACTTGAAAGGCTGAGCTGGGAGAATTGCTTGAGCCTGGGAGGTAAAGGTTGTAGTGAGTTGTGATCACTCCACTGCACTCCAGCCTCAGCAGCAGAGTGAGACCCTGTCTGCTTGACTCAAAAAAAAGTAAAGTAAATATATGGTTTATGCTGGAGAATATTCCATGTGCACTTGAGAAGACTGTATATTCTGCTGTTACTGGGTATAGTATTCTATATATATATCTGTTAGGTCTAGTTAGTTTAGACTGTTGTTCAGATATTCTGCCTAATTGTCCTATTCATTATTGAAGTTCAGGTATTGAAGTCTGAAGCCGTTATTGTTGAATTGTCTGTTTCTTCCTTGATCAGCTTTTCTTCATATTTTTTGTGTTCTAACATTAGGTGTATATATTTATATTTATTTTGTTTTCTTGACAGGCTGATTCTTTTATTATCCCCTAATGCCCCTCATTATCTCCAGTTACAACCTCTGCCTTTTGATTGGTTTGCTTAATCCATTCATGTTTAATGTTACTATTGATATATTTGGTTTATGACAGTCATTTTACTTTTTATTTCTATGTGTTTTATATCTTTTTATTGTATCTCTATTCCTCCTTGACTTGTTTTCCTTGCACTGAGTGAATGAAGCATTTTAATTTCTTTAATTTTTTTTCACTATTTTTTTGAATTTCTTTAGTAGTTGCACTAGGGCTTATCATGCACATCCTAACTTATCAGAATCAGTTTCAGGTTTATATTAGCTTAATTCCAGTAAGACATGGCAATGTTACCCTTATGTAGTCTCTTTTGTCCCTTTTTGGTATTTTTTTATGTATTACATCTATTAATGATACAAGATCAACAATTATTGTTTAATTGGTACTTTATCATCTGTAGCTATTTCCTTGCCCAAACAGCTTTTCTCCTACTCACCTTCTTTGTGCTATTATTGGCAAATATACTACATTTGTTTAAGTTTTAGGTCAAACAATATACTATATGCATATTATTTTACACAACTTATTATATAAAATTTAGTTCATTTAAGAGGAGAAAAATGTGCATTTACACTGCCTTTTATAATTGCATTATAAGAGCACCCTTACTGATGCTCTTTGTTTTCTCATGTCAGTTTGAATTATTGTGATAATTTTCAGCCTGAATAATTTTCTTTGGTATTTCCTATAAGATGAATCTGCTGGCAAAATTCTCTCAGTTTTTGTTTATCTGGGAGTGTTTTTATCTTACCTTTGTTTTTTAAAGATATCTTTGCTGAATAAAGAATTCTTGGCTGACAGTTTTTTTTTTTTTCTTTGAGCACTTTGAATATGTTGTCTCACTACCTAACTGGCCCCCATTGTTCCTGCTGAGAGATCAGCTGTTTGCGTTATAGGGGTTTCTTTGTTAGCAATGAGTCATTTTTCTCTTGTTGTTTTTAAGATTTTCTCCGTGTCTTTGGTTTTCAGCATTTTTACTGTGATATGTCTATTTGTGGATCTTTTTGTTACTCAGAAGTGCAGCCTTAGGTATGCCCCACAGTCACCCTGGGATAATGGTAGTTGATATGCCTTGGATATTTGTCCTGCCCAATCCTCATGTTGAAATGTAACTGGAGGTGGGGCCTGATGGGAGGTGTTTGGGTCATGGGGGTGGATCCCTCATGGCTTTGTGCTGTCCTTGTAATGGTGAGTTCTTGCAAGATCTGGTTGTTTAAAAGTGTGTGGCACCTCTGTGCTCTCTGTTGCTCCCACTCTTGCCATGTGAGACACCTGCTCCCCCTTTGCCTTCTGCCATGATTGTAAACTTTCTGAGGCCCTCACCAGAAGCTGATGCCAGTGCTATGCTTTCTGTACAGCCTACAGAACCATGAGCCAATTTAACCTCTTTTCTTATAAATTACCAAGCCTCAGATATTTCTTTGTACCAACACAAGAACAGCCTAATACAGCGGTTTCATCTGGGCTTTCTTTGGCCAATTCTTTCCCTGCCCAGTTATTAAACACAACTAATTGCTGGTGATTGCTCCATTATTTTCATCAGTGTCCCAGGCATATATTACTCTATAGTTTAATCAAATCAAATTTGGACTTCTTTAAATGGATAGTTACTGAGGTTCCAGTGTTTGAAATTTGTTCTGACCACAGTAGGACTTCTCTCAGTTATCTATTTCCTGATTCTTTCCTGAAAACTGGCCAGCCTACAGTTTAGCAAATACCTGTAATGAATCTACCAATCTCCTTCCAATTGCCTTTTGATACAACCTCCATTGTATTTGAGCATGTCCTTATCCTTGAACTTCTCCATGCTCTGTTGCAATAAAATCACTGTCTTTGGAACGAGATTAGGAGCTATTTTATGCACTGCTTCTCCCCTTGGAAAAATATCTGAGCCACAGCTCTGGAGCTAGGTAGGGGGACAATGGTGTGCTTATCTCTGAGTGACACGCAGCTTTAGGAGCTGATGGCCGAGTGGAGGGGGGACAGTAGACTCAGATCTTCTCAGCTTGTCTCTTCCAGCATAGAACCACTACCTTACAAGCCAGGGCAAGGGTGATTGAGACCTCAGCATTCTCAGTGGTACTGTACCCTAGGCAGAACTTCCATTTCACCAGTGAGGCTGGAAGTATAGTGGTACTGTATCCTACGCAGAACTTCCATCTCACCATGAGCCCCCACCTCATGGCCATACTCACATAGAATTTAGCAATAGCTGGAGGCAAGAAGAAAAATACTAACGTTCTTTCCCTCCCATGAAGATAGCCCTCAGAGTGGGAGCTTGGGAGAGAGGGAGGCTTGTGTTCTTGGCTATCCCAATCTATAATGGAATGGAGTGGAATGTAACTGAGCTGGGAGGGTGGAGGGAATGGTCTTGGTTCAAATACCACCAACTTTTGTTGTTCTTGGCAAATTTTAGAAGATATTCTTGAACGGAGGCTTCTTCAATTACTGTATGCCTTTAGGTATAACAGAGACTTCAATTTTTAAAAATAGTTTTTAGCAGTTTTGCTGGAGAGCTGTTCTGTGGAGCTCCTCACACTGACATGTGGGAAATTGATCTCTTACACAAAATTCTGGCAAAGGCAAAACTATAGGCACAGAAAAAATCAGTAGTTGCCAGGGCTGAGTGTGAGGTTTAACTACAAAGGGACATGGAGGAATTTTGGGGCTGATGAAACTGGTTGTGTATACATTTGTCAAAATTCGCAAAACTGTACACTAAAATTCACAGAACTGTACACTATAAAGAACAATTTTTACTGCATGTAAATTATACCTCAATAAAATAAAAGGGGAAAAGCTGTTATAAATATGCTTAAATATTTAAAGGAAAACATCAATATAATGAAAAGAAAAATGGAAGGAGTTTTTGAAAAGGTCCAAATAGACCCTAGAGCTGAAAAATACCATATCTGAAATTTTAAAATATCACTGGATGGGTTTAACAGCAGATTAGAAGCTATAAAAAAAACAGATCAGTGAACTTGAAGTAGAATATAGAAGTTATTCAAATTGAAACATAATGAAAAAACAAAATGAAAAGAATAGGGCCTCAGTGACTTATGTGACAACATCAAACAGTCTAAGCTATGTGTAATTGAAATTCCAGAAATTTGGTGGGATTTTAAATGATAATGTCTGTAAATGTTACAAACTGGTGAATTATATCAAATAATTAAGGAAGAAATAATACTAATTTTGAACAAAGTCTTTAAGAATATAGAGGAGAAGCCTTCACAACTCATTTTATGAGGCCAGAATTACCCTGATACTAAAACTGAAGACATTCCAAGAAAACAAAACTATGGACCACAATATCTCTCATGACTATGGCTGCAAATGTCCTTAACAAAATAGTAGAAAATTGAATCCAGCAATATATGGAAAGGATAATGTGTCATGACTAATGTGGTTTATCCCAGGAATGCATGGTTGGTTTAAAATGTGAAAATTAGCCAATGTAATTCCCCATGTTACAGAATGAAGGAGAAGAACCACATGATCATCTCTATAGATGCAGAAAAAAAGTATTCAACAAAATTCAACATCCATTTGTGACTTGAAAATATGAAAACTTTGGCCAGGCACAGTGGCTCACGCCTGTAATCCTAACACTTTGGGAAGCTGAGGCGGGCGGATCACGAGGTCAGGAGATTGAGACCACCCTGACCAACATGGTGAAACCCCATCTCTACTAAAATAGAAAAAAAAAAAATTAGCCATGCCTGGGGGCGCGTGCCTGTAGTCCCAGCTGCTTGGGAGGCTGAGGCCAGGGAATCACTTGAACCCAGGAGGCAGAGGTTGCAGTGAGCTGAGATCGCGCCACTACACTCCAGCCTGGTGACAGAGCAAGACTCTGTCTCAAAAAAAGAAAAGAAAAGAAAAAGTGAAAACTTCAGGAAAACAAGGAGTATAAAGGAACTTCCTTGACTTTATAAAAGACATTTACAAAGAACCTAAAGGTGACATTATACTTAATGGTGAAAGATTAAACACTTTGCACCTAAGACAGGGAATAAGACTCTTACCACTTATAGTCAACATCATACTAGAGGTCCTACCAGCTAATTAAGGTAGGAATAAGAAATAAAGGTATATAGATTGGAAAGGAAGAAGTAAAACTTAAACTTTTTTGAGAATGACATGACTGTATAATAGAAAATGCTAAGAAATCTACAAGAAAGACACCACCAGAACTAATATATAATACATGAATTTACCAAGGTCACAGATTAATACATAGAAATTTATTGTATTTCTCTATATTATCAATGAAAAACTGGAAATGAAATTTCTAAATACCATTTACAATACTATAAAAATTTATGAAATACTTAGGGCTAAATTAATAAGACATATGCCAAGATGTGTACAATGAAAACTACAAAATGTTGCTGAGAGAAATTAACGAAGACTTAAATAAATGCAGATATGTACCATATTCATGGATTGGTAGACTCAAGTAAGATGTTAATTTTCCCCAAATTGATCTATACATTCAATGCAATCCCAATCAAAACTTTACAGCCTTTTTTTTTTTGTAGAAATTGACAAGTTGATTCTAAAATTTAAGTGGAAATGGAATGAAACTAGAAAAGTCATAAAATTTTTGAAAAAGAACAAAGAGAACTTTATCGGATTTCAAGACATTGTGCTAAGGATAGACATATAGATCAATGGAACAGAATGGAGAGTTCAGAAGTAGACCCACACATATATAGTCAATGATTTTTTATAAAGGTACCAAGGTAAAAGGTGGGTTTTTTTTAAACTAGTAGTACTGGAACAACTGGATAGTCATATGGAAAAAAAAATGAACCTCAATCCTTACCTCACATTGTACACAAGATTGACTATAAATAGATTAAAGACCTACACATAAGAGCTAAAATTATAAAACTTCTGGAAGGAAACATGGGATAAAACTTTCAGGAAAAACTTCTTAGGCGGTTCCCTAAAAGTACTAACCATAAAAGAAAAAAATACTGATAAGCTGGACTTTATCAAAATACAAAAACTTCTCTCCCAAAGACATTATTAAGAAAATGAAAAGGCAAGCCAAAAACTGGGAAAAAATATTCTTAATACCTATATCTGACAAAGAACTTGTATTTAGACTACATTTCAGAAAATCTACAACATAATAAGACAAACACCTCCATTTTTAAAAATATCAAGAATTTGAAGACGTATCACAAGAAAATATGTATTAATGGGCTGGGCGTGGTGGCTCACATCTGTAATTCCAGCACTTTGGGAGGCTCAAGTGGAAGGATTACTTGAGTCCAGTAGTTCAAGACCAGTGCATTGGAAAATATTTTATCAAATTCCTATAAACATATACTTACTATATGATGCAGAAATTTTCACTCCTAGGTATTTACCCAAGGGAAATGAAGATGTACAGTCACAAAAAGACCTGTACATGAATGTTCATAGCAGCTTTATTCATAATAGTTCCAAACTGGAATTAACCTGTGTGTCCATCAATAGGTGAAAGGATCAGCAAATTGTGGTATCTTTGTACAGTGAATTATTACTAGCAATAAAAAAGAACAAACAAATGATACATGCAAAACTGTTAATGAATATTTAAAAGTCAAAAAATTCAGACACATCAACACCTGTGAAAAGAAAGGGAAAGAAAAAGAAAAAAACTTAGACGCAAAAGACTAAATACTGTATAATTTCATTTACATGAAATTCTGGAGGAAGCAAACTAACTTTATAATGAGAGGAAACAAATAAGTGTTTGCCTGGTGTGGGGGTGGAATTTAGTGCAAAGAAGCATAGAGGAACTTTTTAAGGTGAAGAGATGTTTTATATCTTGATTGGGTGGTTGTTTCAAGGATATATACATTTATCAAAATGCAAAGAAAACATCCAAAATAGGTGCATTTTGTACATTCTATTTCATGTAAAGTTTGCCTTGTTACAGTTGAATTTTAAAAAGCAGTGATCCATAGTGTTAATCAGCAAAGTCCTATTGATAATTGTCTCAAATTGGAAACAACCTACTTGTCCCTCAGTGAAGTACTGGTTCAGTAGATTTTGGAAGAACAATAAAATGAAGTACTGTGCATTCCTTAAAAACATATTAGACAGGGGCCAGGCGCGGTGGCTCACACCTGTAATCCCAGCACTTTGGGAGGCTGAGACGGGCAGATCACGAGGTGAGGAGATCGAGACCATCCTGGCTAACACGGTGAAACCTCGTCTCTACTAAAAATACAAAAAAGTTAGCCGGGCGTGGTGACGGGTGCCTGTAGTCCCAGCTACTGGGGAGGCCGAGGCAGGAGAATGGCGTGAACTCAGGAGGCGGAGCTTGCAGTGAGCTGAGATAGTGCCACTGCACTCCAGCCTGGGAGACAGAGCGAGACTCTGTCTCAAAAAATAAAAAAATTAAACAAAATAATTGACCCAGAGAAAATATTTGTACTATTTTGCTATGTGAAGGGAAAAATAAAATAAGCCACCTAACAACTTTTCAGTGTATAATATAATTTGGGTTAAGTCAGTAATTGATGCTTATATTATTATAACTACATAATTTTATACTGAGTTGAGTTGTAGTAAGCCATGATTGCTTTTCCTTTCTTGTAAGTTTTTGTTTTCCTTACAGCTAATAATTGTTTTTCATTGGCTCAGTTTTCTCTTTACTTATTCCTAATTCAATTCCAAACTTTATGCTGATTATCTGCACTGCCCAAAATGGTAGCCACTAACCACATGGCTACTAGAATTTAAATTTAAATTAATTTTAACTAAATAAAACAATAAGTTCAGTTCTTCAGTCACACTAATAAACATTTCAAGTGTTCTAGCTAGTGGCTACTTTATTGGACAGCACAGATATAGAACATTCCCACCATCACAGAAAGTTCTGATGAACAATACTGGTCTAGATTGCCTCTCAAATATTCAGAAACAACAATTTTGTCTTCACTGAGAAATTTCTCTGGAGCTTTTCACCTTTGACCAAGTCTGGATGTTTGCTCTCTCTGCCTGGTATTGGGCTCTCATCCTGGAATTTCCTTTCGCCAACTTCCAGGGAATTCTTTGCTCCTCCTCTGTGTTAAATTTCTTGTTTCTTATTCTTGGTTTCCTCCCTCATTTTGGTGGAGCACATCCTCTGGTAACTTCGTTAGAGGGGACTGCATGGGAGATAAGGTTTTGAAATATTTCATGCCCTAAAAATATCATCCATCTATGCTTATATGAGATTAAGAGTCTCGCTGGAAATTAAATCTAAGAAGACAATTATTTTTCATGATAATTTTTGAGGCATCGCTCCTCTTTCTTCTAGCTTTCAATGTTGCTGTTGAGAATTTCCAAGCCATTCTGATTCTCAGTCTTTGTGTATTATTTGCTTTTTCCTCAGGGTTCTGAAATTTCATAATGGTGTCCCTTGATGTAGGTCTATTTTTATCCATTTTTTTGTGGTAGGCACTCAGTGTGTTTCAATCTGGTAACTCAAGTACTCCTTCAGTTCTGGGAAACTTTCTTCAATTATTTCCTTGATGAAAATTATGTACCATCAGATTTCTTTGTTCTTTCTTTCTGGGCCCCTCAATATTTAGATACTGGATTCCCTGTTCAGGTATTCAATTTTTAAAAAAATATTTTTCCCTCCAATTTTCCATATGTTTATGCCTTTGTTGTGTTCTTGGGGAGAACTCCTTGACATAGTCCTACTCTTCTATTGGTTTTTCATTTGTGCTATTGTGTTTTCATTTCCAAGTGCTTGTTGTTGTTCTCTGAACTTCCCTTTTTATGGCATCCTGTTCTTGCTCATGGTTACAGAATTGTCTCTTATGTCAGAGGATATTAATTATCTCTATGTAGATTCTTTCTCTCTGTGTGTCTGTGTTTGTTTCTTTTGTTTATTGTTTCCTCCTCTTCCCCCACCCACCTCCTCTACCTCTCTCTCCTTAGAAGTCCTCAGATGACTGGCAGTCCTTGGTTGTCTGCTTACATTAAAGAGTGGGGGAGACTATGAGTCTCTGAGCTTGTGGATGAAGCTTGCTGATTGTGGCCTTCATTATTTTAATAGAAGACCTGGACAAGCCTTTGGGAGAAGTCCCAAAATCTGTATTTTAAAATCTTTCCTCTTGATCAGTTTCCCCAGCATGCAGGCTAGCCAACAGTGTTTTGGGGCCCAAATAGAAATAGAGGACTGAGGGTCTCTGCATTCAGTATACATGCTTTTACTTAATTCCTTGATTCCAGTACCATAATCCTGCCTCAACTGTACTTTGTATTCCATTATCCAAAGACTTTCTATTACCCTCTATAGATAATAAACCTCTGATTTTATCCTAGAGTGGAAGAGGAACAACTGTTTGGCTCTGCAAAATTGGGGAGGGAATCTGAAGATTCCAACTGTTTCATAAATGTCTTTCAGTTGGTCTTTCTTATTTTAGCTCCTCTACCTACCCTCTCTATCTCCTCTTCCAAAAGTATCTGATGCTGGAAATTATTTAGAATGATGTACATTTGACTGGTCCTTGGTTTGGTCCACTGCTGGTTTAGGTATCTTGGGTCTGCTATTTTACTTATTTCTCTTGCATCTGCTTCCTGGCTTCCAAAATTTCATTGTCACTGTCTTTTCGCTTGTTCTGTTTGTTTGTTTGCATTTCTGCCTTTTAAAGAAATGTCTTTTTCTGTCATTCTAGAGGGGTTTTTGGAGGAAACAAAATAAATGTATGTGTCAATCTACCATCTTTATCCAGAAGTCGCTAAACATATTTATAAAAACCTAAATATGTCAAGAGTTAGTTTATAGGACAAGCAATGCAGTTTTCTTTAAACATTTTGGTCTGAAGTATAAATATAATACTACTTTAATTCATACAGGATTTCTGAGAATTGGTAAAGTATTGCTTAAGAATTTCAACATGAAAAATACTTCCTAATGCTATAAAATACTACAAAACTATATTTGAAGGATTTAAGTATAAATGGCCTCAGTAAGGAACATTAGCTCATAGTCCTCCACTTGGAAATAAACCCCTCAGCTGTGCTGAAGACCATTGGAGATAATAAATGACATTATCTGAAAATATTTGCATGTTTTAAAATTTCTTATTCATATTATATCTTTTTAGAGATTGCCAGAACATCACTAGACTCAGTTTAGGAAAAAAAGTTATTAATAAAAGATTAGATACTTTCATAGGAATTGATAAGAACACACAGAGAGATCAAATTCTTCCACTTGGTTTTGGATGCCTTGTGTCATTATCCTGACTTTGTTCAAAAGTAAGACTTTGAAATTCTCAGAGTAGGAAAGGAGAAAAATTTTAATGAAGCTGGTCTAAACATTAGGTAGAAAAAAAGCCTTCAGATAATCCTGATGATGCTTCTAGTTACTTGTTTGCTTCCTTTCCTTACCAAATTTCTCACAAGATGCTTTCTATTTGCTGTACCCCTCCTTACCAGTTTTTCCATGCAGAAAGCTGGCTTCCTCCCCCCCTCCACTTCTCCAACTACTCTCTTCAAAATAAACAATGACTTCCTAATTAATAGATCTCACAGTCTCTGTTCCTTTTTCATTCTTCTTGGTCTATTTTTATTTTATTTTATTTTTTAGAGACAGTCTCGCTCTGTTGCCCAGGCTGGAGTGCAGTGGTACAATCATAGCTCACTGCAGCTTTGAACTCCTGGGCTCAAGCAATCCTCCTGCCCCAGCCTCCCAAGTAGCTGGAACCCAGGTTTGTGTCACCATGCCTGGCTAATGATTTTTTGTAGAAATAGCATCTTGCTTTATTGCTTAGGCTGGACTTGAACTCCTGGGCCCAAGCAGTCCTCCTGACTCAGCCTCCCAAGAAGCTGGGACTACATTTGTGTACCACCACGCACGACTAATTATGTTTAAAAATTTTTGTAGAGACTAGGCCTTGCTATGTTGTCCAGGCTGGTCTTGAACTCCTGGGCTCAAGCAATCCTCCCACCTCACCCTCTCAAAGTGTTGGGATTACAAGTGTGAACCATCACACCCGACCTTGATCTTTTTTATATTGATGATATACTCATTTTAAAACAGTCCTTCTTATTTCTATGATATACTTCTCATTCTTTTTCCATCTGTTCTCATCTTTTTTCCATCCACTTCCCTCTTTTGCTTTTGTTCTTTCTTCCACCTCTAATTGTGGGCATCCCCAGACATCCCCCAAGATCTTTGACTATATGCTCTTCCAGCTCTATGTGCTTTCCTTTGGAAGATTCATCCATTCTCAGGGTTTCAAGCATCACGTGTATGCTGTCGACTTCCATATGTGTTATCTTGAGCCCTGATCATCCCCAAGAGCTCCAGTTCTATATCTTTAACCTTCTTTTGGGCATTTGTACTTTGAGTTAACACTGTCATGTCAAATCCAGTATGCTCGTCTTTTTATTCACCATTGCCTTCCCCTTTCCACACATAGAACAAGTTTCTCTACCCAGTTTCCCTCCCTCTCAGCATCACCTTTATCTCAGTGTCTTAAGTTCAGAATCTTGAAATCATTCTCCTGCATTATCCTCATTTAGTCAAGTATCAGAATTCCCCTAAGCCTTCCCTTTCCAGCCTGTTCTTACTGCCAAAACTCCAGACCTTCACCCTCTCCTATCTGAATTACTACCACAGCCTCGAGGCTCTCCCACAGCCTCCTGCTCTATCCTAGATACCACTGCCATCTAATCTTATTTAAATACAACTTTTATCCTATCACTTCCCTAATCAAAAATATCTCATGAGTCCTATTTCCGGCATCAAGTCTAAACACCTTTTCCTGGCTTTTGGGCTGCTTGTAGCCTGGCTCCACCTTACCTGTCTTATTACCCAACATCTTCCCCTTCCTTGAGTTAGGTCAGTTTTTTCACTGTCAGAAGAACTGGCTAAGTTCATTTCTTCCCCCATATCTTAACAAGTGTATTTTCTCTTGTCCAGAATGCCTTTCTTTCCATTGGCCCAAATCATATCCATTTTGCAAGAGAATTGTCTATACTTCCTGTATCCAATTCCCTGCCTTCTGTTCTCTTTAACCCACTTTAATCAAGCTTTTATCACCACCACTCTACTATTCAAGCCATAATTCTTATTACTTTCCAATCATTAGTCACTTTCTCAGTCTTTCCCATCTCAGTAAATGACACTATTATTTACTTAGTTGCTCCAAACCTAAAAGCCATCCTTAGTTCTTCTCCCTCAAAACCTATATCCAGTCCATCAGTGAGTCTAGTGAGCTTTCCATTCAAAATGTATTTCAAATCTGGCCACTTCTCACTGTCTCACTGCTACCACTCTGGCCCAAGCAAACAGTACCTCTCCCGTGGTCTCCTTGCTTTCATTTTTGCCCTTGCACAGTTTATTTCACCAAAGCGTCTTTAAAGATGTCAATCTATTCATGTCACTTCACTGTTTATGGTTTTTAAGGCCATACCCGATCTGCTCTAGCCCAAGGCTCTGACCTTACCTTCTTTCAATTTCCCCTTACTTCCTCGTCTCTATTTTCTCCGGCCTTCTTTCTGTTTCTACAATAAGCTAAGCTTTTTGACACCTCACTTACACATGGACTCATTTCAGAATAGTCACTAGATAGGTTAGAAAAGAATAAGTGTTTTCAGTTTCCACAATATTTGTCACTAAAATATGTATTAACAGGAAAAACTTTTTTCTAAAATCTACATTTTTGTAAAAGTTTATTTTTATTTTGAAATAATCTCAAGCTTACAGAAAACCTGCAAGTACACACAAATCATGTTTTATTTTCTGAGCCATTTGCTGTATCACTCCTGTATACTGTACTATGCAATTCCTATAGGCAAGGATATTCTCCTATATATTCACAATATAACCATCAAAACTGAGAAATCAGTTTTGATTCGTTATTGTCATCTAACCCTCAGATTCCTTTCAAGTTTTCCCAGTTGTCCCAGTAATATCCATTATGGCAAAAGGATCCAGGTTAGAATCATGTGTTGTATTTAGTTAAATTTCTTTAGCTTCCCTTAACTTGGAACAGGTCCTCAGTCCTTCCTTGACTTTCATGACCTTGACATGTTTTAATAGAACAGGCCACTTATTTTTTAGAATGTCCTTCAATCTGCATTTGTCTGACGTTTCCTCAAGATTAGATTCAGGATATGCATCTTTTTAAAGAATAACATAGGGTTGGGCATGGTGGATTATGCTTGTTATCCCAGCACTTTGGGATACCGAGGCAGGAGGATCACCTGAGGCCAGGAGTTCAAGACCAGCCCGGGTCACACAGCAAGACCTGCATCTCCTAAAACTTTTTTAAAAGTTAGCTGGGTGTGGTGGCACGTGTCTGTAGTCCTAGTTACTCCAGAGGCTGAGGCAAGAGAATCACTTGAACCCAACAGTTTTAAGGTTGCAGTGAGAGCTATCTTCACACCACTGCTCTCCAGCCTGGGTGACAAAGTGAGACCTTGCTTTTTTTAAAAAAAGAAAGAAAGAAAGAAGAAATATCACAGAAGTGGTCGTGCTGAGTAATCTTTACTTCCTTCAGGTGGCACATGATTTTGATTTGTCCCATTATCAATTATGTTTTATTTGGTCACTTGATTAAGGTGGTGTCTGCCAGCCTTCTCCACTGTAAAGTTATTTTCCCCTTTATAATTAATAAGTAGTTTATAGAAAAGTACTTAGAAACTATGTAAGTTGTCCTGATCCTCATCGAACTTCCCATTTATTCACTTATTTATATCAGTATGGACTCATGGGTCTTTATTTTATCTGTTACTATCATTATTTATTTTGATGCTCATCTTCTCTAAGATTTTGCCAATGGGAGCCTCTTCAAGTTGGCTCCTGTGTTCTTTGACATGTCCCTCTAATTAAGCACTTCCTTACATCCTGTCATAAGCTGTTCCAGACTCATCTTGTGTTTTCCCTGTTCCAGTCCTGGAATCAGCCATTTCTTCAAGGATCCCTGGTTTTTCAGTGGTTCCTTCTAATAACCACAATGTGGTTTCTCTCGGTGGACAGAACTAGAGAATATATGTATGTACGCACACACACACACACACACACACATCTATATGTATCTATATGAAAACCTATGATTTCACACCTATACCATCAATGCCAATCCAATACTGCAGAGTTCATTCTAGCTTTATCACTTTGTATATTTGTAACTTTTCTCTATCAGTGAGAGAACTGGCTGCCGTTATCATTAGCTTATTTATTTATTTGATCAGTTCCCTCAAATGTAACCAAACTCCCATCTTTGCCACCTTCCTTGTACACATGTAGACACCCATATCACACCTCTAGGACTCTTGACTCTACTCCCCAGACTGCCTCCTCACCCTGCTCGAGCTTTGACACTCTGCCTTGGGCCTTTTCCCCATGTAGATGACCCTCCTTACCCTGCTCAGGCTCCAACTCTGGCATTCCCACTGTGGGTCACCCACACTTGTGACGCCCTCGTTACTCCATTCGGCACTGACTCCCCAAGCCATGCTCGCCCTCCACATGGTTGCCCTCCTCACGCTGCACAGGCTCTGATACGGATGCTTAGCTTGCTCTGCCCCAGCTGACATTGGCTTTAGGATTGAGCTGTTTCTCAAGAATTGGGAAAAGGAAGAAGTAAGATCGTATTTTATTTAGAAAATGCTTCCTACTTAGTGTAGCTTTCACTATGAGTTGAGAAGGCTGTAACATTTCTGTTCCCTTTGACCTAAAAAAGCATATATTATTAGTATCCATCTGCCTTAAATACTGTAGCAATCAGTGGACCAGGAGCCAAATCATTTTTGAAAGAACACCTAACCTAAATGAACATAGAAACAAAACAACCAGATAAAGAAAGAAAGATTCCTTCATATTTTTTCATCTTTTGTTCAAATGTTTTGGTATTATGGACACAGTCTCAGAATCACTATTGAGTGCTAATGATTAATAAGTTCATGAATCTTATATTTTGAACAGGGTAGTTTCTGACGCCAGAGGCCCTTGGATCAAAATTAATTGTATCTTTTAAAACTGAGAAATGAAAATATTTAGTCACAATAACATTACTGTCATTCAGTCATACCAGGAGATTTTGCAAGGCAATGTCTACATTGAATTGATTGTCCCTTGAAACTTTAGAACTAAAACCTCTGCAAGATTGTCCTTGATAATCTTTTCATGGCAATAAAAGCACTGACGAAGAGTCAGGGCGTTGTCATCAAAGAGACTAAACTGCAGACTACAACTTTCCCAGGACAAAAATATTCAAGTTTGCCTCCAAACCTCTTCAAGATATAAACTAACCGTTCCAAGAAGTAGCTTTTTCATTCCTACTGTTACTCTAAATTGTCTGAGAGGCAAATTTAGCCTTTTTTCTAAATTAAGATATGTTATTATTGGACTTTTGTTTAATTCTAAGCCAAAATATACCCAAACTCCCACTACATTCCTTGGAAGCCATAGATGCTGTTGAAGTGCTCTCTTGGCCACGTCCCACTCCTTTAGGAGTCAGCACTCTCCATCTGTATCCTCTTGGAGACCACGAAAGGGAAAACAGCCTCTGTGACTTCTCCAACCAGGTGGGTCAGATTAGCTTTACAGTCCACTTACAAGGAGACTAACAAAGCTCCTCTGTGGGTGTTTGAGCACATTTTACAAAACTGCTGATGACCTCATGAGCCAAAGAAACCAGGTCTCACATTGTGGACTAAGCCTAAATATTAATACTACTTTATATTTATGTAGTGTCTTTTTTCCAAGGAACTCCAGCCTCTTTACAGACATTATGTCACTAATCCTCAAAGCATCCCTGTTTGGTACATGGCAAATATTATCCCCCTCCCTTCTTTTTTCTTTTTTTTAACAGTGATGGAAACTTGCAAGTTGGTGATGGAACCCAGCTCCCTGGTTCTTAGTCTATGCACTATACCATAAAAAAAGTCAGACGAATACTTTTTTAAGCTATTCATTGCTTCTTGGGTGGGATTTAAGAGGATGTCTTGGCTTGTATGCATTTCAGTTTTCAGTGTCTCTAGCTTCTATGATCCTCTTTTTCTTCTTCATTGTAAGTCAAGCATGTTCAAGCATATTTATCTTCCACTGTTGCATTTATGGGAACACTAGAAGTTTGTAGCTGAAATTTGAAGTGAAAGACTTCGGTATTGAATATGTAATTTCACTTATCACTCAGAGATCCCTTATACTTCTCATAACCTAAAAGAAATTAGATTTTTTTTTTAAAAATTCACCATGCCAGCTTAGAGAACATTTCATTTATAGCAATCACATTTTCACCAAAATTAGGTAATGTTCAACTAAATACAACCAATTTGTGTTGAATTATTAACATGTACCAGATATTATACCAAACATTTTCAAATACATTATCTTGTTTTACATATATTAACACATATGTAATATTCCATGTGAACCTGTTAGATTTAATTCTTAAGTGTATAAACACTCTCCTAGAGTAGGGCAAAGTAAAAAAAAAGAGGCATATTAATAGAAATATGGCCTCAGTTGCTATATCCAATAAAAATAAAAATAAAAGAGCTCCCTCAATTCTCTCAGTGGAAATCCCCAGTGTAAATATTTCCACAAAAGAGGAAAATGTGGGTAACTTCTAAAAATCACCAGGAGTTAGCTTCATATCCACAAAGTAAAAAAAAAAAAAAAAAAAAAAACTTAAAAGTTTGGTTTCTACATAATCAACAACTATACAAAGCATAAAGAAGGGAATAAAACACAGCCATATCTAAGGATGACAAATATTTCTTGATTTCACTTGGTTAGACCCTTCCTAATCAGGATTGTTAAAACCAGGAATTATGAACTGTAGTGGTATAGCTCGCTCACTCTTTCTTTCCTTCCTTTCTTTTCTTTCCTTCTTTCTTTCTTCCTTTCTTTCTTTCTTTCTTTCTTTCTTTCTTTCTTTCTTTCTTTCTTTCTTTCTTTCTTTCCTCTCCTCTCCTTTTCCTTTTCCTTCCTTCCTTCCTCCCTCCCCTCCCCTCCCCTCCCCTCCCTTCCCCTTCCCTTTCCCCTTCCCCTTCCTTCCTTCCTTCCTTCCTTCCTTCCTTCCTTCCTTCCTTCTTTCCTTCCCTCCCTCCCTCCCTCCCTCCCTCCCTTCCTGTCTCTCTCTGTCTCTTTCCCCCTCCCCTTCTCTCTTTCTCTTTCTTTCTTTCTTTCCAGGGTCTTGCTCTATCACCCCAGCTAGAATGCAGTGACGTGATCCACAGCTTACTGCAGCTTTGACTTCCAGGGCTCCCGTGATCCTCCCACCCCAGGCTTCCAAGGAGCTGGAACCACAAGCGCACGCCACCACTCCTGGCTAATTTTTGTATTTTTGGTAGAGATGGGGTTTCACCATGTTGCCCAGGTTGATCTCAAACTCCTGAGCTCAAGCAACCTGCCCACCTCGGCCTCCAAAAGTTCTGGGATTACAGGCATGAGCCACTGCGCCTGCCCCTGTAGTGGTAAAACTTTAGTCACAAAAAATCAGTTTCGTATCTGATTTTAAAATTCTTTTATATGAACTACTGTCATGGTTTTCAAATTGGTGGACATCTGTAGCTTCACTGAATTAGAATGATGCCAGTGAAATGAGAGACAATGGGGAAAAATTAGAAAAGTTCTTCTAAAATAAGGCAGAGAGTTTCAACTCTTAATCATTGAATTTTGAAAGCCCTCAGAATAAAAATATACCATATGCCCTGCCATAAAACTGTTTCACTCTGCTCTCTGGCCCAGCTAGATTCAAAATAGCCCTACATTTCTAAGTAAATAGTGCTTAATTTGAAACTGAGAAGCCCTACCACATCATGGAAATTCTTTATAGGTTGGAAAATATGTATATTATGTCATACTTTAGGTATATAATCTAGCCATATTCTGTAGCATAGCCTTGCTGCAGTTTATACTCAACAACCTTGAGTTCTTAAGAAAACGTATTTGTATATTCCAAATGTTTGGTTTACCTTTCATAGGAAATATTAGCCAAAAGAAATACCCTGTATTTCAGGTAAAAACTTAGTGACAGGGAAATTTAAAAAGTGTTAGTCAAAAATCGAATGTTTGCCCTATCAGGGTTGCCATGCATGACTGTGCTGATTGTGTACTGCATAATTCCAGGGATACCTAAAACATACACAGAAATGTGAATGACACCCCTGGGGTTGAGCAACGCCTGGCAGCCCTGATTTTAAGTAAATAGTAAAGCTTTTGAAAATGCTCATTTTTTTTTTTTTTTCTGATTCACTACTGAAGACCAGTTGTGAGCTGCAGGAGGGCTTTTATTATTTTTCCTATTTTTTTCTGTATATGCAAGGTCCTTAGTTTTTTCCTCTCCATGTTGGTTCCAAAAGACTTCCTTACTGACTGAGCTTCAGCACACTGCTCTGGCATTCTCCCAGCTCTAAGTTTTCATGAGTCAGAGAAAATGTGTGCACTCTGAAAAGAAGCTTGTCAGACATGCTCAGCCAGCCCAGGGCTAATTTATGAAGTCCCTCTCTCCATTCTTCTTTTCCATCCACATTCTTACAGCCTACTGCTTGTACCTTTATTTAGCCCTGACTTCATCCTACCTGTGTTGGATGTTAGTTAGAGTTTGTTGTTTACATATCTGTGTTCCTTACTACCTTGAACTCTACTGCCCATCCCTGCTGTCCTGCTGCCACTGTGCCCTGCCCTTATCACCACCATAGCACTTAGCATGGTGCCTTGAATCTTCTGCTTGTCTGACCCTCTTCTTTTACCTTTCCATTCTTTGGTTTTCTTTTATTTTCTTTAGTCAGAAGGAAAATATGTGTTCTCTAAATGGGGAGAATAACTGGAGGAATGGGAAGAAAGCTCACCTCTGTAAAAGACCAAGAGTGGCCCTGCAGATAGTTCTGTTACTTGGTCACAACCCTCCATTTCCTCATTTACTCTTACTGTGGCCAGGCCTGGCCCAGATTTAATAAAACAACTTGAAGAGAGTGATATCATGAATTTTATACCAGTTTTAAGTTTTTAGTGATGCAGTTGATTTTGAAATGACAACAGTACAGATGGTTTTCGCAAGGATGTAAAAGAAACTAGTAACAGTGGTTGTCTTTTAGAAGGGGACTTGAATGGTTCTGGGATAGCAGGGAAAGTTTCACTATATACCTTTATATTACCTTTTGAATTGCATATTATGTAAATGTATTAGCTATTGAAATAGATACATAAAACTAACAAAAATGGAAGCAATTAAATAACTATACTTGAACTAAATTGATGCTGTAGAAAATTCTGTTAATTACAGCAAAGTGTTTGAATATATTTTTTCAAAGCTAGACCAGGAAGAGGAGAGGTATAATTATTCTCATTTTGTGTTAGAAATTTTGAAAATGTTTCATCATTTCCTGCATAAATAATATGAAAATTAAGTTTAGGTGTGTGCTCCTTGTATAAAACTTATCCTTACTCTAAACACTCAACTACTTCACTTTAGGGTTTTTTTTATTTATCTTCAATTGAATTTAGGGCCAATTTAAAGTGAAAATCTGACTTCTTAGTGACTGTATCTTGCAACTGTGCCTCTGCCTTGTGTGGAGTAACTTTATTGGGGAGGCCAGAGTTCCTAAGTGTTATCTACTTTGGTCTGTCCTTCCTGCCAGCAAGAGTAGGCAGTTATGACCTGAGGTTTAGATATTACACCAATAGAGATCTTCCATCTTAGACAATTTTCATACCATAGTGGTCTTTTTCTGATATTTTATAGGACCTATCTCTGTAGTCATTTCTGTACTTACAGTTATGCTATGTTCCTCTCAACACCTGCTAAAGCACTTATAGAGGCTCATGTTCAAGCAAATGACCTACATAGCAAGTCTGTGAGAAGCGGGGTATTGCATTTCCAATTCTGTGTCTATTATCTGTTCATCTCTTTTTTGAAGAATCAGCAAACGTATGTCAAACTTTAGTACATCTAATGACACCATCATGTCATTGCCTGTAAATTTCCTCTATTCATGCCACAAACCAAGAAACAACTTTTTCATTTTTATAATTACTTCAAGTATGTGCTTGAGCGTGTTTATGTATTTAATGTATCCACCTTTAACTACCACAGAATTCATAATTATTTACTCAGGCATTTGAAAGTAAGAAAGTAACTGACATTTTTCTATTGAAAAGCATTTAATAATATTTTAGAATATTTTTTAATTTTTAAAAGCCTAATAAACATTATTTTTTTAAATGTTCTTTTTTACCTTTGCAAATAAAGCAAGATTGCAAATAAAAAGATTTTTACAGTAACATTTTTTATCACTTTGAAATAAAGGGGATAAAAGAGATTAAAGTAATAAAAATGTTGATTATTATAACCATGTTAAGTAATAGAAAACACAATTTAAACAGAATTAACACACTGATATGAAGCTTCATATTTTTAATTTAAGTTTAATTATATTTAATACAATTTACACATGAATATATTCTCATAGATAGTTCAAAAACTGCCAATAAGGATATTCCATGCCTTTTCCTTTGCATTTAAAATACACACACAGGGTGGGCATGGTGGCTCACATCTGTAGTCCCAGCACTTTGGGAGGCTGGGGTGGGCTGATAACTTGAGCCCAGCAGTTTGAGACCAGCATGGGCAACGTGGTGAAAGCCCGTCTCTACCAAAAATACAAAAATTAGCTGGGCGTGGTGATGTGTGCCTGTAGTCCCAGGTACTCGGGAGGCTGATGTGCGAGGATTACCTGAGACAGGGAAGTCAAGGCTGCAGTAAGCCATGGATGGCACCACTGCACCCCAGCCTAGGTGACAGAGTGAGACCCTGTCTCAAAATACACACACACACACACATACACACACACACATACGCACACACGATATGTTGTTTGATATGGCAGCCACTAGCCATATGTGGCTATTGAGCACTTGAAATGTGGCTAGTTTGAATTGAGGTGTAGGTATAAAATATACGCTGGATTGTGAGGACATACTACAAAAAAAGAACGTAAAATATCTCCATCATTTTAATATTTGCATATTAAAATGATAGTTTTTAATATATTGGGTTAAATTAAATATTAAATTTTAATTTCATCGTTTCTTTTTAAAATATAGTTCAAATTTAAAATTATTTGGTGTGTAATTGTGTCTTGCATTCTATTTCTATTAGGCAGTACTGTATATAGGTATATACATGCAAACATTTGATTTGTGGACAACTTTTTTTTTTTTTTTTTTTTTTTTTTGAGACAGAGTCTTGCTCTGTCGCCTAGGCTGGAGTACAGTGGCGCAATCTCGGCTCACTGCAACCTCCGCCTCCCGGGTTCAAGCAATTCTCCTGCCTCAGCCTCTAGAGTAGCTGGAATTACAGGCACCCACCATCATGCCTGGCTAATTTTCGTATTTTTGTAGAGACAGGGTTTTACCATGTTGACCAGGCTGGTCTTGAACTCCTGACCTCAGGTGATCCACCCTCCCCGGCCTCCCAAAGTGTTGGGATTACAGGCGTGAGCCACCACACCTGGCGATTTGTGGACATCTTAAAATCACAAATGCAATAATGTTGTCCTTTTTTCAAACTTACTTTTTTCACTTAACATATGTCTTACAGATTCTTTCCTATTAGTATACTTAAATGAACCTCATTCTTTTTAACTGTGGCATAGTAATCCTTGGTATTAAAGTGTTCTAGGTTTATTTCAAGTTTTTTATATTGATGAACATTTAAGTTTTTACTTTTTCTTAGGAACATTGCTTCAGGAATGTCCTTGAACATGACTCTTTGTGCATATATGGGAGCATTTCTCTAGGATAGATACCTAGGGGGCCAGAAGATATTTGAAGTTTTTGATTATCTGGATATAGTCCTGTTCAAAGATTGTATTACCTCAGAAAAGATGCTTATTTTTTATGGTTTTGTCATTTTTATAAACCATGTGCTGATTTTCTTTTCTTTTTTTTGTTTTTTTGAGACAGGGTCTCACTCTGTTGCCCAGGCCACAGTGCAGTGGCACAATCTTGGCTCACCTCAACCTCTGCCTCCTGGGCACAAGCAATCTTCTGCCACATCAGCCTTCTGAGTAGCTGGGATTACAGGCATGTACCACCGTGCTCAGCTAATTTTTTGTATTTTTTGTAGAGATGGAGTTTCTCCATGTTGCCTAGGCTGTTCTCAAACCACTGGGCTCAAGTAATCCACCTGCCTCAGCCTCCCAAAGTTCTGGGATTACAGGCATGAACCACCATGCCCGGCCATGTGCTGACTTTTTATTTTTATTTTTGTGTTGATTTTTTATTGTGGTAAAATATACATAATATATAATTTGCAATTTTAACAATTTTTAAGGGTACAGTTCAGTGGCATCAAGTGTATTCACATTGTTGTGCAACTGTCACCGTTATCCATTTCCAGAAGTTTCTTCATCTTCCCAAACTGAAACTCTATACCCATTAAACAATAACTCCTCATCTCCCTCTCCCCGTAGTCCCTGGCAATCATCATTCTATTTTCTGTCTCTATTAATTTGACTACTCTATATACCTTACACAAGTGGAATTATATAATATTTGTTCTTTTTTGACTGGCTTATTTCACTTAGCATAATGTCCTCAAGGTTCATCCATGTTTGAGCATGTATCAGAATATCTTTCCTTTTAAAGCTGAATAATATTCGATTGTCTGTATATACCATATTTTGTTTATCCGTTCATCTATTGATGGACAGGTGGGTTGCTTCTACCTTTTGGCTATTGTGAATAACGCTGCTATGAACATGGGTGTACAAATATTTGTTCAAGTTCCTGCTTTCAGTCCTTTTGGGTATGTACCCAGCAGTGGAATTGCTGGATAATATGGTAATTCTATTTTTAATTTTTTGAAGAAGTGCCCTACTATTTTCCACAGCAGCTGCACCATTTAACATTTCTACCAGCAATGCACAAGGGTTCCAGTTTCCTCACATCATCCCCAACTTGTTATTTTCTGTTTTTTTTTTAATAATAACTATTATAATGAGTACGAAGTGGTATATCTTTGTGGCTTTAATTTGCGTCTCTGATTATAGTGATATTGAGCATCTTTTCATGTGCTCATTGGCTAATTGCATATCTTATTTAGAGAAATATCTCTTCAAGTTCTTTGCCCATCTTAAACTCAGGATTTTGTTTGTTTTTTTGCTGGTTTGTATTTTAAGAGACAGCGTATCACTATGTTGCCCAGGCTGGTCTCAAACTCCTGAGCTCAGGTGATCCTCCTGCCTCAGCCTCCTGAGTAGCTGGGATTACAAGTGTGAGCCACCATACCCACTAAAATCAGGTTATTTTGTTGTTGAGTTGCAGGAATGCTTCATACATTTTGGATATTAATCCATTATTAGATATATGACTTGCAAATATTTTCTCTCATTCCATGGGTTGTCTTCTTGGTAATAGCATCCTTTGATGCACAAAAGTTTTAAATTTTGAAGTCCAATTTACCTATTTTGTCTTTTGCTTTTGTTTTTTATGTCATATCTAAGAAATCCTTGTTAATTCCAATGTTATGAGGATTTTCCCTATGTTTTCTTGTTTTGGCTCTTAAGTTTAGGTCTTTGATCTTTTCTGAGATAACTTTTGTGTATGATCTAAGATAAAGGTCCAATCTCAGTCTTTTGCATATGGATATTCCATTTTCTTAACAGCTTTTATTGAAAAGACTATCTTTCCTCATTGAAAATCATTTGACCATATACATGAGGGTTTATTTCTGGGCTCTTTACTCCATTGGTCTATATGCCTGTCTTTATGCCAGTACCACACTGTTTTGATTATGTAGGTTTGTAGTAAGCTTTGAAATCAGGAAATGTGAGACCTCCAACTTTGTTTTTCTTATTCAAGATTGTTTTGGTCATTTGGAGATCCTTGAGATCCCATATAAATTTTAGAATGGGTTTTTCTATCTCTGCAAAAAATTTTTTTGGGATTTTGACAAAGGTTGTGTTGAGTCTGTAGATTGCTTTGGGTAGTATTGACATCTTAACCATATTGTCTTTCAATCTATGAATGCAGATGTCTTTCCATGGTCTCATCATTTTATACATTTTATATGTTGCTTAAGAGGGTCTTCCCAATGCTAAAGTTATAAATAATTTTTTCTATATTTTGTTTTTATAGATTTGTAGTTTGGGTTTACACATTTGTTTCCTTAAGTTAGCTGGGATATTTCCCCCAGTATGATAACTTTTTCCCATTTTATTGGTACCACCTGAATACTCTGCCTTTTCCCTGGTAATTGAAATGCCACCTTTTTCGTAAACCAAAGCATAGGTTTGTTTTTAGATTTTTCTCTTCTATTTCACTGATCCATATATCTACTCTTGTGATATAATTTTTAATTACCTTAATTTTATAGTAGCTTTTGATATCTGGTAGGGTAACTGTTTCCCCTCATTCTTCTTCTTTTTCTTTATTCCCTTTATTTTTATTATTATTCTTCTTTTTCTTTATTCTTCATTCTTCTTTTTTTATTCTCTTTATTATTATTATTCCCCTCATTATTCTTCCTTTTCATTATTCTTTCTTTTTAAGGTTTTCCCATATATTTTCTCTTTCAGATGACTATTAGAATCAGCCTAACAAGTTCCAACAGACATATTATTGGAATTTTGATTGAGATTACATTTATTTGATGAATTAATCTTGGGAAACTTATGATTTTTATAATAATATGCCTTTGTGTTTTGAGGAAACATTATTTCTAGTATCTATATAGGAATATATATCACCATATATATTATATTATATTATATATTATCACCATAATCCCTAAGAAATTTTCTATTTACTTATATAATATTCAAGATTGCCATGTAGAATAGCTCTGTCCAATAGAACTTTCCATGATAATAAAAATGTTCTGTATCTGTGATGTCAAATAGGTAGCCACTTACCACATGTGTCTATTGAGCACCAGAAATGTGGCTAATGCAACTGAGGAAGTAAATTTTAAGTTTTATTTCATTTTGATTAATTTAAATGTAAATGGCCACATGTAGCTAATAGCTATCATATTAGACAGTACGGCTTTTGAATGTATGAATAAATGTGTAACTGAACACTTTTGTAAGTAGTAGAGGTAGTGTAGCAAAGAATTATTGATACCTACTGTGTGAAAGACATTGTGTAAAGCATTGCAGACAGCCAAAAGGCCATAAAATTAATACACATGAATTCCTAAATAAAAATCTAATCCAGGTATAAGACAATTTGTTTACAAATATTTCTGTTGTCAGAAACATTCAATTACAAAAATGTAGTGTGGATATTCATTAGAAAGGAAGTTCATGTCAAATTAAAGGAGCAAGAGAGGCTTTGTGGATGAAGTACTATTAGAAATTGGCCTTGAAGGAATTATTCAAAATTTAAAAGAAAGAAAGTAATGGAGGATTTCTGTTTTCTTAAATCTAGAGGAAATAGAGAAGAGGGAAAAGAATGTGGTATGTTTGGAGGATTAGTTCCCTTGGTTGCTGTAACAAATTACAAGTTTGGTGGCTTAAAACAACAAAAATGTATTCTCTCACAATTCTAGATGCCAGAAGTCCAAAAGCAATATGAGTGGTCTGAAATCAAGATGTCAGCAGAGCCACACTCCCTCTGGGGGCTCTAAGAGAAGTTCTATTCTTTGCCTCGTCCAGCTTCTAGTAGCTGCTGGCATTCCTGATCACAACAGTCTCTGACCCTATTGTCACATTGTCTTCTCTTCTGTCTGTGTTCACATCTCCCATTGCCTCTGTCTTACAAGGATACATATGATTACATTTAGGGTCCACCTGCATAATTAAGAAAAACTTTTCATTTGAAGATCCTTTATAACATCTGTAGAGACGCCCCACTTTTATATTTTTGCCATGTAAGGTCACATTCACAGGCTCCAGAATTTAGGACATGGACATCTTTTGGGGCTCATTTTTCAGTGTACCACAAATATCCAATTTGCCTGGAGTTGGAGATTCCTGTGGCAGTAGGAATTATGATAACTGTCAGTCACTGAATGACTTGCACATGTAAGAGGTTATACCAAGTGCTCTATCTGTGCTACTCCATTTACTCATTACAAGAACACTGTGTAGGCATTAGGAGACGAGGGATGAATCTAAGGTGACTGTTTTCCACCTTTGATGAGTGGGAAATGATGATTTACAGAAATTGTAGAGTCATGAGGAAAAATTGGTTACAAAGGAATAACAATAAATTTGACTTTGACTATGTTTAGTTTGAAGTCCCAATAGGCTGTGCCCAAGGAAAGATCAACCCCAAGTAGAAGCTTAAGGGCCCTACAAAGAATTCTTATAGTCTCTTCTATAATGTTTTACCTTGATTTCCCCTTTGGGTTGAAGAAACAAATTATAAGGAGCACTAAACTTGAAATCAGGAGACTTGGGTTCAAAACTTGCACTTACTAAATGTGTGAACTGGATAAATCATTTCACTTCTCTGAGCTTCAGTTTCTACATCTGTACAAGAGGAATAACAACTCCCCCTCCCATCACACACAGTTATTGTGAGGAATAAATGACATAACATATGTGATTTTTTAGTATATAGTCTGTTGTAAGCATTCAAATGTTTAATTTGAAGGTAATATGTCTTAAAGCTATCTGGATCCTAAGTAAAACTCTACATTATTTTTACAAATCTCTGATCAACTGCTTTTCCCATTATCCAAATGACCATTCTACACTTTTACCACTTAAGTGTTTTAAGTGCCACCCAAGACCAATTTACTCTCTAGAAAGAGATGACCTAAACTCTACTTCATAGAAATAATTAAGGCCATCAAACATAAATCATTCAACTTTCTGCTCTCATATTTAAATGTTTACCTATATCTGTATCCATTTTACCTTGTTCTTTCGGACCTCAGAAGAAGTGATATCCTTTCTTTTGTCCCAAGTGAATACTTCTTTCAATATGTGCCCTAGATGCAATTTCCTTCATCCTTAGCTCCAGGTCACATAGTCAATGCCTGGTGGACATCTTCATTTGGATATCTCATTCCAATTCAGAATATTGAAAACAGAGTCAGTTGTTTCTTCATCCATCTTCCCTACCATGTTCCTACCTCCTACTCCCTCAACTTCTATTTCCCATCTTGGTCACTGGCATTGCCAGAAACTTGGGTAATTTTTGTCATGTTTTACTCCTTTCTTTCCTTTACTATACCTGTGCTTATTCCAATTAATGATCAAGTCATGGTAGGGCTCAGGTTCAGGCACTCATTCTGTCTCTCCTGAGCCCTCTATCCTTTTAATGTTTTCCCTCTAACTTCACTGGGGCTTTTGGTCTTGCTCAGATCATTCCTTTTCTGAAGTAGCCTCATTGCTTCTCGTCTTACTCCTCTCCAATCCACCCTTCACACTGCTGCCATAGGGATCTTTCTAAAATAGACCTACTCTTGGAACCCTTTGGGGCACTCCATTACAAACTCCCATTACAAAGTCCAAACTTTAAAGAATGACATTGTCTGACCCAGCCTACCACTTCCTGTTAGCCCCATTGAACTATACCCAATTCCCCAGAGGTATCCTGCTTTATATCCCTGTACCTGTGCTCCTTCTGTCTAAAGTCTGCAACCCCATTTCCTAATGCTGTTTGCCTGGTGAATGTCTGCTCATCTTGCATTACTTAGTTCAAGCTTATATCCCTTTTGAAACCTTGCCAGGCCTCCCCAGAAAGAACTGATAAGATCTTTTTGGAACCCCTGCTGTACCCTATACATGACTCTGTCATTTCCTCTGTAACCTGTTTGTTTCCCTGTACCAGCCTTCTTTGAGGACATGAAGTGTCTTGATCAGCTTTGTATCTTTAGTGTTTAACACAATGTCTGGCACAGAGAAGGTGCTCAAAAAACATTTATCAAATAAATGAATTAATTATAAAACTTTCAAAGTCATATGATGCCTTAGAGAAAGGAGTAAGGAAGAACTTATGTAATAACTTTTGGAGATAAATGGAAATATCTGATTATGAGCCTAAGAAGAATACACATTTACCTCCTAAATAAAGATAGTCATGGTCCAGAACTCTGGTCACAACCTACAGAAGATAAAGAAATTAATTGAATGGGCAAACCCCTCATAAGTCCCAGTAAAATATGAGACATTTCCCAGTGTGCTCTTGATGTGATTTCCTCCCATCCTTAGATCCAGTTCACATAGTCAACGCCTGGTGAACATCTTCATTTGGATATCTCACATCTAATTCAGAATCTTAAAAACAGAGTCAATTATTTCTCCATCTATCTTCCCCACCATTTTCCCACCTCCCACTCCCTCAACTTATTCTATTTCCAATCTTGGTCAATGGCATTACCACAAACTTGGATAATTTTTGTCATGTTTTACTCCTTTCTTTCCTTTACTGTACCAACATATCAAGAAAGCTTACAGCTCCACTGGTGTTGGACGTAAGTATTCTCTCAAAGCATTTGCTTTCTTACTGCTTATTCATCACAATGTTAACATAAACTTCATTTATGTTAATAGCATTTATTTTATAATTACTGTTGATCTACCTTTCATTGTGCCAAAGATATAAATGTTAAGGGAATCAAAACTAACATCAGTGGTATAACTTACTTTTAGGGACATAGATCCTTTGAACCATAGAAATCTTTGACCTGGAAACTGCCAAATCCAAAGATTCTAGACATAAACTTAACTACAAATTTATACTGGTGAGGACTGGTTTTCTCAAGAGAAAACATTTTGCCAGATCTGACTTGAAAAATAATTTCAAAGTGAGCAAAATTCACTACACTCACCCCAGGCACAAAACTCATCGTATTTCCTGGCTACCTGGGGCTGCCCGCTCCCTTGGTTCCCCATGCAGGTCTACCTCCTCATGCAAAACAAGTACCGTGCCCTGAACTGCCCTTCCTGTGTCACAACATATCTGTCTTTTTTCCAAAGCCTGTGAGGCTCTGCTTTTAATAGGCTGACACTTGGAGACCACTTTGTAAATTCACTTGCACTAACATCATATTGAGTAACAATTCCAGGGGAATTTACATTTTTAACAGGAGTAGGTTGGATACATAATACCTAACCATAAGGGCTAATCTAATAAATGGACATTTCCTACCATCTCGTATATTTTCCATGTCTTTTCATGTTTCATTGTCTTTAAACATATTGAACTTTCTGCCTAGGGTAACCTCCCCCCGCTCCCACCACCATTTCCAGTCTGGTGAACTGCTGCTCTTCCTTCAATACTCAGCTCAATGTCTCTCTTCTAAGGAGCCTTCTCTAAATTCCCCAGCCTCAGTTGGTCCCTTCCTCTGGACTTCTATAAAACTTTGTGTACTTGTCTCAATTTCTTTAATCTTTTATTCACTCTTCAGATGACTTCAAGGTGACTTCTACCCTCACCAACCCAATGCACTGAGGAAACCCCATGTGGTGAAATCCAGTGGACATATTTGAGTCCTCGTCTTCCTTGCCCTCTCAGCAACACCTAACACTATTGACCACCACCTTTTAATTTCTCCACTCCCTCTTCTTAAAACCGCCTTCCCCTGGCTTTCTCGACATGACAGTCTGCTAGTCTTCTTTTATCTCTCTCTTTCTCAGTCTCCTTTGTTGGCTCATCCTCTAACTCATCTCTAAATGTTAGATTTCCTTAGGCTATGTCCTGATCCTTTCCCTTCCCACACTCTGATCTTTCAATAAGCAAACTCTTCCACACCCATGGCATTAGTTATCCTCCGTATGCTTATGACTTTCAAATTTACATCTCCAACCCAGACCTCTTTCCTGAACTTCAGACTTCCACAGATAGCCACCGATTCAACATGTCCACGTGAAAGTTTTGTAGGCACTCCAAATTCAGCAGGTTCAAAACTCCCATTGTTCTCAACCTGAGAGAACAGCACCTCCATGCATGCAGTTAGCCAAACTAGAAACTGTGCAGTTATTATTGACCCATCTATCTCTCTCTTACCATGGTATCCAATTAGCCATCCTCCTGACTCTACCTGCCAAATATATCTCTCAATTTTAACTTCTCTCCATCTCCACTGCCATGCAAGTTATCACCTGTCTACCACTGTAACTCATCACTTGTATCTGCTTGATGTCTCCAATACATTTCTACACTGCAGGCAGAGTGCTCTTTGAAAATTCATTCATCAAAAAGTATTTATTGAGCCTTTACTGTGTCAAGGCACTTGCTATACAGTGATACAAATGTAACCAAGACATGCATGTTCCTAATCTCCTAGAACTCTATACAGTTCTGTGATTGGGAGACCTAACTTATTTGGGATGGAGAGAATTTCTCTGAGGAAATAATTTTTTTTTATCTGGGATCTGAAGAATGAGTAGGAATCAACTAGGCAAAAAGGAAAGGCAATGGAGGGGAAAGAACATTTTAGGCAGAAGGAACATCATGTGCAAAGGTTTAGAATCAAGAGGAGGCAACGTATGAGAAGCAAGATATGAGGCTAGGCACAGCCAGGGCCTGAGAAGCCATAACTCTAACTGGGAAATACTCAGGGGGTCTAGTAGCCCCTCAAACAGCCTGCCAAAGTAGATTAGTGAGTGGAGGTGTGAGCATTTTTCTGAGGAGAGAGTGCATAGCTTTCATCAGGGTCTGTGACACTTTCCCTCCCCTGAAAATGTAAAGAACTATGTCTGGGGTATGAAAGGCCATTTTTGGACTTTGTCCTAAAAGCAATGGATGACATTGGGAAGTATGAAGCCAAAAAGTAACACGACCAGATTGTAAAATCCATGGGGCAGGAATTTTTATCTCTTTTGTTCACTGATAGGTCCCAAACACCTAGAAGAGTGCCATGCACATAGCTGACACTCAATAAATAACTGCTGAATGAAATTGCTGGATGTCTATTTTGGCACTACATTGTATTGCATTATATTGTAATTGTGTACTTAATGTCTCTCCTTTACAAGGCTCAATTCTGGGAAACCAACTATGTCTCATTGATCTTTGTATTACTAGAGATATGTTTTTAGTGCCCAGCTCATGGCCTGGCTTAAAATCAGTTTCATTTATGCGTTCATTCATTCAGCCAATAATTAAAGAGCATCTACCAGATGGCAGGAACTGAGAATACACAGATGATGAAAATATTGGGGCTAGGCACAGTGGCTCATGCTTGTAATCCCAGCACTTTGGGAGGACAACGCATGTGGATCACCTGAAGTCAGGAGTTTGAGACTAGCCTGGCCAATATGGTAAAACCCTGTCTCTACTAAAAATACAAAAATTAGCTGGGCATGGTGGCAGGTACCTGTAATCCCAGCTATTTGGGAGGCTGAGGCATAAGGATTGCTTGAACCTGGGAGATGGAGGTTGCAGGGAGCCGAGATTGCACGACTGTACTCTAGCCTGGGCGACAGAGTGAGACTCCATTTCAAAAAAAAAAAAAAAGGCCGGGCGCGGTGGCTCACGCTTGTAATCCCAGCACTTTGGGAGGCCGAGGTGGGCGGATCACGAGGTCAGGAGATCGAGACCACGGTGAAACCCCGTCTCTACTAAAAATACAAAAAATTAGCCGGGCGCGGTGGCGGGCGCCTGTAGTCCCAGCTACTCGGAGAGGCTGAGGCAGGAGAATGGCGTGAACCTGGGAGGCGGAGCTTGCAGTGAGCCGAGATTGCGCCACTGCACTCCAGCCTGGGCGACAGAGCGAGACTCCGTCTCAAAAAAAAAAAAAAATGGCACTAACCTCAAGGAGTTTATATTCTGGATGGGAAGACTACTAAGTAGGCCTGATAATACTGTATAGTAAATCCTACAAAAGGGGTAAGAACAGAACACAGCAGTGGGGGTGTCAGGGAAGCCCAGCAGGCAGAAGAAACTATGGAGCTGCCCCTGGGCCAAACGAAGAAGAGAGGAGCAAAGCGTGGGAGTGGGCATTAAAGATAAAGTCCAGAGTGGGGCAAGCAGGGCCCATTAGTGGTTAAGTGTGGGGGAAGATGGAGCTGCAGAAATAGGCCAAGGCCATAAAGCACCTAGACTTTATTCTGAGGTCCATGGGAAGTTATTCATGGATGACTGATGAAGCAGAAGAGTGATGTGGTCAGATCTGCATATGCTCCAGAGTACAGAATGGATTGGAGAAGCAGTCATAGTGGGAGTAGGGACCAGTGATTGGGAGATGATGTTTGCCTGCACTAAAGAAGTAATGGGAATAGAGGACAATGGATGGATTTGAGAGCTATTAAGGAGGTAGGATCAAAAGGAATTAGTGATTAATTAGATGCTAGCATGAGAATGATGGAGTAGTCATGGATGATTCTCTGATTTTTAACTTGGACACCTTGGGTGAGTGAGAACGAAGATTGGGTAAGGCTTAGAGAAGCAGATGATGAATTCCAATTTGGGCAGACAGCACTTGAGTTTTTTTTGGAATACCTATGTGGAGACTTTTAGTCGGCAGTTGGATACACACATGGATCTGAAGTTCAGAAGGAAGATCTAGGCTGTAAACATAAATGTGGGGGTCTTTGCTTATGAATGGTAATTGATTCCTAGAAGTGGATAAGATCACTCAGGGAAGGTGTGGAGAATAAGGAGAAGGACAGCCAAAGACAGAACTTTGGGAGAACATTCAAGTAACAAGCATTTTTAAAGGGAGTGAATAAAGGAATAAGTGATTAAAAAGAGTCATTTAGAAGAAGGGATCCCTTCGAGAGCTTCCCAAATACTGCTACCAAATCAGCTGGCTATCCTATTTGTGCTTAAGGCAAAGCCTACTTTTTGGCTTCCCAAATGGAGAATATGTTACTAAACCAAAGATGGAAAGTAGGGCAACATCATGTACAGAAAGCATATCTTCAGGGCTTTTTTCAGATACATATGTGGATACTCTACTCCTGAGGCTATATTGGTAAACAGATCATAGTAGCGTCTTGTTAGTCTGCATCAGGAAACACTTAATAATTAAAAAAGAAACACTTTAAAAAGCTGTATGTTTAAAATATAATATGAAAAGTATTAGAAGTCATTTGATGATCATCTGATGTTCAGATCATCCAGATAATCTTTCTAGCCTGCCTGATTACTGGCCGTTTGCTTGGCTTGTTGGCTTTGGCGTCAAGTGTACAAACTCAGCCAGTTGGAATACATCTGAAAAATATTTCTCAAATGTTCCTTTGTGTGGATGAATTTGTTGGTTTATATAGTGTGTATATGTTATTTGTCTATGTTAAGAAGTGTCCCCTGGCTGATAACATACTTGTTTTTCAGCCCACGAATTTTCTATAAACCATTGAGAGTTCCCAGGCCTCACTATTACCTTGAGATATTGAAGATATTTTGACTCACTGCAATAAAATTACAGTTCTGCAACTTGTAATTAAACTTTGGATTTATTTGAACAATGAAAGAAAAAGAGAACACAACTATTAAACCATCAGGTCAACTGGTCAGTTGAGAATTGGTACACTCATCTTCCCTTCTTTCATGTGTACCGAGATTTGATAGAAGTGAGGATAGTTTGGTTTGAATGGAAAGCATGGCCAAGCAACAAGCTAACTTTTACCAGATACTTTTTTCCTACAGTCAAACCATAACAAATTCATCTCCTAGATGACAACTTGGTTTTTATGCTTTGACTTTTTGCGTTGCTATTTCCTTTCCTTTAGAGCAGCCCATTTCAAATTTTTACATGTAAGTAAACAAGTTATTTGAGGGGCTGCTCTATATATTTTCTCAGAGTTTTGTATAGCTACCAAAGGGAATTTGTGGTTTCTGAGATCAGAAATTCAACTGCTTTCTAAAACTGAAGGATGAATTAGTACTTAAGTTAGCCATTTTGATACCCAATCTTTGTTCCTAAATGGCACTTAAATATTTTATTTGCACTTCCACTATTTTGTTATAATAACATATCAATAATAATAACATGCCTCTCCTATGAAGGACAAAAAGGATAATTTTGGAAACTCTACTATATATTCTCACAAGTCTTGCTTTAAAAAAAAAAAAAATATATATATATATATATATATATATATATATATATATATTATTCCATTTTCCTTCCAAAGAAAAAACACAGGACATGGAAAAACCTTTTCTCCCATCTAGTGGCTAGAAAATATATAAATGTCCTCTATGTGTTTCTTGGAATTCCAGGCATTAGGGATTGTTTGGCAGATTATAATATATCTAATTATTCACCCAGTTAAGCAAAAATAAGTTCTAAAATCTTTACCAAAGCCAAACTCAATGGCAAAATATATATCTATAATGATTCACTAACCAACTGCCCTTTCATCAATAACATTCACCTCAGTAGAAAGGTTGTAGTTCTTCTTAATTCATTATTCTGAACATACGATAGAAAAGACAGGGCAGTATGTCTCTGCTACCTGAAATTGGGACTTAAATTACATTTGCCTCTAAAGCAGTCAGTGCCCTAGATCTCTCCTAAACCTTAATTGCTTCTTGTTGGCCCCACACCTTAACAAGCCTTCTCTCAAGAGTTGGATGTGTTGAATTCACTAGAGAGAGCCAAGAAACTGTCTCAGAAACTGGTTGCCTCCAAGGGACCTCATCTCCTGAAACTTGGAATACCAGACTCTGATACTGGCAGCAGGGCCTCTGTGCAGGGCCAAACCAGCCCACAGGAAAGCAGGTTTGGATCCGTTATGCAGCTTGAGGGATTAATGCTTGGTCTACCTGTCTTATATATGTCTTGTGCAGATGTCAAAATCTCTGCTGAATTGTGCCTCTCTCTGGTGATTCTCACAGATTCAAAGAATGAATTTTGTGTGCAGTCAGCAAAGTTCTGAGTGCTCCAGGAAGAAGAGGAAGGTCAGTGAACCAGTGAAGGTCTTCATCCCTAACAGAAAATGAAAGCTAAATACTCCTTCTACATTTATTTTAAAATAAGTTTATTTTGTAAAAACATGCATAAACTGTCTTAGCAGGAAAGTAAATTCCTGTTACCAAAACCTTTTTCTAAATTTTTTGCTCAATTTTTTTGTCAGTTACTAAGTGCTAAATCACTGGCCAAGTAGGACATGAGTCCACTTTGCCACAAGGAAAGAGGGTCAATAGGGCTGCCTCTGGATAGCATTACTTCAAAGCTGGGTTAGAGATGAGACACCTTTTATATTATATTTGTAAAAGAACCACAGCAGTTATTTTGGAAAGAAGCTGTTGTTCTCAAAGGAAAGAAGGATTTTTTTTGCATAATTAAACTCTTCAGGTATTTAGACTACTGTGAAATGTTTTGACTTGTCGTAACCTGTATACTGGAATCCCTCTCTAGCTGTATTAAAAATTCCCACAGAGTTGCATAGGATGTGTGTGGAGGTGCTTATCCAGGTGTGATTTGTGTGTTAACCTCAGTCACAAGGTTGATCAGCTAATTGTGGGACCAAAATGTGCCCTGCCTCAACTCTGGCCCCAGGCCCTGTTCTGTTAGCCAATCTGAAACAGGGAACATGCTGCAGTTCAGGAGTCTGGCTCTTTTCTTAAGACCTATATTAAATATTTCCCAAGAAGCACTTCAGTTTATCAGTCTGTAACCTGCAAATGATGCTATTAGTTCCTTCCTTATTCTGGAAGAATTTGGATAGACTTAATTGATGATTAGTATGAGATGAACAATAAATGGCTTTTAAATGTTATTTCTATTATTTATATAACATGAGATTTAGTAACTTATAAAATGAGGTTTAGTAATTTAACTTAAATGGATAGGACCAATAAGTTAAATGTTAAGTGTGTGACTTATGGTTAAATAAAATGAAAATACAAGACTTTTTTTTTTTTTTTGCTCGTCTTTTTTCACACAGAAAGGAAAAGTTTCTTTGCTAACATCAGTATCTCTCCAAATGTAAAGTGTAGTGAGAACATCAATAACTGGAGTGCTTGTTAAAATATGGATTACTAGGCCTGCCTCATTTCTACTAGGTTCAGGCACTGTGGAAAACTCTCCAGATTCTAACACACACACACACACACACACACACACACACACACACACAAAATGGAGAACCAGCGACTTCTGACCCAGACTAAAGTGAATCTCTGTAGGAAAATCCCCAGGGAGCCTCCCTGTTCAGCACTGCCCCTTGCCAGACTCTCAGCCATTCTTGACTATCTAGGGCAGCCTACCAAACTGGGGTCTTAAATTGGGCTATAGCACTGGGGCCTGCAGGCAAGGAGGAGCATTTCCCCTTCTTTTAGCATATTAAGTGGACTCATGAAAGCCTGCTCTGCCACTGAAAGAAGGAGGGGAAAGATATTGGACTTATATCCTTGATAGAATTGTAGACTGAGTCACTATAATTTCTTTGAAGAGAATCACATAAAGAGATTAGCTGTCTAGTAGAGGAATTAGGTTTGTGTCTCTCCAGAGAGAAGGTCTAACAGCAAGTTGGTAAAGGCTATAGGAGATCAATTTATAAGGAGGAGCTTTTTTTTTTTTTTTTTTTTTTTTTTTTTTTTTTTTTTTTTTTTGAGACGGAGTCTCGCTCTGTCGCCCAGGCTGGAGTGCAGTGGCGCAGTCTCGGCTCACTGCAAGCTCCGCCTCCCAGGTTCACGCCATTCTCCTGCCTCAGCCTCTCCGAGTAGCTGGGACTACAGGCGCCCGCCACCACGCCCGGCTAATTTTTTGTATTTTTAGTAGAGACGGGGTTTCACTGTGGTCTCGATCTCCTGACCTCGTGATCCGCCTGCCTCGGCCTCCCAAAGTGCTGGGATTACAAGCGTGAGCCACCGTGCCCGGCCGCTTTTTTTTTTTTTCAGCATGATCTCAGCTCACAGCAACATTGACCTCCCAGGCTCAAGTGATCCTCCCACCTCAGCCTCTGGACTGGCTGGGACTACAAGCATGTGCCACCATGCCTGGCTAATTTTTGTGTCTTTTGTAGAGATGGGGTTTCGCCATGTTGTCCAGGCTGGTCTCGAACTCCTGACTTCAAGTAATCCAGACATCTCAGCCTCCCAAAGTGCTAGGATTACAGGCATGAGCCACCACACCCAGCCCAGGAGGAGCTTTTTAACTCTACAATTGTCAATTGTCAAAATTTTGAAATGGGCTACCTTGTGAGTTAGTGAGCTTGTCTTCACTGCAGGTATTTGAACACAGAGGAGCTTCACAAAAACTCTATAAATGACTCTCAAAGCAAATTAGCACTACTGAGTAATTAGTTAATCTGGATTTCAAAGGGAACTATTTTGCTTCAAGGGGAATTGAGCTCATAATCTGTATTTGTGATTATCATAAACTTAGCCTAAGGCTGACAGATCCTTTAAGTCAAAGTCTCAAATCTGAATCTATCTAGAAAATTTCTATAGTGATTTTATTATCTCTATTAACACCTCTTTCCCCATCTGAACAGTCTCTATCACTGCCAGTAGGAGGACTGTGTGTTTCTGAGGCAGTGTGTATGTGAGACAACAGAGACGTTTCTGGGCCTGTGCCCTTGGCTGGGCACACAGGGAAGGAGATCTGTTATCAGGAGAATCTGAGAACCGTGAAAATGTGAAAATGTGAACTATCTGATTTTACACAGCAGAGCTCAAATATGCAACCAGCTATCAATATTGGAGTATATTCAGTTCTATCTACTGAATGATTTATTAGAAGGAAAGAAATCTTTTCTCTATTCATTTTGGTTCTTAATTGTAATGGGATGAATAAACACAAGTGCATCAAGGAGCTGACACTTTAGTGAAAAGAATGAAAACAGGCCCCATGCTGGGATGCCTGAGCTGTTCTAGACCAGCCATTCCCTCACCCTGACTGTGCTTGGTTCATCAGTGTGATCACAAAGATTAGATGATGATAGTTGGAAACTGAGACATTATTAAATAAAAAGCTATGTAGGGGAAATTTGAATTTGGCTGTTTGGGGTTTTTCTGTCTTTACAGAAATTTGGTCTAGCTGGAAAGACATGGGTTAGGTTCATGATTGCCGCCAGCCTTTGAAGCCAGGCACCGAAACCACACCTTCATTTCCCCTCTTGCAGGTCCCTCTGCTGTCTGGGTCTTTTCATTCTCCAGCTCACCTCTTCCAGGAAGAGGCTGGAAATGTTCATCAGCATCAAAGTTGCATTCACATGAGTTCAGAGTTGTGTGTGTGTTCTTACAATTCCATTAACCATTAAAGCCAACTTTAATGTATCTTAAAATTGTCAATTTATGGTTTCAAACCCAACAGTATTGGATATTTAGGGACTTCCACAGAATATTATAATAAAATAATTCTCAGTTATAATCATCATTTAGAAAGAGGTCCCAAATAATAAAATGAAACTGAACACACTATGCATGCAAAGTTGAGTCAAAGTCTGCTACGATGTAGGATTCTAGATTCTGTACAAGTGAGAAAATGCCTAAATGTATCCCCTTTAGACATTTTTAGTTGTTTAAAGGAAAAAAAGGTAACATTTTCAGTGTGACTGTGTGATTTGTGTACTGAGGTCATGGCTGAGACTTGATGTATGATTTCCAGTTTTGATAGAGAAGGAGGACACCATTGTCTTGGTTAAAAAGAAAAAAGCTTTTATTAATGGGCCCTTGGGTTATCCATTGGTAAACTCAAATTCCTATTTAGAAATGGCAAGACTTGAGGTCCTAAGGAGCTAATCTGCTCATATAATATCCCCTTGGGTGCACAATATCTCTGCAATTAGAGTTTTGCCGTCTGGGAGGAGCAAACTCAGTCTTATAGTAGGTGGTGGCTCACAGGTACCACTGGCTATGTGTAAACTATTCCTTTGCAACCTGGCTGGAAGTTGCACATGAGATTTGCTCAAAAGAGGATGTTGAGAAAGGGATTAGCCAGCGTTTCTGGTAATAGACTGATTTACTCAGCTTCAGGGCTTTTTCCTGTGTTATAATTCCATCATGTTATCCCAGAGCCTTTAGTAGTAAAGTTTCATTAAACTTTTATTTTATTTTATTTTGAGATGGTCTCACTCTGCCACCCAGGCTGGAGTATAGCGGTGCAATCATGGCTTACTACAGCCTTGACCTCCCAGGTTCAAGTGATCCTCCCACCTCAGCCTCCCAAGTAGCTAGAACTACAGGTACATGCCACCATGCCCAGATAATTTTTGTATTTTTTAGTAGAGATGAGGTTTTGCCATGTTGCCCAGGCTGGTCTCAAACTCTTGGGCTCAAGCAGTTTGCCCGCCTCAGCCTCCCAGAGTGCTGGGATTACAGATGTGAGCCACCATGCCCAGGCTCATTAAACATTTTAGTCTGTACTTACCTGTGCCATGAGGTTCAGCAGTACATGGGTTTTTCCATGGCAGGAGTGGAGAGGCAGGCTGCTTGAGATAGCCAGAAACATCTATGGGGCACTAGTGGAGCATTCCTTGGGGTCTCAGACACTTAGAAACCTGGTATAAGATTGGATTTTAAGGGGTTGTTGTTTGGGTATTTCAGGACTCCTGAAGGCTGGTGAAGTCTGGAGCATCTAGGTTCCATATGGGTAATCACTAATTGGCTCTAGGGTAAGCAAGCAAAGTTAGTTTTTCATCTTCCTTTTAGCAAGGTAGTGAAGAAAAAGCCTAGGCTGCTAGATTCAAAACCTCTCATTTTCTAGATAAGATATTTCATCTCTCTAGCCCCCAGCTTATTCCATCTATAAAATCTGAATAATAATTACACCTATTTCATATTTTTGTGAGATTTAAGCAAGCGGATTCAAGTAAACTGCCCTGCACACATATAGTCACTACTCAACAGATGTTCATCGTGATGGCTGCTTTTTAACTCTTAGTGTGTCCACTTTGTCTCCAGGAACTTAGGATTCCTTCTCTCTTCCCCTTCCCTTCCCTTCCCTTCCCTTCCCTTCCCTTTTTCTCTTCCCTTCTTCCCTTCTCTTCTTCCGTTCCCTTCTTCCCTTCCTCCCTTCCTTTCTTCCCTTCCCTTCTTCCCTTCCCTTCTTCCCTTCCCTTCTTCCCTTCCCTTCTTCCCTTCCCTTCTTCCCTTCCCTTCTTCCCTTCCCTTCTTCCCCTCCCTTCCCTTCTTCCCTTCTCTTCTTCCCTTCTTCCCTTCCCTTCCCTTCCCTTTCCCTTTCCCTTTCCCTTCCCTTCCCTTTCCCTCCCCTCCCCTCCCCTCCCCTCCCCTCCCCTCCCCTCCCCTCCCCTCCCCTACCCTCCCCTCCCCTTCCCTTCCCTTCCCTTCTCTTTTTGACAAGGTTTCATTGTATCACCCACGCTGGAGTGCAGTGGAACAATCTCGGCTCACTGCAGCCTCAACTTCCCAGGCTCAAGCAATTCTCTCACCTCTGCCTCCTCCTAAGTAGCTGGGACTACACACATGTGCTACTATGCTTGGCTAATTTTTGTGTTTTTTGTAGAGATGGGGTTTTGCCACGTTGCCCAGGCTGGTCTTGAACTCCTGGGCTCAAGCTATCTGCCCACCAAAAGTGCTGGGATTACAGCTGTGAGCCACTGCACCTGGCCACAGGAGTTTGGATTTCTATGCTGCTTTTTGCCTACCCAGAGCTCCTACATCAACATCCTGTCCAAGCCTGGGGCCAGCACTTGAACCGTACTTCCAATTGCATCTGTTCTCAGAACCCTCCCCACTCCTTTCCCTAAATCGAAACTCCCTTTCCCTCAAGATAGTGCAATGGGAGAGAAGCATCAGATAAAGCTTAATATGCTGCCCTCCCACATTTGCATTTTAAAACAGAAGCTTGTTAATTAGAAAAATGAATCTCACCTAGGGATTGTGATATGAGAACAGACTGAATAAACAAGGAAGAAGAAAGTTTAAAGGGAACTTTGTAGCTGTCTTTAAATTTATGAAAGTCTGTCATAAAATGCAGGTAACCACAGACACATTCTGTGTTGTTCCAAAGCATAGAACATAGACTCAATGGGAGGACATCCCAGGGATGCGGATTTGGCCTCAACCTATTAAAGAATTTTCCCCCCATGCTCTAGCAAATTGCCTGGCACATGGAAGGCAATCAACATTTGACTGTTTTTGTTAGCAATGAGAACTGTCACATGGTGACTGCTTCTGGCTGTAATGAGTTCCTCATCACCGGAAGTGTTCAAGACTAGTTGTCCAAGATGTTGTCCATTCGGATAAGAATTGAACCAACTGAATACTGTAGTCTCTTCTAGCTATAAAACTCAGTGACACTTCTATAAATAGTTGAATTTCAATGGAGATTTTAGAGCAAAGGAACATTTTATCAATCCTTTTTCCAAAAGGCAGAAAAGTGGTTAAAGCTGAGGGTTCTGGATTAGACACTATCTGGGTTCAAACCCTGGTCATCCTATTTACTAGCTGTGTGACTCTGTGTGACAATTTTAATGTTTTACTTGCTATCTCTGTACATTGACTTCCTTATCTGTGAAATGGGGGCAATAGTAGTGTCTTTCTCACAGAGCTATTGTGAGAGCTCAGTGAGTTAATACAGGAAAAGCATCTAGAAGAATAGCTGGCACATAGAAAGTTAATTTTCAATAAACATTAGTTATGAGGTATCATCTGATACTCTTGCCACTTCTACAGCTTTTTACATCTTTTCAGTACGTGGAGGGAGATCCTTTGTAGCATAATTGACCCTGACCTTGTTTTTTCCTAAATCAGATGCCAGCCATGGCCACTGTGATTAACCAGTGGACTTTCTATCTCCTAAAAGCAAGCTTTAAAGCTAAACAAGCAGACAGGGCTGGTGACGTGCAGTTTATAAAGGATCTGCCAATGAAACACAATCATGCCTGTGGACACCCTAACCCTGCTATGTGCCTGACAAGTGATAGATAACCAGTAAATATTTGTTGAATGAGCTGGCTGCGGTGGTGTGTGTCTGTTGTCCCAGCTACTCAAGAGGCTGAGGCGGGAGGATTGCTTGAGCCCAAGAGTTTGAGACCAGCCTGAGTAACACAGCAAGATTCCATCTTTAAAAAATAAACAAATAAACAAAAATAAAATATGTGTTGAATGAATAGATTAACTCGGTAGGGTTTTGTTATTTTTATTTATTTATTTTTGATTAGGTAATACATTCACATGGTTTAAAATTCAAAAAGAACAAAAGGATATATAAAGAAAAACCTCCCTCCCACCCAGTCCCTCAGCCATCCAGTTCCCTTCCCCATAGGGAGCTAACATAAACACTTTCTCATATGTCTTTCCAGAGCTATTTTAGGCATAAACAAGCAAACATACTTGCTTACGCACATTTATTTCTTTCCCTCCCTTTTAAACAAGTGGCTCATATACTGTTCTAGGCATGATTATTGAAGTAGCCCCAGAAATGGGAGTGAGCATGGGTACGCCAAGGAGGAATTAAAAAAGAAAGAGCTCAGGGACAGAAAAATCAACCAGGAGACTATTACATTAGTACAGATGTAAGGCGATTAGAGCCTGGACTAGTATATTAAATGGGATAATCAGAGAAAGAATTGTTTGAATGTTTTTTAACTTACACTGGGGTAACCACTATATAGAGTGTTTCTGTCACCCCAGAAGTTCCCTTGTGTCCCTTTGCCGGCAGCCCACCCTCCCCAGGCCCAGGCACCCACTCTTCTGCTTTGTCAGAGTTTTTCAGCTTTCGTGTCACAAGCCTGCATGCCCGTGGTGGGACCTCCACTCAGCAGAGTTAATCACAATACCAGTCAACATCAGTGGCACTTACTCCAGGCCAGACACTCCATTAAGCACCTACATGTGCTCATGCATTTAATCCTCTTCACCAACTGAAGCAGGTACTGCTTTTATCTCAATTTCGGATAAGATATCTAAGATACAGAGAAGTTAAATCACTTGCTGAAGGTCACACAGTTAGTACATAGCAAAGTCAGAATTTCGAACCCAGAGCAATCGGCTTCCAGTGACCATATGTAAAAATAATATAAGAAAATATTCAGATCCCCACAGAAAGAGTTCATTGCTATTCATCAAGATTCAGAGGGAAGACCAATCCTTAGTAGGTTGATATAGAAGGAAGTTGTCCAGAAGCCTTCAAGTGTACTTTTAACTTGTCAGTTAAAAGAAAGCCAGTAGCCTTACTTCATAAGCATTGGCCAGTGGGCAGAATTTCACTTCATTCCCCTGCATTCAATGTGCACACCCCCATAATGTTTTCTTCTAAGAAATTATAACATTTAGAACTATCTCTGTATGTTAAAGAATTGGTGTGGTCAGGGCATTACTGAGAATGACAAGTATCTCTGCCTATCTGTGGGTCCCAGAATACGCATGTCATTCTGAAACCACAAGGAATGCGGTTAAATCCTCTGGTCACATCTCTCAACAAAGATTTAGCTGTTTCACTGTTGCCTCCAAAGAGCTTTTTTCCTGGACTAAGATGTTAATTCACAGTGATGTCTACTAATAGGTCTTCCATAAAGAGGAGTCTATTAAAGGAATTAATTACATTACATGTTCAGAAACTTCCCAGCATAATGAAATGACTCCCTAGCTGAAATAGTATGAGAAGGAAACCAGTGAACTAAATCATAATGGAGACAAGTTTCCATAAAGTGAAATGCAAGTTTGCTAATATAACTGTAGACTATGAGAAACAGGACAGTGAAAATGCTAATAATGAAACCACTTTTCACTCACCGATGGAGTTTTATTAAATATAGATCATCTTTTTCCAAACATTTTAAGTTACTTATTATCATCTTCTATTTGAGGCCTAAGTTTGCCACTTATTAACATTGCCAATTAACCTTAAAATGCAATTTTAATGTTTTGTTTTTTTTAAAACAAGAAAATAGTTGTCCTCAGTCAACATAGAATAAAAGAAAATAGACTCAGGTTGCATTTGATGGCATTCAAATTCCAGAGGAGGTGGTAGAACGATCTATTCTGGAAATCTAGGTTGGTTTTGACACAGTGCTGCCTAAAGCCTGGGGAGTAGATTAGATGACTTTCTGCTTTCTTATTCCATGGTATGGTCCATTTTCACACTGTGCAAATCTACAGAAATGATAATAGCAGAAGAAAAGGATAATAGCAGAAGAAAAGGATAACAGCAGGTTAAGTGTGGTGCTAGGGATTATGCTGGCAACTGGCAAACCACCAATTCATTGGTTTCTAGGTAGATATGGGACAGTGGTGCAGGGCAGGGTAACATGGAATATTCATTAGAGTCAAAGTCTGGATTGTAATCTTAATCTTGGTTCTCCCTTTATTTCTGGACAAGTCTCTTAGTTCTCTATTCCTCTGTTTCTTTCATTGCAAAATGTGGATGGTGAACCTGTGTTTCCACCCAGGGTTTTTAACAACCAGGAGGTAGAAGCAGTGGGTTATGACAGTCTACTCTAAATCTGGCACAGTACCTGCGATCCCTCTGCCTGGGCTCTGGGATAGTTTGGAGGAGGAATGGAGGGTTCCCTTGAGAGACCAGCCCATTCATCATCAGTGGTTCTAGAGAGATCCTGATCCCAGGAACCAGGAGAGCCTGGACCAGTTCTCTGGCCCCTCCTCCAGGCATTTGGGTTACTGTCGAGCAAAAGCCAGCTTCATCAGAACCTAGTCTATGCTTAACTGAAACTTGGGCATTAGTCAGAAACAACTCAGCCTTCAAAATGAGGCTCACAGGGAAGTTGTTTTTATTAATGAAACTCATTTATGATTATAGTATATAAAGCAGTCATTTGCATGCTATGAACTGTTTAAGAGATTATGGCGATGATACAATGTGTAGAGAGGCAGAAAAGTTACAGAGTTTACAAGATGATAAACCACCTTTCAATATCTTACTATTGTTTAGATTTCAAGTGCTTCTTAAAATGGATAAGCTAAATAAACTCTAACATAGTTCTAGCTAAAAGTCATTAGTCTAACAGTTCTGGTGGAAACTGTTAAACCAATTCTGCAACCAAAAAGATAAACAGCTAAAAACTGCCAGGTATCAGTATTATTGTAATATTCCCTTTATCAAAAACCTATAACTGAAATTTATAGGTAAGAGTTTACAGTAAGCAGCAGGTACCTGGAAACTTGTCAGTTAAGGTTTCCCTTTATAGAAGAACCTCTGCTGTAAGCTTTTCAGCCCTCTAAAGCCAGTAAAATTAAAAAAAAAAAGCTTTCACTATTAGTTTCTAAGGAAATTATATAAAGGTCATAATACTAAGAGAAAAGCTTTAAATTGTCATTTCCAATAGGACATAAGCCTCCTAAGAAAAAAACAACCTTGTGTGTTTTTCTTGGGGGGGGGCATATATAAATAACAATCAAAAATCTTTTTCTTTCTTGATTTAATTTTAAAGGTGGTAGTTAACTAAATCACTTTAAAATGACTTCCTGCTGCTCCCCCAACCTCCTCAAAATTAAGAATACAACAAATATTTGCATAGGTTTATTATTCACATTTAATCATGAATAATTCACTTTGTACAGACAGCTGGGTAAACAAGAGATTTGGAGTTTCCTTTTTCTAGAATATTTTTCCATTGGCTGAAAGGAAACAGCATCAGTGGTGATTTTATATGATTTTCAGTGGCATCTTGTCTTCTCTCCTCTGGATAGGAGACCCCTCCTCCCTCCCACCTTCTGTCCTTTTTTTTTTTTTTTTTTCCAGTTTACTTATTTCTGTCAGCTTTTGGGCTACACCTCACCAACATAACATTTTTCATTACAAAATGAAAAAATAGCTCAATCATTCAGTTTTTTATTCTGCAAGACAACATAAAGTGTTTGTTTCTCACTTTCCACAATATTAGAGTTTTTTTAAACTGTGGGTTTGCTTTTGTGTGAAGACCCTCTTACTGATGGGAAAAGATCTTTCAGAACTAATTCTGCCTCATCATTACCTCCTCCATCTTTTCCTATCAGTCATTAACAATTTCACAATTATTTGACTGTCTGCCACAAAGTTGGTTCTCATTTCCCTCTGCACCTCCCAGGCCTACGTGAGGAAGTGGAGCACGTATCACTGAACACAGGTTTACCCAAGGCATTTCAACTCCTGGGCAAGGGGGGCATAATTTACCAAAGGTCAAGGATCCTTTCAGTTCTGTGAACGTCATTAATCAAATTGTGATAGTATAACCTGTGGTTTAGGAGACAATAAGTCTTGCCATAATTCATCTACGACCAAAGGAGGGGTTGGCGGTGGGGGGGTCATCGTATATCTTTGGGAATTCCCTGCATTTTGTCATGGCCTCTGGGAAGTAAGAATTTTCGCCACCTACGAAATGTCAAGCATCCACCCTAACTATGTTAGTTGAGGATAAACATTGGCTTTGGGAGGTATGTGCCCTCTATTCAGCAACACATATAATAAAATGTGAATGTCGTAGAATGGCAAGTAGCATTCTAGAGAAAATTAACCGTAATTTGACTAAATTAAAAATTAATGTTTTCTTCATTTAACACTTAGGGTTTACTGTATGCTAGATGTGTTCTAACCATGTCATACATATTAACTCTTTAATTCCCACAACAACCATTTGAGATAGGTACAATCCTTATCCCCATTTTACAGATATGGAAACTGAGGCACAGAGAAGTTAAGTAATTTCCTTAATGTCACCACAGGAAGTGGTAAAGGCAGGATTTGAACCAGGCAGTCGGACTCCAAAGTCTGTGCTTTTAACCACCATGCTTTGCTGTGAGTATAATACCTGCTTATGGTAAAAAGTGTGGCAAAATAAGAAAAGCATAAAGAAGAAAAAAATTACCCATAGTCCCACTCCCTACTTTAGTATATTTCCTTTGTGTGTGTGTGTGTGTGTGTGTGTGTTCTCCGTTTTTTTCAATTAACTATACTTTGTGAATATTCTCCCATAGAAGATACTGATTTGATTGAACATTCAGATCATTTTCTTAGTCTACTGTGTTAAGTACTGGCCCAGCTAAGTTTGGAAGCACTTATGATTGGTGGAATGGAATGGGGTAGAGGGCTGCTGATTTAGCAGATGCCTTATTTCCCCAAGCCAAAGAGCTGCCCTGAAAATGGGCCAAATATAATTTCTTTTAAGCAACCTGAAAAAAGTGTTTCAGCCTAGAGACATACTGTGACTTTTTCCTTCAAAGCATTTCATTTACGTTCACTTTATAACGTTCAGTTTTCTTAGGGGCAAGGTAGCAGGGGCAGTGGGGGTGGTGTGGGAGAGCGGCTGTGAGTCTTAATGCAAAGAGAACTGTAGGCTAGTCAACAGGAAACCCAAAGTGCTTGATACAGCACAGTGACCTCTAATTGTACCTTGGCATGGCTGCTTTCTCTTTCTTTGACAGGTGTTGCAAAAATATAATAAATATAATAATATATCTTTTTTAAAAAAACATTTTTCTGGTAAACAAAACTGTTGTTATATGCCAAGACAGTAAGCATCTCTGAAGCCAAGACAGTAGTGGTCATTGCTATGGCCAGCTACAGCTTTTGGCCAAGTCACATGCCATCCTGTCAACAGCCAAAGAGGTAAACAGCATAGATATGTGCTGACCTAACCTCAAAAACTCTTGGGAGCACAAGGAAATTGGCTTGAAAAGACTCTCTTTTTTTCCTCCTTGTTAATTGAATTTCTGTCTCTAATTAAAGAGACAGAAACAGAAAACAATATTCAAAAGGGAAAGTCAAAGAATAATCCCCATCTCTGGAAAAAAAAAATCATTGAATCATCAGAAACATGGCTGCATTAATTCTCACTCTTTCCCTGAGCTGTTTACCCATTTTCAGGTGAGGAAGTGAAGAGGAGGGCCAAGGGCCAACCTTTTCAAAGGGCCCTCTCTGGGAATTACTTTCGTATGTACATAAATTTCCATAATAAGTATCTTCCGAAGTTTTCATGCAACTGAATTGTTCTTTCAAACTTCTTATCCAGTGTTCTAACTTGAATTGTGCTACCAGAAAATCAGGTGTATCTTAATTGCTAAGTCAAAGTTGGCTTCTTTTGGAAACCAAAAACTCACTAACTTGAGCCCCTAAACTCACCCCACTTCCTTATTTTTTCCTTTAAAATACCTTTTTCCAATGCTCATCATCACTGGCCATCAGAGAAATGTAAATCAAAACCACAGTGAGATAGCATCTCACACCAGTTAGAATGGCCATCATTAAAAAGTCAGGAAACAACAGGTGCTGGAGAGGATGTGGAGAAATAGGAACACTTTTACACTGTTGGTGGGACTGTAAACTAGTTCAACCATTGTGGAAGTCAGTGTGGTGATTCCTCAGGGATCTAGAACTAGAAATACCATTTGACCCAGCCATCCCATTACTGGGTATATACCCAAAGGACTATAAATCATGCTGCTATAAAGACACATGCACACATATGTTTATTGCGGCACTATTCACAATAGCAAAGAGTTGGAACCAACCCAAATGTCCAACAACGATAGACTGGATTAAGAAAATGTGGCACATATACACCATGGAATACTATGCAGCCATAAAAAATGATGAGTTCATGTCCTTTGTAGGGACATGGATGAAACTGGAAAACATCATTCTCAGTAAACTATCGCAAGGACAAAAAACCAAACACCGCATGTTCTCACTCATAGGTGGGAATTGAACAATGAGAACTCATGGACACAGGAAGGGGAACATCACACTCCAGGGACTGTTGTGGGGTTGGGGGAGGGGGGAGGGAGAGCATTAGGAGATATACCTAATGCTAAATGACGAGTTAATGGGTGCAGCAAAACAACATGGCACATGGATACATATGTAACAAACCTGCACATTGTGCACATGTACCCTGAAACCTAAAGTATAATAATAAAAAAAAAAAAAATACCTTTTTCCCCACTTCCTACAGTCACTGGTCTTAGGTCCCCTTGTAAACATTGCAGGCAGCTGCTGTTTGAAATTTTAAAAATGAAATTTGGGCCAGGTGCGGTGGCTCATGCCTGTAATCCCAGCACTTTGGGAGGCCAAAGAGGACAGATTGCTTGAGCCCAGAAGTTCAAGACCAGCCTGGGCAACATGGTGAAACCCTGACCCTACAAAAAATACAAAAATTAGCCTGAGTCACAGCTACTCGGGAGGCTGATGTGGGAGGATCACTTGAGTCCAGGAGGTCGAGGCTTCAGTAAGCTGTGATTATGCCTGAGTGACACAGCAAGACCCTGCCTCAAAAAAAAAAAAAAAAAAAAAAAAAAGATTTTTTCATTAACCGTAAAACTAAGGTCAAATCTCTTTCTGTTTCCAGTGTTTTGAAAACTAGTTCTAATTCTTTCTGTCTGAGTCTTCACTTCTAGTCTTGGGGGAATGACAAGGCATTGGGACAGGAAACTAATAAGCCCTTCCAACCAACAGCCTATTAGCTGTTGAAGGTTACCACTTCATCCAGATTCCAAAGAGACTCCTTCAAGGCAGGATCTGGGGACCAGTGAGTACCTAGGAGCAGACTAGCAATCTTTCTCCAGAGAAGGCTTTAGTAGATAGTAACTACAACTCACCCTAATATGTTATATGAGAGCTCACCACTTACAGAGGACTTACAAAGGGTTTCTAATGCATATAATTGCATTGAAGTTTCACCATTATCTCCTGGGGGTGGGGGGTGGGTGGGTAGTGACTATTGTACATAGCCTGTGTTGGCTGCCCCATATCTCACAGTTTATGGAGGACCTGGTCTGAGTGCACCTGTACCACATACATGGCACCTGTACCATGGCCTTGCTCCCTCCTTGCCCTGAGTCTTCCTCCTTCACTCCTTGCCCAGCTCAGCTATAGTGTCTTATATTTCAGTCAAAAGCTGTCTTTCTCCAAGACATACTGATCAGTTAGCTTACGCTGTGAACATTTGGTTTTGGTGTCCCCCTACCCAAAGAGGAGTCTTCGGGGCTCCTCTCCTGACACCCTGCTGCCTGCTGTTCCTGCGCTGTCACACCATGCCTCCCATCTCCCAGGACTCCCTGAGGCCACACCCCACGCAGGCCTGCTGTCTTGGAAAACCACTCATGACTTGAGCTTGGACCTTTTCTCCCACAATTAAACTCACTTGCCCTACGTCTCCTCTCTCTAAGTCCTACTAGGGGTCCAATTTGTGCTAAGAGACTACTAGCTGGCAATAGTGTACTATTCTAATACCCCAATCCTCTCAGGACCACTTATTAGCCATGTGGGCTTGGGTGAGCAATTCAGCACCCCCTGAGATTCACCTGTGAAATGGGGATAATCATTCTTTACAAGTGAGGACCAAGTGAAATAATTTGGAATGCTATATACATATCACCTGAATTCCTTCTCTCCTCTCAACCCTCTCTTTCTCTCCTAAAGTAATTTCAGGGCACCATCTTCTGCTGCCCGGATTACTGCAGCAGCCTCCAGACCACAAAATTTTCTCTGCAGTTCAAGTACATTTCATTTACCATCTTGCAGATGGTAAGACATGTTTACAAGTCAGCTGGCTTCTGAATGTGTCTTCTGGGTATTCAATTCCCCCAACTACTTTCATCTTACAACTTCAGCCACTACCCCTAGCACGGTTATCTCTTGCAGTTACTGGTGTCATAATACCTTTGCCTTTCAATGGCACTATGAAGTCCCCATTGGCACCTGTTTATGCCTCTCAGCCAAACCCCTGCTAAGGGGGTGACAGGGGCACCATGCTCCAGTAAGGTTGAAGCACTCTTCTCATGGAGGCTCACCCAAGAAGGAAAGAAAAGCAGAAGGAAATGAGGGAAGGAAAGGTGGAGGCTAGAAAGACACTTTGGAAACTGTGAAAATGGCCCTGAGCTCACATGAAATGCAAGCCAGCAAAAGTGTTGAGATTGGAAACTTTAATGTGGCCCTTTTGAGAGAACAGCTGTAGCACTGCAATATCCTAGAAATCTGGATGGACACATTTAAAGAGAGTGAAGCACTGAATGGAAATAACTAGAAAAGAGGCTTCCTCCTGAGCTCTGAATGTCCTATCATGGAGGAGTTACAAGAAAGAGCAAAGCTAATAGCCAACTGAAAACCCACATGTTGTGCATTTAAGGTGATAGCTGGGAACCCAAATTCTATTCTTAGTCAAAAAAGTGGGGGGAACATGCATGAATTGCTATGAGCAAGAAAGGCCAGCAAGGAAAGAGAGAGAAACAAGGGAGGAGAGGCCAGTGCCAGCTTTCAGGACTGACATTATGGTGATTTTTCTTTCCCTGCTCTGAGAAGTTGATCTGGTGGTCCTAAGTTCCTGGCATTGGGCAATTTTCCAAAAGTTTGGGGAAGTTACTCATGAAGAAGAAGCCAACTCCAGACAGCTCGTCGGGAAATGTGGAGAGTCAGTGCCTGGGTGGTTTTCATACTAATCCAGGATTTATTAAAGCTCAGAAAGCAAACAGCAGAGAAGGTTTTTATAATGAGACATTTTGCAAATAGAGTCATCAGCATTTTTTGATAGAAAAGAAAGTTTCTCTCTGAAACTTTCTGAAGGAGGTGGCCGGCTTGGGAGGCTGGGAAGAGGAGGGGGCTCCTTCTGTGAGTGCTGTGGCAGGTGGGGGACTCCAGCAGTGGGAGACTCATTCCTTTCTCAGTCCCCTCCCCTTCAGGGTACAAAGTTTTTATTTGCAGTTGGGAGGAATTAGAGTCAATGATCTAATAGAGCTAACTTTTTCCTCTCAATATGGTATGATGTGGCATTGGTAGCTCTGCCAGATACTGATGCTACCAAGGGAACTTCAGTGCAGGTGGACTTCACGTTATTACATTGACTTATTCTTCCAAAGTTACATAGAAACGAAATTGTTTTAAATCTACACAAGTAGTTAAAGAAGCCCTACTTGAAATCTTTTGTAAATCTAAATATGCATCTGAAAGGCGAGTAAACACTTCCAAAAATATTTTGCTTGTAGCTCTGAATTTTGATTGATCTCCTTTGCTGCCAGAACATTCAAGATGTATAAATGTTGTGGTTTAGATTAATCATCTGTCCATACCCACCTTGATTTTCCAGAATTTTATATTAAACAGATTGGTTTCCCTTCATGTAAAAAAAAAAATCCAATAATTCTGCAGCTTCTTTGGGACTGTATAATTTTTCACTTAAAACAACAACAAAAAAATTCTGTTATTTCCAAACACACTAAAAGACCGCATCATCTAGCCCTTGAGCA